>NC_042617.1:169184415-169500004 GCF_901001135.1 Rhinatrema bivittatum
CAATATTGGGGTAATTGAAGTCTCCCATTATTACCGCACTACCAATTTGGTTAGCTTCCCTAATTTCTCTTAGCATTTCACTATCAGTCTCACCATCTTGACCAGGTGGACGGTAGTATACTCCTATCACTATAGTCTTCCCTCACACATAAGAACATAAGAATATGCCATACTGGGTCAGACCAAGGGTTCATCAAGCCCAGCATCCTGTTTCCAACAGTGGCCAATCCCGGCCATAAGAATCTGGCAAGTACCCAAAAACTAAGTCTAGTCCATGTTACCGTTGCTAATAATAGCAGTGGTTATTATATAAGTCAACTTAATAGGAGGTAATGGACTTCTCGTCCAAGAACTTATCCAATCCTTTTTTAAACACAGCTATACTAACTGCACTAACCACATCCTCTGGCAACAAATTCCAGAGTTTAGTTGTGCATTGAGTGAAAAAGAACTTTCTCCAATTAGTTTTAAATGTGCCACATGCTACCTTCATGGAGTGCCCCTTAGTCTTTCTATTATCCAAAAGAGTAAAAAACGGATTCACATCTACCTGTTCTAGATCTCTAATGATTTTAAACACCTCTATCATATCCCCCCTCAGCCGTCTCTTCTCCAAGCTGAAAAGTCCTAACCTCTTTAGGCTTTCCTCATAGGGGAGCTGTTCCATTCCCTTTATCATAAGAACATAAGAAATTGCCATGCTGGGTCAGACCAAGGGTCCATAAGTCCAGCATCCTGTTTCCAACAGAGGCCAAAAACCAGGCCACAAGAACCTGGCAATTACCCAAACACTAAGAAGAACCCATGCTACTGATGCAATTAATAGCAGTGGCTATTCCCTAAGTATAATTGATTAATAGCCATTAATGGACTTCTCCAAGAACTTATCCAAACCTTTTTTGAATCCAGCTACACTAACTGCACTAACTACCTTCTCTGGCAACAAATTCCAGAGCTTTATTGTGCGTTGAGTGAAAAAGAATTTTCTCCAATTAGTCTTAAATGTGTTATTTGCTAACTTCATGGAATGCCCCCTAGTCCTTCTATTATTCGAAAGTGTAAATAACCGAGTCACATCTACTCGTTCAAGACCTCTCATGATCTTAAAGACCTCTATCATATCCCCCCTCAGCCGTCTCTTCTCCAAGCTGAACAGCCCTAACCTCTTCAGCCTTTCCTCATAGGGGAGCTGTTCCATCCCCTTTATCATTTTGGTTGCCCTTCTCTGTACCTTCTCCATCGCAACTATATCTTTTTTGAGATGCGGCGACCAGAGTTGTATACTGTATTCAAGGTGCGGTCTCACCATGGAGCGATACAGAGGCATTATGACATTTTCCTTTCTATTAACCATTCCCTTCCTAATAATTCCTAACATTCTATTTGCTTTTTTGACTGCTGCAGCACACTGAGCCGACGATTTTAAAGTATTATCCACTACGATGCCTAGATCTTTTTCCTGGGTGGTAGTTCCTAACATGGAACCTAACATCGTGTAACTACAGCAAGGGTTATTTTTCCCTATGTGCATCACCTTGCACTTGTCCACATTAAATTTCATCTGCCATTTGGATGCCCAATCTTCCAGTCTTGCAAGGTCCTCCTGTAATGTATCACAGTCTGCCTGTGATTTAACTACTCTGAATAATTTTGTATCATCCGCAAATTTGATAACCTCACTCGTCGTATTCCTTTCCAGATCATTTATATATATATTGAAAAGCACCGGTCCCAATACAGATCCCTGAGGTACTCCACTGTTTACCCTTTTCCACTGAGAATATTGACCATTTAATCCTACTCTCTGTTTCCTGTCTTTTAACCAGTTTGTAATCCACGAAAGGACATCACCTCCTATCCCATGACTTTTTAGTTTTCGTAGAAGCCTCTCATGAGGGACTTTGTCAAACGCCTTCTGAAAATCCAAATACACTACATCTACCGGTTCACCTTTATCCACATGTTTATTAACCCCTTCAAAAAAATGAAGCAGATTTGTTAGGCAAGACTTCCCTTGGGTAAATCCATGTTGACTGTGTCCCATTAAATCATGTCTTTCTATATGCTCTACGATTTTGATCTTGAGAATAGTTTCCACTATTTTTCCCGGCACTGAAGTCAGGCTCACTGGTCTATAATTACACGGATCGCCCCTGGAGCCTTATTTAAATATTGGGGTTACATTGGCCACCCTCCAGTCTTCAGGTACAATGGATGATTTTAATGATAGGTTACAAATTTTAACTAATAGATCAGAAATTTCATTTTTGAGTTCCTTCAGAACCCTAGGATGCATACCATCCGGTCCAGGTGATTTGCTACTCTTTAGTTTGTCAATCTGGCCTACTACATCTTCCACGTTCACAGTGATTTCGTGAACCCTTCTCTGTACACATGGGATTTATACCCATAAAGATTCAATTGTGCATTTAGTCTCATGCAGGATGTTTATCCTGTTAGACTCTTATGCTATCCCGGACATAAAGCGCCACACCGCCTCCCGGGTGCTCCTCTCTGTCATTGCAATATAATTTGTACCCCGGTATAGCACTGTCCCATTGGTTGTCCTCCTTCCACCATGTCTCTGAGATGCCAATTAAGTCTGTCATCATTCACTGCTATACATTCTAATTCTCCCATCTTACTTCTTAGACTTCTGGCATTAGCATACAAACATTTCAAAGTTTGTTTTTTGTTTGTATGTTAATTCTGCTTTTTAATTGATAGGGATATGTTAGAATTTTTTAGCTCAGGTGAGTTTTTAGTTACAGGCACTTGGACTACTTTTCTTATTATTGGAACCTCACTGTCGGGATGCCCTAATTCTAATGCATCATTAGTATCCTTTGAAGATACCTCTCTCCGAACCATGCACTGCTGAGCGAATGTCGGCTTTCCCCTTTGTTCTAGTTTAAAAGCTGCTCTATCTCCTTTTTAAAGGTTAGCGCCAGCAGTCTGGTTCCACCCTGGTTAAGGTGGAGCCCATCCCTTCAGAAGAGATTCCCCCTTCCCCAAAAAGTTCCCCAGTTCCTAACAAAACTGAAGCCCTCTTCCCTGCACCATCATCTCATCCACACATTGAGACTCCGGAGCTCTGCCTGCCTCTGGTGACCTGCACGTGGAACAGGGAGCATTTCAGAGAATGCTACCCTGGAGGTTCTTGATTTAAGCAGGAGATCAAAAAGCTGATCTTCACCAATGAAGCCAAAAAACAGATCTTAGCAAATGTAGTAAGACAGTACAAAGTTGCCATACAGATGGTTAGATAAACAGCTTGCAACAGCAACATTACAGCCAATTACCGCATTGTTTTCAATTATTTTCAGTGAATAAACACCCTTTCTACTTTTAACACAGTTTCTGTGCCTATAGATGATGTACCTGTTTTGACACACCCCTGCATTCTTTGAAAAGATTTGCAACCTCAGTGAGATTCCTGAGAGGGACTGGGTGCGGTATTTGCGAGGAAAGCTAACAGGGAGAGCAGTCAAGACATTTCAGACTCTCCATGGAGAGATAATCCCAGTTTGAAGAGGTATGCAAGGCTTTGCTGAACCATTATGCTATTACCTCCTGAGACCTACAGAATTAAATTTCGGAATTTGCCAAAGGAGATAGATAATACTCACAGTGAGTTTGTGATCCAGCTAAGATACCAACACAGCTGGTGGCTTACTGGATCGGAAGTCCTGGAGGACTGCCAAAACCCGATGGTTCTGGGGCACATTTTACAACAATGTCATCCAGAGATGAGAGAGCATGTTCAAGATCACCAGCCCCATACTCCAGAAAAGGCAGCTGAGCTGGCTGACATCTTAGTGGTAACCGTCCCTGGTGGGCAAAGAGAAACCATCCATATCCCCAACAGCAAGGAACTAAGGGAAGTCAAAGCCCTAAGTCTAATGTTCCTGCAAACTCTAAAACAGCAAACCTCCCAGTTTTCATCAGAAACCTAAGGACATTAAGCATGAATGTCCTTAATACCAGTGTGGGCACACAGGACATTTCAAGGCAGATTGCCAGAGAGCCCTAAGCTTGCACTGAAAAACGTTCCATCTACTGCATCAAAGCTGGCAACTTTCATGGGGGTCCCAGTTCTAGAGAAGGTGCCAACACAGGAACAACACAAGGAGTTCCTGGTCATTCATCAAACAAGGAGGCAAATGAGCTTCCAAAACACTAGCACTAGAATTGTGAATCAGTCCCAGGTTACTGAGTTTGTGGACACTGACTCAAGCATGACCCTATTGCAACCAGAGCTGGTGCTGGAAGATGCTGTTCTTCATGGACACACTGCACTTGTAGTTTGACTAATGGATCCCGAGAGGCTGTACCCATTGCTTGAGTAAACCTGGATTGGGGTACCAAGCCTGGATATAGAGAAATAGGAGTAATGAACATGCCAGTACCAATTGTTACGCCCACTGGCTGCAGCCACCCACGGCTGGCTCAACTCACATCATGTCATGCTTGGCCCTCTACTCCCGGTACACTCGCGGGGTTGGCCAGTCGCTGTCGTCTCGTTCCTTCTGGTTCCATATGACTGCTGGGACGCCGCCGACCAGTGTTCCGTTCCTGGGCCTCCCTAGGCGCGTGCGCCATCTGTCCTTCCTTTAAAGGGCAATGGCAGGAACTTCATGCTTGTTCCCGGCTGATGACATCACTGGCCCGGGATACTTAAGGACTACCTCCAACTACCACTAACCGACTTGGCAGCGAGTTCCCTGGTTCCTAGCTGGTGCTTGCTCCTGTGCTCCAGACCTGTTGTTCCTGCTCTACGGATCCCTGCTCTTCTCGCTGGTATCCTGTCTCTGTGCTTCCCACTCCTCGAGGCTTGGCTCAGCGCTTCTAATTCTGGGACCCTGTCTCAGCGCTTCCCGCTCCTCAGGGCCTGGCTCAGCGCTTCTACCTCTGGAACCCTGCCTCGGAGCTTCTACATCTGGGACCCTGTCTCTGTGCTCCCGCTCCTCGGGATCAGCCTCAGCGCCTCTACATCGGGGATCCTGCTTCAGCGCTTCCTCTCTTCAGGACCTGGCTCAGAGCTTCTACGTCACAAGACGCTGTCTCTACGCTTCTACTCTGGACCAGTCTCAACGCTTCTATATTACAGGACTGTCTGTGTCCCCGCTCCTTGGGGCACCTCTCAGCGCTTCTACATCACAGGTTCTTCTTACTGCACTGCTGTCTCCCAGCCAGTGTCTCTGCGCTTCTGCTCTACTCAAACCTGTTACAGCGGATTCCCCGCTCTACCGTGCTCCAGCATCCCACTATACAAGCCTCTGCTCCTGCACTTCCTCTCCTCGGGGCCAGTCCCATGTGGTCCTGTTCTACTGCCTTCAGAACTGCTGTAGCACCTTACCTCTTGATGCCTTCTCTCCCTCTCTCTCCAAGAGTACTTTGGTCTTGGACTGAACCTAACCTCTCCGACACTCTCTGCTTCTAGCCGCCTACTCTCTCTGAGACCAGCCACACAGAGGTGCACCTAAGACCAGCCGGCCCTGGCACCCAAGGGCTCAACCTGCAGGGAACGAGGGCCGGTACTGGCGAAGTTCTTGTCTGCCTCTGTTCCCGGCCAGCCTCGCCTCCCGACGGCGACCTGCGGGGCTCAACCCCACAGGTAGCACCAACCCCAATTCGGGGTAAGGGTCCACAATTCCTAACAGTGTTATGTGGGACTGACATGGGTCCAATGAACATTACTCTCAGTAGTGGAGTCAACATTTCTGCTATGGTATTCCAAAGTCAGACGCGAGCAGCCCAATAAGTGGAACCAGCAGAGATCACTCTCCAGTTCCAGACCCTGAACCTGCTGATTGAGCAACAAGGAGGAGTTCTCCAGCGATTCCTGCAGAAATCAGTTCCTGAGATGACCAGAGCCATGAGCACAGGAGAGCCTGACTTGTCTGACACACCTACAGACAAGACTGTTGATCCTGATCTGACAGAATCACCAAATTGAGACCCTTCCAGCTATGGATACTGACATAAGACAAAGATATGCTTCCCAGGAAGCACAGCATTCTGATCCTGACATGGAAGCTCTGCGGCAGTAAGCTGGCCAGCCATCAGATGAAAACAGGAAAGACCATACCCTGTGGAAATGGGGCTTGCTGTACAGGGAGACTGAACCTGTTGATGCTAGCAGACCCTGGACAGCAAACAGACAGCTTATAGTGCCCAAACAACTTTTGCAGATTGCACTAGCAGGACATCAGGAAGTGACACACACCCGCACCAGATTGACACAAAACTTTTACTGGCCAGGAGTATCTCAAGCCGTAGCTGACTATTGTCAAACATGTAACACATGCCAGAGAGTGGGTAAGTCCCAAAACCATCCCTGTGCATCCCTGAAACCCCCAGTGAATTGTTTGAGAATCACAGGGGATATAGTAGGGCTTCTAGCCGTCCCAAGCTGGACTGAGAAAAGATAAATACTGATAGTAGTGGACTTTGCTACTAGGTACCTGAGGAAGTAGCCTTATCCTCAATATAAGCAGAGAAAGTTGTCATTGCCCTGCCAGAAATATTTTCCTGAGTAGGATATCATTGAGAAATACTCTCAGATCAAGGGAGACAGTCTTTGCAAACACTGTGGAGTAAAATCTGTTCGTACCACACCCATAACACCCTGCAGCAGTGGTAGATTGGATTATTGGGGGATCAGGTGTACCCCGGTGGGCCGGTCATGCCAATTACGTGCTTTTTTTTTTTTTCATCTTCCCAGCCCAGTTACCATATTTTCCTGTGTATAAGTCATGGGTTTTTTTTTTCAGCGATTTCAGTGACTGTGACTTATACACCATTGTGACTTATATACTGTCACAATCTCTTTCTCTCTCTTAGCCTTTGCTGTTTACATTACTGTCCAAATAGGTGCATCTTATCCCAAAGGTGTATCTTATCCAAAGGTGCTACTTATACACTGGAAAATACGGTAGGTGTGATCACCTTCACAGCTGACTGCTTTCAGACATGGGCTCCACACAAACCCGGCCATTGCAGTAATCAGCCACCACTTAGGCCCTTTCTTCAGATGCTGCTTCTTCCCCGTTGCTGTTCACTTCCCTCGTGGCTCACTCTGATCGTGGCCTACAGCTGCCGCCACTCCTGACATTCACGTTCATTGCGGTCTGATGCTCGCTCCTGCAGCCTTTTCATTACCTCCCGCTGCAAGACTCAGCCTCTCTCTAGCATGCTGGACCGGCCCGATGCCATCTCTTGCTGCCTTGGCCTTCTTAAAATCACCAGCCACCTCTCTCAATAGCAGCCTACCCTTTGCGTCTCCTCTCTCCCTCCATGGCTTACCGCTGCCAATCTCGCCGCCTCCTACAAATGTGTGCCCCACCCAGCATGTATATGAGAGAGTGACAGGGCCTGCATGTGTTTGTCAGAGCCTGTGTATGTGTGAGAGACTAGATATATGTGACAAGTGAGAGAGTCTGCATGTGTCTGTGAGAGCCTGAGAAAGAGAGAGACTGTGTGTGTGTGTGTGTGTGTGTGTGTGTGTGAGAGTGTGTGAGAGAGAGTGAGAGAGCCTGTGTATGTGACAGCATATATAAGTGAGAGAGAGAGCCTGTGTATGTGACAGCATATATGAGTGAGAGAGAGAGCCTGTGTTGTGACAGCATGTGTGTGTGTTGGGGGAGGGGGAAGAGAAGGTAAAGATTGTGATGCCTCCCTCCTTAACCCACAACAATATGGGGGTGACTGAAAATCAAAAGATCCCAGGTATGGAGAGCTGGAGATTTTGAATCCTATTATTTTAAATTTTGGGGTGTCATTTCACGTGTCTGCTGTTTGAAATATTTAGAGCCAAGGAAATATTAGAAAACATTTGTGAGTTATTTTAATTACTGGATGTTCTTGGCTGTTGCCTGCTTTACATATTTATTTTTTTTATTAGAATGGTTTTAATATTATGAATGAAGTTTTATATCTCGATGTTATTGCTTAATGTTTGAGGAATTATGTTTTTTCTGTTTTTCATTATTGCACTACCTACGGAGTCTGTCTTGTTATGCTTCCAATTCAGTTTTTGTCTGCTTGTTTCTAGTTAAACTTTGTCTCTTTGTTCTGTTTGGTGAAGGTCTTGTGTGTTCTGCATGTGCGAATGTAGTGAAGTATTCTACTCGTGTATAGTTTGTGTAGGGATCTATATCAGCTTGACTTGTTCTGTTATCCTAATATCAGGTTTGGTGTGTTAGGGTCTGGTGTATTATTTACAATGTTGTCTTTTCATAGATAGGGTTTTTACTGTTTGAGTGCTGGCAGTTAATGCTGTTTTCATATGGGAGGTTTATTATATTGTAATTCAGTTTACTCAAAGCTTTTAGAAGGCTTTACAATAGTCCCAATACCATATGGATGCAAGGGCCTTTTTTTGCAAAGTTTTCTGGTTGGTACTATAGCAGTGCATGTAAATAATATACATGTTGTCAATGATATTTTGACTTTAGAACACAATGTTCTTTTTCATGTAAAATCTGTTACTATAAATGCATACTTTTTAATTGTTTTTGGGAAGGTGGAGCCAGGAACTTGTGCAAGGCTGTAAGGTTTGCCTATGACACCGAATACCCTTGCACCAGCCCTGGCTCCACAAGAGAAAAGCAGGATTCCATCTGGAGCTGTGATACTTTGGGTTAGTGGCTCTCCCCAGTCTCTGCCAGGGCTTAATTTTCTCTTTTATAAGCCCAGGGAACAGTATGGGTCACTTCTGATTTCCCCCTCACCTGGAGTATGTAGGCACATTAGAGCCTGGGGAACCATAAAAGCAGCAGACTGTGTAGCCTGCAGTCAGTGGGAAGGCACTAGGGTGGTGGGAGGTTTGAGAAGTGGAGGCAAGCTCCAGGCACAGGAAGGAAGGGGGTAAGCAGGGATAAAGTGCCTATGCAGTGTTAGGGAGGCTTCTGTCTGAAGTGACTATACTGAGCTCTTGAGAGAAGCAGGTGGCTGTGGAACCAGCAAGTCTCCTAAAGAATGGGATTATAAAATGGAGAGGGCTGCACAGAATGGGAAGGGTTGGCAGCAAGCAAGAACTTTACCTCATGATGCAGCAGTGCTGAACTGGGGGCACTCACTGTATGAGCACATAAGCAGCAGTACAAGAGTAGCATGTCAGAGAGAGTGGAAGAGACACACACCCATACACATTTTGTGAGAGACAGTGTATGTGTGGCTTTCTTTCTGACATAGACATACACACACTGTGTGTGGGTGTGTCTTTGTGTCTGAGAGAGAATGTGTTGTCAGTGTTTGTGCCAATAAAGTTTCTGCAATCTAAAAAAAATCTGTGACTGAGCATGAGTGTGTGTCTGACACTAGTTGGCAGTATCATTACTTGCAAGTGGTTCAGGAGCCAAACTGGGAATCCAGGATATATCTCTATAAGAGATATAAGCAGATGTATATGGGGCCCAACCGATTTGCATGAATGGAACGGGGCCTGCAGCTCTGCTCACCCCTGGCTCAACTTCTTAGTAACTTTGGAAAGACAAAGTTTATTTTGGAGATATTTTGGCTCAATTCTGCCAGGTTCCGTGGTCAACTTTGCGTGCTTTTAAGACCTGTTGACACATGCTGCAGGGAAAGTGCATGAGGGCATCTGATACCTTGTAGGCCAGTTTTGAAAAAATCCCATGGGCTGATATTTCCCTGCAATCAGCTCCTACCCTGAAACTGAGTTGGTGGAGAGATTTAATGGAACCTTAAAGCATATGTTAAAAACTTTTGTGGAATCAGGAGACCAAGACCAGAAAAGGTATTTCTCCTAGGACAAACAGGATGGTAGTCCTTATACATGGGTGACATCATTGGATGGAGCCCAGCATGGAAAAACTTATGTCAAAAGTTTCTGGAACTTTGACTGTGCACACTGAGCTTGCTGCAGTTACACAATGTTAGGTTCTATCTTAGGAGTTACCAGCCAGGAAAGAGATCTAGGTATCATAGTGGATAATACATTGAAATCATCAGCCCAGTGTGCAGTGGCAATCAAAAAGCAAATAAAATGTTAGGAATTAAGAAGGGAATGGAAAATAAAACGGAGGATTCCTAATGCCTCTGTATCGCTCCATGGTGAGAACGCACCTTGAATACTGTGTGCAGTTCTGGTCACCGCAGCTCAAAAAGGTTATAGCTGAACTAGAGAGAGTGCAGAGAAGGGCAATCAAAATGATAAAGGGCATGGAACGGCTGCCCTATGAGGAAAGGCTAAAGAAGTTAGGGCTGTTCAGTTTGGAGAAGAGACGACTGAGAGAGGATATGAAAGAAGTGTACAAAATCATGAAAGGACTTGAACAAGTTAATGTAAATCAGTTGTTTACTCTCTCAGATAATAGGAGGACAGGGGGCACTCCATGAGGTTAGCAAGTAGCTCATTTAAAAAAAATTGAAGAAAATTATTTTTCACTCAGTGCATAGTTAAGCTCTGGAATTCATTGCCAAAGGATATAATTACAGCAGTTGGTGTAAATGGGTTTAAAAAGGGTTTGGATAAGTTCCTATAGGATAAATCCATAAACTGCTATGATGGTGATTAATAAGCAATAGTAGCTTGTGATCTATCTAATGTTTGGGTACTTGCCAGGTACTTGTGACTTGCATTGGCCATTGTTGGTAACAGGATACCGGACTTGATGGACCCTTGATCTGACCCAGTATGGCATATCTTATGTTCAAGCATGCCCTAAACCATGCATCCACGTGGGGTCCCTCTTCAGTCTTTATTTTCCACTGAGCTTTCGCTTCACGGTTAAGTGAGCTCTTGGTTTTTCGTCAGGAAATTGGCTTGGAAATATTTTTCACCAAACATTTTCGGTTTTATGCGTGTTTCATCGATGCCAGATCCCTCCTGGTTCCCCTTAAACTCCAGTCAGGTTTTTCGCAGTTTGGTAAGTTTATTTTCGATTCCATTCGCTCCTTGGCGGTGGTGCCTCTGCCCGCTGGCGTCCACTGCACGCCATCACAATCTCTTGTTTTTTTTCCCCTTTTTGTCATGGCCTTGTCTGGTTTCTGTTGATACCTCCAGTGTCAGAGGACCATATCCATCATGGACCCCCTTGAGGTGTGTATCCTCTGCCTGGGTGTGTCACATGACATCCGGGGTTGCCGCTTCTGCGCCCAGTTGACCCCTAAGAGACATCGAGCTCAACTCAAGATGGAGAAACTCTTTGGGTCAAGGAAGTCCAAGCCATCAGCATCTGCACCAGTGGACACTGAGCCATCAACATTGGTGGGGCCGTCGGTTCTGTCGATGCCGCCTGTGGATAGGGGCGCCAGAGACCAGCCCTTGTCAGTCCCTTCCAGGTTGAGGACATTGGGTTCATCAGCATCCTCGGAGCACCGAGGGAGCATCAGCACTGGTCACCTTCAAGGCACAGTGCCAGGGTCGAGAAGGCATTGGCTCATGCTATGATACCGCCGAAGTGACTCCGTAGCGAGGAGTGCCCATCCTCCATCAATGTTGGGGGTCTGCGATGGTCTCCACCGATCCTGGTGCAGGTCGCTGGTCCACATCGGGGATCTGAGGAAGATGTGGGCACCCCTCCTGCCTCCCAGTTGGTTTTAGCATCGGCAACTTTCGAGGAGGAGTTGGAGTACAGAGTCCAGCTGGTGGTGGAGCAGCCGTTGCAGGGCATCAAGCTGGTGGCACCGATGGTGCCTGTGCTGTCCCTACTGGAACAGCTCAATGTGCTTATTAGTGTGTTACCGACCCAGTTGGCATTGGTTTCCGGGAGGCCATCGATGCCCGGCGGGGCACCGATGCTTCCCCCAACTGATTTGGTGCTTGTTGCTGGTTCCTCTGATGGGGAAGCTCCATCATGGCTAGCAGGGACACTAAGGCCTGCAGCCCCCTGTACAGCTGTGCTGGGACCAGCACCAATGCCTATGCATCTGCACGAAGGCCAAACATCTAGGGCCCCATCCCTTGTGGATTACAGTAAGGATGAGGCCCCATATGACCTCTGGGGGATGACCCGTCTCCTCCAGAAGAACGAAGGAGGTCTCCACCAGAGGACTGACCTTCGCAAATTTTGTGCAGGCGATGGCCAAGGCCATCCCTTTTCAGTTAATGATGAAAGAGTACGCCAGACACAAAATGCTGGAAATCCTCCAGTTCGTGGAGACTCCTAAAGAGATTGTGGCAGTCCCAGTGAACGAGATCTTTAAGGAGTTGCTGCTGAGTATCCCGGGAACACCCTCTCATGGTACCTCCTGTAAACAGGAAGGCGGATGGGGTTTATTTCGTCTAACAGGCTACCGGATTCGAGAAGTGTCAGCTGTCACACCAAACCTGTTCTCAAGATGGCCAAGTGCTCTTGGACCTATGCCTCGGCACCCCCGGGGAAGGATCCCAGAGCCATGGAACTCTTGGGAGGAAAGTTTTCCAGGGGGCCATGCTTTATTGCCTGTATTGCCTCTTATTAGCTCTAATTGAGCCGATACTTGCACAACCTCTGGAAGCAGGTGCAGGAAGTAGCCAAGTGGCTGCCTCAACAGCAGCAAGACACCTTATTGCTGGTGCATCAGGGCCTGGAGTGTGGAAAACAGGATCAGTCAAACTATGATGTTTTTGAGACAGCATCGAGAGTGTCTGCAGCAGGAATCGGTACCCGCAGAATGGCATGGCTACAGGCCTCTGATCTCTGACCAGAGGTTCAGGAAAGACTTGCTGACTTGCAGTGCACAGGAGAGAATCTCTTTGGAGATAAGACGAGGGATGCGGTGGCCCAGTTACAGGATCACCATGAGGTCTTCCAGCACTCTCCGCCAACATTTCAGACCCGCCCTCCTCAGCCAGGAGATCTGCGAGGCAGGGTTAGAGGAAGTCTTTCTACTCCCA
Organism: Rhinatrema bivittatum; assembly: GCF_901001135.1. Classification (NCBI taxonomy): domain Eukaryota; kingdom Metazoa; phylum Chordata; class Amphibia; order Gymnophiona; family Rhinatrematidae; genus Rhinatrema; species Rhinatrema bivittatum. The sequence continues at coordinate 169,197,263 of NC_042617.1, forward strand.
GAGGGAAGTACTAACCTCCGACCCCTCGCTCCCATTTGCAGAGGGTGAGCTCCCACAGCTGTCCCAGGCAGCAGAGAGCTCCCAAACCTCAGTTAAATCCCAGGATGGGGTTTTGACTAGATCATAGGGAGCATGAGCCAGCCACCTGTACATGAGATGTTGGACTCTCCAGTCGGGGGCAGGCTACAATTCTTTGTGGATTGGTGGCCCAGAATATCCTTGGACCAGTGAGTTCTGTCCATCCTCCATCAAGGGTATCAATTGAACCTATTGGGTGTCCTGCCAAATTTTCCTCCTTGTTCATTTTGGGGGCCAGTAGTGCATCAGGAGGTACTGTTGAAGGAACTCTCTGCCCTCTTAACGGCCAGAGCGGTCAAACCTGTCCCACCAAGGCAAAGAGGGCAGGGATTCTACTCCCAGTACTTCCTGATTCCAAAAAGAACAAGTTTATCAAAAAAGAAAAGTTCAGAATGGTTTCCCTGGGCACCCTGATTCCCCTCCTGCAAAAAGGGGATTGGCTATGCTCCCTTGATTTAAAGGACTCACATTCAGATCTTCTCAAATCACAGGAAGTATCTCAGATTTGTGGTGGGAAAACAGCACTTCCAGTACAAAGTGTTGCAGTTTAGGCTAGCGTCGGCCCCACTTGTCTTCACAAAATGCCTGGCCATGGTGGGAGTGCACCTCGCAGGCTGGGAGTGCATATTTTCCCTTACTTGGACGATTGGCTGGTCAAGAGACCTCTCAGGCAGGGTCCATGACAACTGACTGGTCAAGAGACCTCTCAAGCAGGGTCCATGGCGATCTAGGTGTTGGAATCACTAGTGTTTGTCATCAACTACCCAAAGTCCCATCTCAGCCCATCACCTCAATTGGACTTCATAGGAGCCCTGCAAGGCATAACTCAGGAAAAAGCCTTCCTGCTGCGATCCAAGGCTGTCACCTTGGCATCCATAGCAGTGGTGATTCAACAGAGCCAGCAGGTGTCAACTCAGCACATGTTGAGGCTGTGGGGCCATATGGCTGCAATCGTCCATGTTACTCCCTTGGCATGCTTACATATGCGCAGAGCACAACAGACCCTGAGCACAGTGGCACCAGGCCACTCAGAGCCTGCGTCCCAAATTGTCCTAACCACGGATACATCCAACTTTGGTAGGGAGCTCATGTAGAGAGACTCTGCACCCAGGGCTTATAGTCTCCCCAGAAAGCACGCGGTCAAATCAACTTCCTGGAACTCCGGGCTATCAGGTACGCACTATGGGCTTTCAGCAATAGGCTGCTCAACAAAAGTGTCCTGATCCAGATAAGTTGTGATGATGTATGTCAACAAGCAGGGAGGCACAGGGTCATACCTCCTGTGTCAGGAAGCGGTCCAGATCTGGTCCTGGGGCCTGTCTCACAGGATGATACTCAGGGCCATGTATCTGACCAGGACAGAGAACATGATAGTAGACAGACTGAGTCGTCCCTTCAGACCCCATGAGTGGACCAGGAGGTGGTGAACCGGATCTTCCGCCTCTGGGGAAACCCATATATGGACTTGTTGCATCCCCCTGCAACAAGAAGGTGACTCAGTTCTGCACCCTGTCAGATGGCAAATCAGCCTTGTATGCCTTTTCTCACCACTGGGGCAAGGGTCTTCTGTATGCATATTCTCTGGTGACGCAGACTCTCTTGAAGCTTCGCGAGGACTGAGGGACTATGATCTTCATAGCTCTTCATTGACCGAGACAGATCTAGTTTCCACTCCTTTGGGAGTTGTCCATCTGAGACTGATCAAGCTGGGGACTTCCCCAGAGCTCATCATGCAAGATCAGGGCATGCTGCAATATCCCAACCTCTAAGCTCTCTCACAGCTACTCAGTATCTCTGGGGCTGTATCTCGGGTCCTTGTGGCTTCCAGAAAGACTTCCAGTAGAAAGTCCTATGGACTGAAGTGGAGGAGGTTTTCTGTGTGGTGTGAGCAGAAGGCCCTAGATCCGTTCTCCTGTCCCACACAAAAACTGCTTCCTATACCTATCAAAGGCTGGCTTGAAGGCCAACTCCATTACAGTTCATCTCCTTGCAATTGGCGTACCAAGGTGTAGATGGTACGCCCATCTCTGTATGCTTCATGCGGGGTCTACTTCAGTTGAAGCCTCCTGCTGTGTCTTGGGATCTCAACGTGGTGCTCGCTCAGCTGATGAAAGTTCACTTTGAGCTGCTGCACTCCTGTGACCTGAAGTACCCGACCTGGAAGGTCATATTTTTGTTGGCGGTATCTTCAGCGCACAGGGTCAGCGAGCTCCAGGCCTTAGTGACTTATCCACTTTATACCAAGTTTTATTATGACAGGATGGTCTTGTGAACGCACCCTAAATTCCTGCTTAAGGTGGTGATGGGAGGAGGAATAGCCTAGTGGTTAGAGCAGTGAGCTACGAACCAGGAGACCAGGGTTCAAGTCCCGCTGTCGCTCCTTGTGACCTTGGGCAAGTCACTTTACCCTCCATTGCCTCATTTACAAACTTAAATTGTAAGCCCTCTGGGGATAGGGAAGTACCTAAGTACCTGAATGTAAACCGATGTGATATCTCAGATCGAATGTCGGTATATATATTAAAAAAATTAATAAAAATAATAATAAATCTTAACCAGTCAATCATCCTGCCAATATTCTTTCCCAGGCCCCATTCACACAAAGGGAAATGGGCCCTGCACAGTTTGGATTGCAAGAGAGTCTTAGCCTTCTATCTGGAGCAGACAGAAGCCCATAGACAGTCCACCCAACTTTTTATTTCTTTTGTACAGGAATAAGTTGGGAGGAGTTGTTGTCAAACAGACATTATCCAATTGGCTAGCAGACTGCATCTCCTCCTGTTATGCCTAGACAGGACTACATCTTGGGAATCATGTCAAGGCTCATTCTGTCAGAGCTATGGCAACATCAGTGGCCCACTTGCGAGCAGTTCCTGTGGAGCAGATCTGCAAGGCTGTGACGTGGAGTTTTCGCCACACATTTGCATCTCACTACTGTCTGAATAGGGATGGTCAAACGTGACAGTAGGTTCGACCAGTCTGTCTTTTGGAATCTCTTCAAGGTGTGTAAAATCCAACTCTACCTGCCTAGGGCCCATTGTTTGAGTTCAGGCTTTCTCTCACTTTGTTTCCAACAGCACTGTGGTTGTTGTGCCTGTTGGCACCTGATTGGTGCTTGTTGGTCCCCTTTTGTGTTAGGGAGCAGCCTGTATCTAGGGATTCACCCATGTGTGAGGACTACCATCCTGCTTGTCCTAGGAGAAAGCAGAGTAGCTTACTTGTAACAGGTGATTTCGTAGGACGACAGGATGTTAGTTCTCCTGAAACCTGCTCGCCAACCTGTGGAGTTGGATTTCTTCTGTTTTTTTATTGTAATCGTGATTCTATGTAACGAGACTGAACAGGGACCCCCACGTAGATATGTGGTTTAGGGCATGCTTAGTATGCACAGTCAATGTTTCAGAAACTTTGACATAAGTTCTCCGTGCGGGGCTCCATCTGATGATGACACCCATGTGTGAGGAGTAACGTAGGAAAGCACCTAGGTAAGCAACTCTGCTTTACCCTATGTATTTGCATACAGAGAAGTACTCCAGGAATCTATGGGATTTTCCCCATTCAAATTGTTTTTACCTGCATAGGCATGTATATTTAGCTTATGTTTATAGTATAATATAAATGTTGTTTCTTGTATCCACTTTGGATTTTATATTAGAAACAAAGTTTTGGAGCACACTATATCCTAAACATTACTTTTATTCATTAGCACGGTCTGCTGTCCTCAAATGCAAGTTAATATTGTATACATTTTTGTTGAGCTGGGGTATTCACAGCAAGATAATTCACAATGCCTAATTATGTGCCTCTAGATGAGAAACCTTCGTTTATCAGACTTTATGGAGTCCCTGAAGAAGATAAAGCGCAGTGTGAGCCCTCAGACACTGGAAGCATATATCCGCTGGAACAAGGATTTTGGCGACACCACAGTTTGAACCACAGCTCTCCTCAAGCCAAGGGCAGCAGTGGGGGAAACTGCCACAGTGCAGAGAGCATCATGTACCTTTCCAGTAGTTGATCCAGATTGCTGGATTGTACTCTTAAATTTATGGAACTTTACATATCTTTGGGTTTTGGTTTTTTTTTTTGTTGTTTTTTTTTAATGAAAGGAATCTATGTACTAAAACTTGAAAAACTGAACACTTGCAAAAATAAAATAAAGTATACAATGTGAATAGAAGAATTTGTTGACCAAGGCCTCTTTGCCCTTAAAGTAAGGATTTACTCACAGGGTGCTTATAAAGTAGAGCAGGGTCTCTTAAAACAGGTCTTTGGGCTCTCCCCATTCAGTCAGGTTTTCTCTCATGAATATGCATGAGATTTATTTGTATGCACTACTTCCTATGTATGCAGATATTTTTCAAGCATATTCATGAGAGAGATCCTGAAAACCAGACTGGCTAGGAGTAGCCCAAGGACCAGTTTAAGCACCTCTGAAGTAGAGCACACTAGTAAGGGGAATCTATTTCTGAAGAAACCTCAGTCTTAATGTACAACCTAGAGAGACTGACTGCCTTGCCTGAGCATTAGTTTAAAAAAGCTGTAGAGTTTTAAACTTGGTCTCCAGAGTTGCTAGGACATCCATTTTGAACATAGTAGCTACAACCATGTGTGATATTGGCACAATTCTGTTTTACAGAATGGGGCAGGCAAACTCACTTCTGGATGCTTCAGTGCTGGGCATGAATTTCATAAGTCCAGTGGCTTCAGAACTGAGTTTAAAGTTTGTTTAGCAATAGTTTTCTTTTTAAGCTAATGACTAGCCAGGCATTCAGTAATTCTAAGCTAAATCTAGTTTGCTGTTTTCTAGCAGACTAGATTTTCCTTTTAAAACCAAGGGTGTGAGAGAATCCTTAGCCGTGTATTCTTGGCAAGAACTGTAATTTTATATTTAAATGCAGATGTAAGTAGTAGTTGGACAGTAGAAAAACCTGTGCCTTAAGTTTCTTTTCTATTTGATTTGCATGTGTCTTTGGTAATTCACCAACATTTTTCCTGTTAACAATTAACTTGTAATTTGAATTTGATAATTTTTGTATCTTTTCAGGGTTGTGATTGATTGTTCCTATTCATTATGTGCCAAATGGAACATATCTTGATACAAGAGAAAAAGATGGGAACGTTTGGTTGTTAGTATTATTTATAAACAGAATGCATACAAAGTGAAGCAGCTGGCCTGTTTTATTACTTTGTCCATACATTACTCGTACACTATAACATGTACAAAAATCAAGAGTAGAAACCTAATAGATTCATGATTCCAAAAGGCATATGGTATATTGAAAACCACTCTTCACGTGTAGCAGATATACTATTTTTTTTACTCTTCCAATAAGAGTATGGGAGTAAATTTTAAGATTGTGTGCCTAAGTGCTAAGTCTGTGGGTAATTTTTACCCATGGACTTTGTACTAATTTTCAAAATGAAAGTATTAATATATTCATATATGTATTCATATACTTTCATTTTGAAAATTACCCAAGGAAAGTATCTGCACACACTAATTTGTACAGGTACTTTTCACAACAGACTTTTTTAAAATTCAAATGTATGCGCATTCTTCCAAACCTACCCCCAGAAATGCCTCGCTCTATTGCAGGTAAAAGTATACACATAGAGACTCTCTATTTATGTTTGTCCACATATAGGGCAAGCAGTTGTCTAAAAACACATTTCTGTGGGTAAAGCACTGTTTTATCTGTGGAAATGACTTCTAAAATTACCTTCTGTTTGTAAAATTGCTTTTGTAAAATTGTCATCTTATTCTAGATTTGCATGCATTACCTCCATTGCTTGCAAATTTATCTCATGCATATTCATTGGGAATATCCTGAAAACCTGACTGTCTGGGGGTCCTCCAAAACAGGTTTAGGACCCTCTGTTATAGATCATCAACAGAACAGCTAGAAGATACTCTGGGTCTTTTGATCAAAATTAAGTATTTCTTCAAGGACAAGCAGGATGGTAGTCCTCACACGGGAAACATTTCAGTCTCTTCTTTTCTGCAAAGTTTTGTCGCCTCGCGGTCAAGGAGCTCACGCTTCTTTTTGTAATTTTTGAGGGGTTTTTTCCTGTCCATACATCGCATAGGGTCCCTCGCTTCTTTTTCGGGTCCTTCCCTGTGATCTGGTAAGTCCAGTATTCGTCGACCATTGACAGCGCACTGCATACTTTTTCCAATGGCAATGCCGGTGCCCCTGGACCATGTCCATCACAGAGCCCTATGAGGTCTGAGTTCTCTGCCTGAGGGCATCCCACGATGTCCACGGTTGTGACCTCTGTGCCTAGATGACCCCCAAGGGTCGTCGGGCACGTCTCAATAAAATGGAAAAATTATTTGGGTCCAAAAAATTGGATCCGTCTTCAGCCTTGGGACCTCCACCCCGCTCGGGAAGGAAGTCCTGATCTCAACCTTGCTGGGATCGCCCCCTCCACTATTCCTCGGCCCTGAACTAGGTGCCAGGGACCAGTTTAAAATGTATCGCTGACCATATCTCCCGAAGAACCTTTCACCCCAATTGACTGTCCTACACTGTTATTGTTTTTACATTTAAATTATCATATTGCATGTTACTCATATTGCATGTTGCCCCTTTGTACGCCCCTTCGTACACCACGAGTTTGAACAGGAGGACAAGCACTACCAATACTCCAAGAAACATGGCCATGTTAGCTGACGAAAGAGCTACACACTCAATACAATTATGCCTAAACAAAGATAAATATGGAAATAGCAAAAGGGAAAAACTCAGACCACCATACTATAAAGGAAATTAGGGATGTGAATCCAAATAACCTAGTTCAGATAAAAAGAACAAACAATATCAAAATGAACAGCATACTGATGATTACTTTCCTACTAGTCCATGCACAATCAGTGACCAAGAAATTCCCTATCATCACAGACATGCTTTATGACATTAAACCTAATTTCATAGCAATAACAGAATCCTGGCTTAAAAAAAATCAAATAGCAAACAAAAACTACAATGTATTTTCAATCCCTAGATTAAATAAAAGAGGTGGTGTGGTAAATTTTGAATGGAAGTATTGAGGCTTCTACCCTTAGCAGAATTTAAAACCAGGGAATCCTGCCTGGATAAAATATCCCACTTCCACTTCTATTTCCCTACCCTTTCTGCCTTGAGACAAAAAGTTTACTTTCAGGGGTGTGTTCGAATCTACCACAGAAATTTTTTATTAACCTTTAATTCTTGCAGCACATCATGCATAAATAAACCAGTCAGTTTATTGTAAAAATATTTTCTTTATTTCACAGATACAGAAAGGCATGAATAAATATCTCTAAATGACTAAGAATCACTTTTATGTTCAAATCTTAATTTTACCAGAGTATATCCTACAATCAATGCAAGAACCATTAAAAAAGTGATTGAAATTATTAATATCAGATAAATGTCTATTAATGTCATCTTTTTAGAAATTAATACATTTCTAATACATCTGCCAATGTAGAAACAATAGCAATTTAAAGGTTCTCATATACTTGAATAAAAATTATATTTACCAATTTATCTGAAGCACCCCGCTCTGTGTCTCTCTCAATCACGTGCGAAGAAAGTCTAAGTAGCACCTCTCCCTCTCCCTCAAACTGCCACTGTTTTATACACTTAAGACCCTTTGATCCAGGGTCGCTGTTACACTTCCATCAACACATCTAAATTTTATTCTGTTTATAGCTTCGCCCATTTTTGATTTTTAATTGGATTTCTTTTGTAGTTCTAAGAGAAAATCTTTTTCACTCCCTTCTGTCACACTTAATTGGCTGGCCATCTGTTTTTAGGGTGGTCAATCATGACACCTGCGTTAGGATGCTCAATGTCATAAAATGCAGGTGCTTTCTTACTTGAGATAAGAGAAAGTGGTAAACAACTGTACTCTCAAAGTCTGAAAGTGGGACAAAGGTGAAATCTTGAGGTTTTAAGTAGGGGAAAGGTGAAAGCTATGTGCTGAAGCTTTTTCAGCACAGCCATGACCAATGTCATGGCTTTTAAAAGTAAAGGCTTATGGGTATTAAATGCTAACATGTTTCTTTATGGCTAATTGATTACTGACTTCACTAAATATAAGTAATTATCAATAAAGCACAAAATATTAAGATATTTTCTGACACCCCCCCATGGAGTCAGTAAAACAAATACTAGACATAGCTAGGTACATATAAATCAGTAAGGCACTAATAAGCCTGGGGGAAAATAATCACACAATAAACTACATATAATAAGTTGTGTCAGTGCTCAACATTGCATAGATACAAGTGAAAATCAAATGTAATAATACAAGTGTAATAAAAATTGGTTACATTACCAAATTGAATATAAAGAGATATGAGTTGACAAATCTGAGTTAGTTTCTAATAATAACCAGATATAAAGAGTTTCTCAATATTTCCTTATGGGAAATAGAGAACATTCATACCCAGGGAATGTAAATTTTAAATTTGAAGCTGCTCATCCAGTCAAGTAAGATGAGGGTTCATAATTAAAATAATCTCTATGGGTCAGAAATCTGTGATGTGACATCACTGATTCCATCATGTGTAGGGATCTGTGGGCATTAAATGCCTATTATACTTACCAATTGACGAGCTACGATCCTGAAATGGCAAGGTGCATTTTGAATAAGACACATACCAGTCCAGTCAATAATAGACAGTTATTCACAGTTCTCAGTAGATCCACCGGATCAGACGTTTCAGATATCTGTGAAGTTAGTCTGACTAATTATAGATATTGGAATCTGTTTGCTCGCCTTCCACTGCTGGTCTAGTCGGAGCAGAATCTTGAGTAGGATTTGGTTGCTGATGTTGGAGAATGACTGATTTATCATCCTCAGAGGAGAGAGCTGCATTCAGCCAAAGCATAAAGTCTTGTCCTTCGTCTGTTAGAGAATTAGCCGGAGCAAGGTGTATTGGATCTAATTCTTCATCCGTCACAAAAGACGGTGGACTAGGTACTGGAAACCAATTCGAGCTTAACCCCGGGCTGGAGGCTCTTGAATTTCCATCTGAAGCAACAGGATTGGCATTTGATAGGCCATGTCCATATCCTAATTGATATTCTGCCAAAGAGTAGATATTGAAGTAGCAGGGCACAAGTTCCCAGGGAGCACACTGACAAATGTGAGCACTCAAGGTTCTTCGTAGTGCTTCACGAACAGATGCCAGTCTTCTTGGCCAAGTCCAGCAATAGGAATATTGTGGGAACTTAAATAAAATATCACAGTTTTTATGCAGATAATAAGGTGCACATGTATCAGGATTGTTTTCTGAATACATCCAGCTTCCATAATCAGCATACTCATTTATGAGATCAGGTCCCAGGCAGACAATCATCGCATTCTTCCTAGGATTAGCTGGAATATGTATCTTTGAGTTTACACCTGCCATTTCTGGTTCGCTGCTCTTCGTTCTAATTTCTCTTAAGACAGAAGAAAAGAACACCAATTATTACTATGATTCCCAGGATTAATGGGAATAAATTGATCCCTAAGTCATGAAGGAGTCCACCTGCCCCTTCCATTATGGTTTTAACTACACCAACAGCTGTTTTAGCTATTCCACCCACTAATCCAGAAAAAGCACGACCCAGGGCATTTGAAAATACCTCTGGCTTCAGTAGCTCGTCTAGGATCAGCTCCCATTCACTAGCTGTTAGTTCTATCATTCTCAGATGCTGTAAAAACTCATCCTCTGACATTAACCAAAGTGAAGACAAATTTCTCAATAATACATTTACATTTAAAACATGAGTCAATAACATTTTTAACTCAGTGAATTGTACTGGTTTAAATTCCATGTACTTTATTGTTTCAGTTAACCGGGCACTAAGTGTAGGAAAAAATTCCCACGGTCCACACTTAATGACAGATAGTGCAGTAACTAAATACAATATTCCCGGTTGAAACCCACACTGTGCTTTGTTTGACCGAAGGATATAAGATCCATTGGGTAATTTCAAAAAAACTTCTACTAGAGGACCGGGATTCGGTTCTAGAGGACAATCAGCTTCTCCCTCTAGTGTGAGGCAAGTATTAGAGACCTGCACCAGGGAATTACACACAGTTACAGGAACTTTGTGACAACCTTGTGCTATGATCCAGTGATAACCAGCATTATTAATACACAAGTGGGTTGGTTCAAAGATTTTAATTGTTTTAATCCAGGTGTTGCTTCCATTTGAGCTTTCCAAGAACTGACCAAAGTTCTGGATTTCCCAGCAACGTTTATAGACCTGAGTAGTGATTGGGAGAAAGATACGTCTGACCCCTTGTACTAGGGTTGAACCTAAGGTTGCCCATGGTTCTTTTCCCATTTCATGTTTGCTGACCTGCAAAATAACTTGTGAAGCCTCAACATGGGCATACTGAATTTGCTCAGCTGTGAGGTTTATTTCCTCTAATATTTTTCCCAATTGAAGGTCTCCCCATTTGGGTTTTGGGGAAGTAAGACCATCAATAAAGTGAGTAAGCTGTTCTATTCTTGCTAGAACCTGTATTTTCTCATCAGTTGTGGATATGGCATCAATCCCTAACTGTAAGGTTTGAGCTAAGTAATCCCTTAATTGAAAAATACCTGCTCTTAGCTGATATTCATTGGATTGAATACCTTTTATAGCAGTTTTAATTCTATCATTAAGATTAAGGAATGTATTTTGAACCTCCTGTTTCAAAGCATTCCTGCGTTTTCTGTTGGCTGTTCTCATCACCCAAGCGGGCAAGGGAAATGAGTCATTCAGCCATTTTGTCTGTACAATTAAATCTAACACAGAAGTAACCTGAGTGTCATTTAACCCCTCAGCTAAACCCCTGATACAGGCAGCGGTCAAAGACCGGCCTAGCACAGGTGCATTTTGAAAAAAATTAGCCTCCTGAGTAAAGAAGGGTCCCCATACCCTATTAGAAAACCTTTTATTACAAAGATTAACCTGATATTGCCAACTAGGGCAACAAAAGCAATTTGTCTGGGTGGACGAGGAACGGGTACAAAAGAATGGATTATTCCCACACGCATTATTCCACAAAGATAAATTATAAAAAGAAATTCCACGCCAATGTGTAAAAGAGACAGGCAATTCATCACAAAAGACATGATAATGTGTACTATTTAAAAACAGAATTTCATAAGGTAGTCTACAAACATAAGACAGAGAGTCCTTAATCATTGGAAGGGGGAATCCTGTATCCTCTCCCCCCCATGTGGAATAATTAGCGTAAGAAAGAGTTACCTCAGGAAAGATGTCCATCCAGGAGAAAATGAGACCTTTAATCAAACCTGAAAATTCATAATTAGAACCAGACAAGGAGTCCTCCAGAGGCACCTTCGAAAGGGGATTGATGCAGGCACAAGATCCATTATGAAAACAAGGACGAAGGGCAAACAGCCGCTGGAACTGTTCAGAAGCACCAATATGTGGTTGAGAGCAGTGCTGCAGTTTCCAGGATGGAGTTTCAAGGATCCCAGTAAGATTGACACTCACTGCTCTGAAACCCAGGAACAAGTTCTGATATCTAATCGAACAGAACTCTGCACGGAAGCCATCAAGAGGAGATTCCGAAGTGATGGAAGAAAGCTGCAGGGAGGAACGCTCCAGCTGCAGAAACAGAGCAACAAGTCTGGACTCTAGACCCGCAGGCAGGGACTCCGGAGAGATGCCTTGCCAAACCTGGTGAGTGTAAAACCTGAAAGGAACATCAATATGCAATAAAACAGGATCTTGCACCAGCCAGCCATGGTATGGAACAAGAATAACACCAGAAGGCAAAGGCACTGCCAGAAGAGACAAAGGCTCAGAAGGTGAGCGCTTACTGACATGTGAGTGTGAATAACGGAGCTCCTGTGAAGCTGCGGGAGAAAAGGTGGAATGCAGCTGGGTATTAGATAAGAGATAAAATAGTGAGATAGGAGATGCAATAATTAAAAGCACCCAGCAAGCAATAACATACTTACAATAAGGTCTGTAAAAAAGAAACACAGCATGCAAAAAGGTACTGATTGGGGAACAAACCATACAGCATGCAAGCAAAAGCTTCTGCTGAAAGCGAGTGAAACATGGAGGACGCTCAGATGCGGGACAAGCTACACTGAGAACGACCTGATCTTCCTGCTCCGGGGTAGGCACAGCCATGTCACCGCTGAGAATGACATCAATTGCTGGAGCAGTGGGAGCGCTGGGCAGCGGTAGATCCTCCTGACCCATTGGCATCAGCGGAAACTGCGGATGCAGCAGAGGCTGGGGGTTGAACCGAGGCTCTGGTACCGGAAAACCCCAATGTCTCGGATACCAACTTGACATCTCTAATGGACACAACTTTCCTATTCTTTGGATCCTCAGAGTCAGAAAGCAACAGTCCCGAGTCACCTAGAAGTTCTGTAACAATAAAGGGATTAGACCAGTATGGTTCTAAAGAGCCACGAACATGCGTTTTGCTCAAAACTACGGAACCAATCTGAAAAGGATTTGGACTCCGAGAGGCCTTGTCAGAAGTAACCATAGCTTCTGAGGAGGCCATATTTTCAAGCATAGAGAACCCAAAGAGAGACATAGCGGGAGCTTCATGATTGGCAGTTATGGTACTATTAATCCGGATTTGGATCTCCGGAAGATGAAGGTACCAATTACTGGGGTTAGATTGCAAAGCAAAAATTTGCAGACTACGCTTAACCTCACCATTAATCCTTTCAACCATTCCATTAGATTCTGGACGATGTGGGTAGGAGAATCGATGAGTAACGCTATGATCAGCACAAAAGGTCTCAACCTCAGCATTTTTAAAGGCTGGACCGCCGTCTGTGCAAAGAAACTGAAAAGGCAAAATACCAAATACAATAGCCAGACGGTTAACAGTCACAATAGCAGTAATGCGTTTCTGTGCAAATAGAAACACAAAGCCAGTAAAGGAATCAAGTACAACCAAAATATGTCTGTAACCACGGGAAGAAGTAAGGGGACCAACATGATCCATATAGACCACCTGCCCTGGTCTAATTCCCCGTGGAAGTATCCCCTCAACATAAGGGTGTCCAGTCCGTTTGGGATTTGTGCGCTGACAATCCAAACAGTCACTGACCATTTTCTTTGCCTGACTTCTAGTCAAAACCCCATCGGAATGCTGGCACAAAGTAGCCGCATTCAAATGTAAGGAGCCATGCCTAGCAAGACGTGCCCTTACAGTTATCTCTTGCTGAGAGGCAGCCAATTTAGCTGCTTCATCTGCCAAAGAATTGTAACGAGAGTACCAGCCCACGGTCTGGTGAGCAGGCACATGCAAGACAAGCACCTGCACAGTAAGTTTCTGTGAAATAGAAAAAATTAATCTCCAGTGAGCTCTGTGTGCAATAGGCTTGCCTGTAACATCTAAAAAGTCACTGTTTTCCCACACTTTCATATGTGAATTAAACCCAGACACCACATATGTAGAATCAGAACAAACCATAACGGATCTTTCAGGATCCAAATTGGGCGTTTGCTCAATATGTGTCAAAGCCTTTTGAAAGGCAATCAGCTCCGCCTGCTGTGAACTCATATCACCTAATCGCCATGTATGTGTGGCAAAGACTTTCCACTGACCCCTTTTATTAGGAGTTAAAATAACATTAGCCGCACCAGCAAAAAATGCAGTAAGATAGTCACCCGAGGGTGTGGCAGAACCATCAGTAAAAATTACCAATTGAACCTTCTGATAAATAGGAGGAAGGAGCCTATCCGTCTCAGTAGTTAAGCAAAGATCCTCACAAGTTAAAATAATGTCAGAATCAGCCAAACCATTCTGATAATGGAATTGCACATCGTCTCTATATTGATCAGCACGCCATTGCACCCAGCGTGTGGAGAGAGCCCTACTCTCTGGGAGGGAATGGCGAGTGACAGCCTGTAACTGGGGAATCCCAGTATAACAATGAATAATCTTACCCTGAGCAAGAGCAGAGACTTTAGACAGGCAATATCTGACAGCCGTCAGTGTACGCTCCACAATATTAAATTTCCTCTCAGGCTGAGAGAAAGTATGTGTAATATAACATATGGGCTGAGATTCAGCATGGTTACTGATTGTAGCCAAGAAATGAGAATCAGAAACCTGCAACGTGACATCTAAATCTTTAGATGATTTACGGTGCGCCAAAGGGGCTGAAACTTTGACAGCCTCTTGCAGCGCTCTCAAACATTCAGAATGAACAGCAGTCCAATCACGTGCCACAACGGCATCTCCTTTAAGCAAATCATACAAGGGGGCTGCTAATGAGGCAAAACTAGGCACAGTTTTACGTGCAAAATTAAGTGTCCCCATGATTACTTGCAATTGGCGAGATGTCTTAGGCACCGGGAAGGATATAATCTTTTCTTGGAGGGTGGGGGCAAGGCTAGCACCTGCCACCCCGATTAAAAATCCCAGAAACTTAACTTCCTCAAAACCAATTCTGGCTTTGGCAAAATTAACTACAAAGCCTTCCTCACCCAGTACCTGTATTAGTTGAACTACAGAATCCCAAAGCACATCCAGCTTATCAGAAGCCAGATATATATCATCAACATAAGGAACAGCATTATCAATGTTATGTCGTTGAAGGAGTTCCTCAACGGCAGCAGAAAATAAAACAGGGGAATTTTTAAAACCCTGAGGGAGCCTGGTATACTGATACTGCTTACCCCTGAATGTGAATGCAGTGACAGGGGAAGTGCTAATCGGAATACTCCAAAAACCATTAGCTAGATCCAAGGTGGCTTTCCACCTAGGACGTGGCAAATTATCAATTGTAGATGCAGGATTCAAAGTCTGAGCCGCAACTGTCTCAGAAGAGGCGTTAAGTACCCTATAGTCAATGACCATACGAGTACTCCCATTTGGTTTGGGCACAGGAAGGAGGGGTGAATTAAATTCAGAATATTCCTCAATTAAAACACCCTGAGTAAGTTTCTGAGAAATAATAATATTTAAATCATTGTAGAATTTCTTATGGACAGGATACTGTTTTTGAGGACTGAAAGGCTTATTTAAAACTATCTCTATCGGCTTAGGGGTCTGCACTAAACCAGTGTGGGTATGATAGAGCTGAACGACTCCTAACTTAAGCCATTCAGTAAACAAATTCTGCAGCTCAGCCTCTCCAATGATGGATTTGAGCTGAGGAGAAATTGAAGCTTTTACAGCCTCAAAGCCATAAAGGGGGTCCTCCAACATCATAGAAGGGAAAACAGGCACAGCAGCCTGTGTGAAATAAACTGCAAAAGGATCCTCCTCATCAAATAAACATGCCACTTTTATGGTTCGGGACCCTTTGAAGTAAGGGGAAAAGATTTCTACAGTCGCTAAGGGAGCTTGAGAATGCTTCCCTGCAAACATAGTAATTGTGACATTTTCATTTAAATATTGAATTGTATCCCATTCTCTAGTCAGGATATTAATAGTAGTACCTGAGTCCATCATGCCCACAAATAGATCACCCTGCTCCTTATTCTGGATCCACAGGGGGTTTAGACGTGGAGCCAGCATTGCCATGGAAAGTGGCTCGCTTCACAGGCTTTTTGTGAGAAGAAGGGGGAGGGCGGTCTGCCTTAGTTACAGCTCCGGACACCGCTGGAGGTTTCTCAGGAGCTGGAAAGCGGGCAGGAGGGGTCCCACGATTATCCCTCACAGGATAGCGGGGAACCCACCCAGTATTAGAGGGATTTCGTGGAGGGGGGGGTGTATAATCCTGTCTAGAATTCCCAAACCCCCTATTGTCCCTCTGATTTCTATCCTGGGAAGAAGGATTCCTAAAATGAAAACTCACCCGTCTTGAAGTTTTCTCAGGCTGAGTGCGCTGGATCTCCCTGCCCCTTTCCCTGGGTCTGTCAGACCCTGGCTGAGCCTGTTTAAGTGGCTTAGAAGGTATTAATGGACGACCAGCCGCCTCGAAGACTTGCTGGATAATGAATGGGAACTGCTCATGTCGATCTGCCGGGGCCAATGCACTTAAACGATTACTAAGATCAATACGAATAGAGGTATCAGGCATGACGTCTTTTAAAATCTCCCATACTTGATCAAAATTACTCATAGTAACCAGCATGCCAAGAGAATATGCAGCTGAAATACCAAACTTTTGCAAAATATGACGCAGCACATCACCGAGATTTGTGATTAACGGTTTCCCAAATATCGAACGATAAGTCCACCCGTAATAAATCCCCCAACTTTCGCAGAATGAGGGGGGAGGAACCAAATTCTGTGGCATCAGAGTAGAAATAATATAATGTCTGGTATGAGAATTACAGGCACCAGTGACAGCTTCAAGCGCGACTAGTCTAGTGGCCAGATGTTCAGGTATCAGATTAACATCAGCTGGAAGCGTCCCCAAAGCCCGCCTTACTCTATCTGCTTTTCGATCAATCTCACTACGGGCCCCGATTTCTCCAGGCGTCCCCAAAGAAAACGAGGTTTGTCCGTAATGATCTCTGAGCGTTTGAAAGCAGTGCAATAGGGCATTGTAAAACGCATTCTTTTTCCCTGCCGGAATTTGATCCACAGGCGGGGCATCAAAGGACAAAATAGCATCAAGAGGCGGACGCGGTTCAGTGAACGCCAAGCCCCCTCTTTTTTCAGAAACCGGAATTACCGGATTCTCTACAAATAAGCATTTACCAAGTGAAAAAGACATCTGACAATCAGGGAGAGCAAAAGGAACAAAATCCTCTTCTGCTCTTCTATTTAGCCCCTGGTGTCTGCCCTGTGCAGTAAGAGCTTTTAAACGACAAATGTCAACATGAAAGCACGGTGACGAGTCACTGGCCACTTGTAAATGCAGGACAAAGGACTGATCTTCCCTGATATGATTGGCTTCAACCCACTTACGGAACGTTGCTTCTTGAGAAGCTCTAATTCTATAAGGGTCAGCCATTGCAACCAATTATAAAAACTGCTGCAAAAGGCAAAATTACATGACTGGAAAATAATATTTAATTCTACAGGAGATTTAAACCACGTTGGGCGCCATGTGGTAAATTTTGAATGGAAGTATTGAGGCTTCTACCCTTAGCAGAATTTAAAACCAGGGAATCCTGCCTGGATAAAATATCCCACTTCCACTTCTATTTCCCTACCCTTTCTGCCTTGAGACAAAAAGTTTACTTTCAGGGGTGTGTTCGAATCTACCACAGAAATTTTTTATTAACCTTTAATTCTTGCAGCACATCATGCATAAATAAACCAGTCAGTTTATTGTAAAAATATTTTCTTTATTTCACAGATACAGAAAGGCATGAATAAATATCTCTAAATGACTAAGAATCACTTTTATGTTCAAATCTTAATTTTACCAGAGTATATCCTACAATCAATGCAAGAACCATTAAAAAAGTGATTGAAATTATTAATATCAGATAAATGTCTATTAATGTCATCTTTTTAGAAATTAATACATTTCTAATACATCTGCCAATGTAGAAACAATAGCAATTTAAAGGTTCTCATATACTTGAATAAAAATTATATTTACCAATTTATCTGAAGCACCCCGCTCTGTGTCTCTCTCAATCACGTGCGAAGAAAGTCTAAGTAGCACCTCTCCCTCTCCCTCAAACTGCCACTGTTTTATACACTTAAGACCCTTTGATCCAGGGTCGCTGTTACACTTCCATCAACACATCTAAATTTTATTCTGTTTATAGCTTCGCCCATTTTTGATTTTTAATTGGATTTCTTTTGTAGTTCTAAGAGAAAATCTTTTTCACTCCCTTCTGTCACACTTAATTGGCTGGCCATCTGTTTTTAGGGTGGTCAATCATGACACCTGCGTTAGGATGCTCAATGTCATAAAATGCAGGTGCTTTCTTACTTGAGATAAGAGAAAGTGGTAAACAACTGTACTCTCAAAGTCTGAAAGTGGGACAAAGGTGAAATCTTGAGGTTTTAAGTAGGGGAAAGGTGAAAGCTATGTGCTGAAGCTTTTTCAGCACAGCCATGACCAATGTCATGGCTTTTAAAAGTAAAGGCTTATGGGTATTAAATGCTAACATGTTTCTTTATGGCTAATTGATTACTGACTTCACTAAATATAAGTAATTATCAATAAAGCACAAAATATTAAGATATTTTCTGACAGTGGCAGATCAATATTAATCATTGAAAAGAAATTTAAATGTAAATTGCTCTGTCACAACACCAGTAAATCATGAAATTGCCTTTTTTGACACCAACCACTTTCAAATTTGCCTAATCTTCTGCCCTCCTAGTCTCCTTGAATTAAACATTTCGCCACTGATTGAATTTTTTACAACCTATCTTAACCCATCCAAACCAATCATCATATTAGGAGATTTTAACTTGCACATGGATGTTCATCCCATATCAAACACATGCCAAACACTAACTGACATAAAGACTGCACTGGGATTCAAACTAATCACAGACAAACCAACACACAAAGCAGGACACTCATTAAACCTGACATTCATTAACAGCAACTTCCTAGAAAACATAAAAACAGACTATACTCAAATCCATGGTCAGACCACTTCCTCATTCAATCCACAATTAAGCATATATGTCCAATAGAAAAATATAGAAATGAACCAGTGAAATTTAAATACCGTCCACCATACAACACAGAAATATTAAGAGATAAATTACAGGAAGAACTAGCAGATTTCAACTACACAAATAGCTGTATGGCAACAACTGCATGGGTAAATAGGACTAATAAATTGGCAAATGAAATAAACCCCATAAAAATGCCCACATTAAAGATCCTAATAAAATAAACCCATGGCATAACGAACAAATAAAGGAAGAGAAATGGAAACTTAGAATGAAGGAAAAAGAATGGAAAAAAAAAATAAAACACCCGAGAATCTTACAAAATACAAAAAACATCTGGCCTACTACAAAAAAATAATTCTAGATACCAAAAAGAAATATTTCAGCTCCAAAATAGAAACATTTACGAATAATGCTAGAACACTGTTCAACATAGTCAAAGACCTCACCAGTGATAAAACAAACAACCCTCAGAAATTACTAGAGAATTGTTGCAATGAAGTAGCACAGTTCTTTAAAGATAAAATTGAAAATTTAAGAACAAAATCTCGAAAACAACCAAACGAGATTAAGATGCAGACAAGGGACGTTAAACAATGGACTGCATTTGATGAAATATCAAAGACCGAAGTCGAGAACATGTTAAAAAAAAAAAAAAAAAATTAAACCCGGCTCCACATCCAATTGACACCATATCCATAATAGAGTTAAAAAAAATTAGCCAATATAGCAGCACCAACGCTAACAAAAATCATTAACCTCTTCCTAGAAGAAGGTTCAATACCCGATATCCTGAAAGGGGCCATTGTTAAGCCAATCATTAAGAAAAAGAACCTCGACCCCCCTTAAATCTGAATAACTATAGACCAGCGAAATTAATAGGAAAAACAGTCCAAAAACAACTGTCAGAACATCTTGAAAGTAATAACATACTATATCCGGCACAACACGGATTCCGCAAACACTACAGCACTGAAACATTACTCTTATCACTATCTGATAATATCTTAAGAGGCTTTGACACAGGAACACACTACATTCTGGTTCTATTAGATCTGTCCTCAGTTGACACTGTAAACCAGGAAATACTGATCAATAGACTAAAGGAAATAGGACTCAAGAACAACATAATAACCTGGTTCAAATCATACTTAAGTAACAGATTTTTCCAAGTACAAATCAATAACTCAACATCAGAAAAAGTAGAGTTAAAAACAGGAGTGCCACAGGGATCAGCCCTGTCTGCAACACTTTTTAATATTTACCTCCTCCCGGTATGCCACCTACTTGCAGGACTGGGGATCATACATTACCTTTACGCAGACGACATACAGCAGACTGCTGGCGCTAACCTTTAAAAAGGAGATAGAGCAGCTTTTAAACTAGAACAAAGGGGAAAGCCGACAGTCACTCACCAGCGCATGGCTCGGAGAGAGGTATATTCAAAGGATACTAATGATGCATTAGAATTAGGGCATCCCGACAGTGAGGTTCCAATAATAAGAAAAGTAGTCCAAGTGCCTGTAACTAAAAACTCAGCTGAGCTAAAAAATTCTAACTTATCCCTATCAATTAAAAAGCAGAATGAAAATACAAACAAAAAACAAACTTTGAAACGTTTGTATGCTAATGCCAGAAGTCTAAGAAGTAAGATGGGAGAATTAGAATGTATAGCAGTAAATGATGACATAGACTTATTGGCATCTCAGAGACATGGTGGAAAGAGGATAACCAATGGGACAGTGCTATACCGGGGTACAAATTATATCGCAATGACAGAGAGGAGCACTCGGGAGGAGGTGTGGCGCTTTATGTCCGGGATGGCATAGAGTCCAGCAGGATAAACATCCTGCATGAGACTAAATACAAAATTGAATCTTTATGGGTAGAAATCCCTTGTGTGTCAGGGAAGACGACAGTGATAGGGGTATACTACCGTCCACCTGGTCAAGATGGTGAGATGGATAGTGAAATGCTAAGAGAAATTAGGGAAGCTAACCAAATTGGTAGTGCAGTAATAATGGGAGACTTCAATTATCCCAATATAGACTGGGTAAATGTGTCATCGGGTCACGCTAGAGAGATAACGTTCCTGGATGGAATAAATGATAGTTTTATGGAGCAATTGGTTCAGGAACCGACGAGAGAGGGAGCAATTTTAGATCTAATTCTCAGTGGAGCACAGGACTTGGTGAGAGAGGTAACGGTGGTGGGGCCGCTTGGCAATAGTGATCATAATATGATCAAATTTGATTTAATGACTGGAAAAGGAACAGTGTGCAAATCCAAGGCTCTCGTGCTAAACTTTCAAAAGGGAAACTTTGATAAAATGAGAAAAATTGTTAGAAAAAAACTGAAAGGAGCAGCTACAAAAGTAAAAAATGTCCAAGAGGCGTGGTCATTGTTAAAAAATACCATTCTAGAAGCACAGTCCAGATGTATTCCACACATTAAGAAAGGTGGAAAGAAGGCAAAACGATTACCAGCATGGCTAAAAGGGGAGGTGAAAGAAGCTATTTTAGCCAAAAGATCTTCATTCAAAAATTGGAAGAAGGATCCAACAGAAGAAAATAGGATAAAGCATAAACGTTGGCAAGTTAAATGTAAGACATTGATAAGACAGGCTAAGAGAGAATTTGAAAAGAAGTTGGCTGTAGAGGCAAAAACTCACAGTAAAAACTTTTTTAAATATATCCGAAGCAGAAAGCCTGCGAGGGAGTCAGTTGGACCGTTAGATGATCGAGGGGTTAAAGGGGCACTTAGAGAAGATAAGGCCATCGCGGAAAGATTAAATGATTTCTTTGCTTCGGTGTTTACTGAAGAGGATGTTGGGGAGGTACCCGTAATGGAGAAGGTTTTCATGGGTAATGATTCAGATGGACTGAATCAAATCACGGTGAACCTAGAAGATGTGGTAGGCCTGATTGACAAACTGAAGAGTAGTAAATCACCTGGACCGGATGGTATACACCCCAGAGTTCTGAAGGAACTAAAAAATGAAATTTCAGACCTATTAGTAAAAATTTGCAACTTATCATTAAAATCATCCATTGTACCTGAAGACTGGAGGATAGCAAATGTAACCCCAATATTTAAAAAGGGCTCAAGGGGTGATCCGGGAAACTACAGACCGGTTAGCCTGACTTCAGTGCCAGGAAAAATAGTGGAAAGTGTTCTAAACATCAAAATCACAGAATATATAGAAAGACATGGTTTAATGGAACAAAGTCAGCATGGCTTTACCCAGGGCAAGTCTTGCCTCACAAATCTGCTTCACTTTTTTGAAGGAGTTAATAAACATGTGGATAAGGGTGAACTGGTAGATATAGTATACTTGGATTTTCAGAAGGCGTTTGACAAAGTTCCTCATGAGAGGCTTCTAGGAAAAGTAAAAAGTCATGGGATAGGTGGCGATGTCCTTTCGTGGATTGCAAACTGGCTAAAAGACAGGAAACAGAGTAGGATTAAATGGGCAATTTTCTCAGTGGAAGGGAGTGGACAGTGGAGTGCCTCAGGGATCTGTATTGGGACCCTTACTGTTCAATATATTTATAAATGATTTGGAAAGAAATACGACGAGTGAGATAATCAAATTTGCAGATGACACAAAATTGTTCAGAGTAGCTAAATCACAAGCAGATTGTGATAAATTGCAGGAAGACCTTGTGAGACTGGAAAATTGGGCATCCAAATGGCAGATGAAATTTAATGTGGATAAGTGCAAGGTGATGCATATAGGGAAAAATAACCCGTGCTATAATTACACAATGTTGGGTTCCATATTAGGTGCAACAACCCAAGAAAGAGATCTAGGTGTCATAGTGGATAACACAGTGAAATCGTCGGTGCAGTGTGCTGCGGCAGTCAAAAAAGCAAACAGAATGTTGGGAATTATTAGAAAAGGAATGGTGAATAAAACGGAAAATGTCATAATGCCTCTGTATCGCTCCATGGTGAGACCGCACCTTGAATACTGTGTACAATTCTGGTCGCCGCATCTCAAAAAAGATATAATTGCGATGGAGAAGGTACAGAGAAGGGCTACCAAAATGATAAGGGGAATGGAACAACTCCCCTATGAGGAAAGACTAAAGAGGTTAGGACTTTTCAGCTTGGAGAAGAGACGACTGAGGGGGGATATGATAGAGGTGTTTAAAATCATGAGAGGTCTAGAACGGGTAGATGTGAATCGGTTATTTACTCTTTCGGATAGTAGAAAGACTAGGGGGCACTCCATGAAGTTAGCATGGGGCACATTTAAAACTAATCGGAGAAAATTCTTTTTTACTCAAAGCACAATTAAACTCTGGAATTTGTTGCCAGCGAATGTGGTTAGTGCAGTTAGTATAGCTGTGTTTAAAAAAGGATTGGATAAGTTCTTGGAGGAGAAGTCCATTACCTGCTATTAAGTTCACTTAGAGAATAGCCACTGCCATTAGCAATGGTTACATGGAATAGACTTAGTTTTTGGGTACTTGCCAGGTTCTTATGGCCTGGATTGGCCACTGTTGGAAACAGGATGCTGGGCTTGATGGACCCTTGGTCTGACCCAGTATGGCATTTTCTTATGTTCTTATGTTCTTATTGCTAACTATTGACAACACAATTGAAGAAATGATAAATCTGGCCAATAAATACCTAGACATAATTAAACAGCTACTAAACCAAATGGAGTTAGTAATACACATTGAAAAAACAGAATTCCTGCACCTCGAACGAAAAAATACAAACCCAATTCAAAAACCAATAACAATAAAAAATAATCAAACCATGGAATTAGCGGTGAAAGTGCGCAATCTAGGTGTAATAATAGACCCTAAATTAAACTTGCAACAACACATTTCACTAAAAATAAAAGGTTGCATGAAATTAATGGTTCTCAGAAAGTTGAAACCTTACTAACCATGGCAAATTTCCGAACAGTTTTACAGACTATGGTATTTGCAAGCACTGATTACTGTAACGCCCTGTTACTAGGTTTACCTCAAGCGACCATTAGACCGCTCCAAATACTGCAAAATTCAGCAGCTAGAATATTGACAGGAAAAAAGAAGAGACCATATTACAGGAACACTTACTGAACTTCACTGGCTACCTATTGAACAAAAAATACAATATAAGGCAATGATGAAAAAGCAGAGTGGCTAAACACAGCACTCCATGTACATATGCCTCACTAAAATCTAAGATCAGCTAATAAGGCGCTATTAACAGTTCCATCCGTTAAATCAGCATGACTCACACAAGTAAGAGAGCAAGCACTGTCACTGGCAGGACCCGTACTGTGGAACTCAATGCCACTTGAAATTAGACTGCAGAGAAACTTTAAACTTTTCAAAGTAAGTCTAAAGACCTGGCTTTTTAAACAAGCCTTCTATAAGCAGAACAAAGAGAACAAATAAGCACAAAAGTAAGCACCAAGCAATCAGTTCTTTTGTTTATGAAAATTTTCTCTCTCCTTTCTCCTATTACATATTAGAAACGTCCCATGTCCTCCACTTAGGACTCAGAGGATCTAACTTCCGAGCCCTCTCCACTGGAGAAGCAGTGGAAATCTTCCCCGGAAGACCTCTCCTTCACAGGGTTTTTAAAAGCCATGGCAGAATCGGTGCCTTTCCAGCTTTTATTTATTTATTTTATTTATTAAGCTCTTGTATACCGTTGTTCAGATTGACCATCACAACGGTTTCCATATATAAAACAAAAATAACAATAAGTAAAATAATGAGCAGTTGTTCCTAAAATATGGTAAATTAAACAAGATACAATAAAATATAATCAAATACAATCATAATAAAATAGTTTAACATACACTAAACTACTTAATATGTAAGTGCTATAAATCTCTCACTCTGTTGTTTAAAACTGAGTGCCTCATGCTATATAAATAAATATTTAAAATAGCTCTCAAGTCAGTCCCTCCAAATGCTATTCCAAAAAGCCAGGTTTTCAAATTCTTTTTAAATGATTTTCTCTCTGCTTGGATCCTTAATTCAGTAGGTATCTCATTTCAGTTTTGGGCCAGCCAGGGAGATACTTCTCTCTCTTACCTGACTAAGATGGGCTGAATTTACTGATGGTATTGTTAGAAGCCCTTTATTAGCTGATCTCGGGTTTCTCTGGGGTTTATGTAGTCTAATTGCTGTATTTAACCAATCCGTTTGTTCTCCATAGATAATTTTGTGTAAGATACAGAGTACTTTATATTGTATACAATATTTTATCGCTAACCAGTGAAATTTATGTAATATGGGTGTTATGTGATCACTCTTTTTTTATTCCAGTTAATAGCCTAGCCGCAGCGTTTTGTAATATTTGTAAAGGGCGTATTGTTGAGGCTGGTAGTCCTAGTAACAGGGAATTGCAATAATCAGTACTTGAGAAAATTAAAAGCTGCAACACTGTTCTAAAAACTTCATCCGTTAGTAATGGCTTCAACCGCCTCAGTGTCATTAGTTTACCATAGTCGTCTTTAATTTTTGCTGTAATATGCTTTTTTAGGTTGAGTTCTGCATATATAATTATACAGAGATCTCTGGCCTGATCTGTTGGTTAAGAACATAAGAAAATGCCATACTGGGTCAGACCAAGGGTCCATCAAGCCCAGCATCCTGTTTCCAACAGTGGCCAATCCAGGCCATAAGAACCTGGCAAGTACCCAAAAGCTAGGTCTATACCATGTTACCATTGCTAATGGCAGTGGCTATTCTCTAAGGGGCGGATTTTAAAAGGCCCGCGCACGCCTAAAGCCCCGGGACGCGCGTAAGTCCCGGGGCTTTCGAAAAGGGGCGGGAGGGGGCGTGCCCGTGGCGTTCCTGAAATGACGCGGCGTTTCGGGGGCGTGCCGCAGCGTTTCGGGGGCGGGCCCGGGGGCGTGGTTTGTTATATTGTTTTCATATGAAAGGTCCAGAAGAGATTCCTGTCTTGTTTTTCTATCTAATACAATTATCTCAGTTTTATTAACATTTAGAATTAGTCTCATATGTGTAAGCAGTTGCCTAATAATATTTAGGTACTTAGTTGCCAGTTTGTATGCTTTTTCAAGAGTTTCATTTATTGGGACTAGGATTTGAATGTCGTCTGCGTGGATAAAATGTGTTAAACCTAAACCAGTTGGTAGGTGGCACAATGGTAACATGTACACATTAAACAGGATAGCTGACAACGCGGAGCCTAGGCACAAGATGCTAGAGATTCTACAATTCATGGATGCCCCGAAGGAGGTAGTGGCGGTGTCAGTCCATGAAATTTTCAAGGAGCCTGGTGACCTGCCTTTGGGAGCACCCCATCTCGGTGCCACCGGTAAACCGTAAGACTGACATTGTTTACTTGGTCTAGCCCACCACTGGTTTTTGTGCACTGTCAGCTCCCCCCACCAATCGGAGGTGGTAGAATCAGCCTTGAAGAAGGCCAAAAGGATCCGCACCCATGCCTCAGCCCCACCCCCGGGGCAAGAACCCTTGATGCCCTGGGCCACCACATTTTTCAGGGTGCAATGTTAACTGCCCGAATTGCTTGTTACCAGTTATACATGGGTCAATACTCCCGAAACCTGTGGAAGGAGGACAATGGAGTTCAGTGAACACTTCCCACAACAATTCCAGGAGGATTTTCAAAAGATTATACAGCGGGGTCTTGAGTGCGATAAGCACGAAGTCCATTCTGCTTATGATGTCTTCAAGACAGCTATGAGAACAGCGGTGGTGGGCATTGGGGCTCGTCGGACGGCGTGGCTACATGCCTCAGATCTATGCCCCGAAGTCCAGGACCTTCTGGCTAATTTACCGTGTACAGGTGAAAATCTGTTTGGAGACAGAATTAAGGAGGCGATGACACAACTGAAGGACTATCACGAGACCCTTCAGCAATTGTTATCTAGTACCTCAGTCACCCAGCTGCCCAAGAAGCCCCCTTGGCAATACCCGAAGAGGCCTTTTTACAGGCCAGGTAAATACTACCCACCAGCACCGCGGTTCAGACTCCAGCGGCCTCCTCCTTCGAGAGTGAGGCCAAGGCAACCTCGGACGCCCCGGTCAACTCCAGTTCCCCCCAGAACCCTGCCACGGGGTTTTGACTGGCGGCCAGGGAGCATGAGCCAGCCCCCCAGATCAATGGACCTCGATCACATCTGACCTTTGGGTCCTGTCCATCATGCATCAAGGCTACAAATTGCATTTCCAGCAAGTTCCACCCCACTCATTTCCATGTTCCTGGTGGAGAGCAACAGGGAATTTACAAATACGTCAGGTAGAGCTTTCCACCCTCGTACTGGCTCAAGCGGTCAAACCAGTTCCACCAAGTCAGCAAGGTGAGGGGTTCTACTCCAGGTATTTCCTAATCCCCCAAGAAAAAAGGTGACCTCTTGCCCATTCTGGACCTGAGGGCCTTAAACCGTTTCTAGGTGAAGGAAAAGTTCAAAATGGTCTCAGGCACCCTGATTCCCCTGCTCAAGGCAGGAGACTGGCTCTGCTCCCTTGATCTAAAAGACGCGTATGCCCACATCCCCATCTTTCCACTGGATCAGCAGTACCTACGATTCCTGGACGACAGGAATATTACTATCAGTATCACGTGCTACCCTTCAGCCTGGCATCCGCACCCTGTGTCTTCACCAAATGTCTGGCGGTTGTCGGAGCCCATCTTCAGAGGCGGGGGGATTCATGTTTTCCTGTACCTCGAGTGGAGATCCACGCAGCTCTTACTCGCATGGTCTCCAATTGCTCCCATATCTCGGCACATCAGTTTCTCCACTTGCTAGGCCACATGGCAGGGACTGTTCATGTCACTCCCTTTGCTCGATTGCGCACATGCGCAGAGCATATTGGATGTTGCGCTCTCAGTGGTGTCAGGCCACCCAAGACCTATATACTTTTGTCCTAGTCACATCACTGTTACAACAATCTCTCCAGTGGTGGGTGACCCCCCTCAAATCTAGAGCAGGGAACCTCCTTTTGGAGCCTGCAATCCCAGGCCACCCTCACCAATGACACGTCCTGGACAGGGTGGGCTGTGCATTTTGTGGGTCTCCACACCCAGGAGCTTTGGGCCACGTGGGAATCGCAGTCCCAGATCAATCTCTTGGAGCTTCGAGCAATTCGGTACACCCTACAAGTGTTCCAAGAGCAGCTCCAGAACAAGGTGGTTCTTGTTCAGACCGACAACCAAGTCGCTATGTGGTATCTGAACAAACAGGGTGGAATGGGGTCCTTCCCCTCTGTCAGGAGGCAGTCCGCATTTGGTCGTGGGCCATCGACAATGGCATCACCCTCAGGGCAGTGTACCTCCCGGATGTGGACAACACCCTAGTGGACTCCTTCAGCCGTGCCTTCCATCCACACGAGTGCTCCCTCAGTCAAGAAGTAGTGAACTGGATCTTTCGCTCCTGGATGACCCCAGACATAAACCTCTTCGCCTCCTCGGAGAACAGGAAGGTGGACCGCTTCTGCTGCCTAGGCCGAAGGAGCAGCAGATGCTTTCTCGATTCACTAGGGCACCGGGCTGCTGTATACTTACCCTTCCCTTCCTCTCATCTAAAAAATGCTCCAGAAGCTGTAGCAGGATCAGGGCTCCATCAGGTCTGGTTCCGACCTAGAAACTTTTCTTGGAACATTTGACAAAGGTTTTCCATGCCGGACTCCTTTGCATGATGTCACCCATGTGTGAGAACTAACATCCTGCTGTCCTTGGAGAATACCTGTTACAGGTAAGCAACTCTGCTATACTCTGGAAGTTAGATCCTTGAAATTATCATTGGAAGTGTATGTGTTAATTGGCTATATGCTGTATTGGACTAAAACAAATCAAAGTGGATGCACCTACAGAGCATAAAGTATTTAAAAATATTTTTTTTGTTTTCCACTTTCTCCTGTATTAAATGAAAAGTTTGTCCCAGATTGAAAATATTTTCTCAAAGTTTAAATTCCCATGAAGCCCAGCTAATATATTAATTTGAGAGAGAAAGCAACTGGTTTGCTTACCGTCCTTGATGTATTTGCAACAAGTTGAAAAAAAATTTTGCTACTAGTCAATTATGAATAATTGAGTGAAAAAACTGTGGTACAGTGGTGTATAATGCATTAAATACTATAGAAAAAACACCCACTAGGAGGAGCTGGATAGTATTAACAATAAATGTTATTTTGTTGTGGATACCTCATATAGGGGTAGATTTTCAGACGAGCGCGAACAGCCTACTTTTGTTTGCGCTCCAGGCGCAAACAAAAGTACGCTGGATTTTAGTAGATACGCGCGTAGTCGCGCGTATCGGCTAAAATCCTGGATCGGCGCGCGCAAGGCTATCGATTTCGTATAGCCTGCGCGCGCCGAGCCGCGCAACCTACCCCCGTTCCCTCCTAGGCCGCTCCGAAATCGGAGCGGCCTAGAAGGGAACTTTCCTTTGCCCTCCCCTCACCTTCCCCTCCCTAACCCACCCGCCCGGCCCTGTCTAAACCCCCATCCTACCTTTGTCGGGGGATTTACGCCTCCCTCCGGGAGGCGTAAATCCCCGCGCGCGAGCGGGACTCCTGCGCGCCGGGCCGCAACCTGGGGGCGGGTACGGAGGGCGTGGCCACGCCCCCGGGCCGTAGCCACGCCCCCGTACCCGCCCCCAAAACGCTGCCGACACGCCCCCGAAACGCCGCGACGACCGGGCCCGCCCCCGACACGCCCCCCTCCGAGAACCCCGGGACTTACGCGAGTCCCGGGGCTCTGCGCGCGCCGGGAGGCCTATGTAAAATAGGCTTCCCGGCGCGCAGGGCCCTGCTCGCATAAATCCGCCCGGTTTTGGGCGGATTTACGTGAGCAGGGCTCTGAAAATCCGCCCCATAATGTACTCGGGCTTCATTTGAAATTTATTTATTTATTTAATGTCTCTTATATACCGATGTCCGTTCGCACATCGCATCGGTTCACAGTAAAACATGAACTTTATGGGCGAAGCCCTTACAAAGAACAGATAAATACAGTTAACTTTAGGGCATAGCCCTTAACAAAACCAGGGAAATGCCTCAAAGTCAGGTGTGCAGTGTATTATATACTGCTTGGCATGTCTTAAAAAAGCTTCTTACGACTATGCTACACCATAATTTATAATCATCGGTAACCACTTATTTTAAAGCAATCAAAGTTATGCAGAAGGCAGAATGAATTAAAACTTATCTTGACAGTTTGATACTATGAAGTAACACCAGCCCAACCCGACACGATTCGTGTTTCGATGGCTTCTTCAGGGGTGGGAAGGCAACAAGGTGTGTTGAATCACTGTCTTTCTGCTTGCAAGTTGCTGGTAATGGCTTCAGCTCAAATTCTGATCTGAAGCCATTACCAGCAACTTGCAAGCAGAAAGACAGTGATTCAAAACACCTTGTTGCCTTCCCACCCCTGAAGAAGCCATCGAAACACGAATCGTGTCGGGTTGGGCTGGTGTTATTTCATAGTATCAAACTGTCAAGTTTTAATTCATTCTGCCTTCTGCATAACTTTGATTGCTTTAAAATAAGTGGTTACCGATGATTATAAATTATGGTGTAGCATAGTCGTAAAAAGCTTTTTTAAGACATGCCAAGCAGTTTATAATACACTGCACACCTGACTTTGAGGCATTTCAAATGAAGCCCGAGTACATTATATGAGGTATCCACAACAAAATAACATTTATTGTTAATTATGAATAATTGACATCACTAATTAGAAACTGTTAAAATGGTACTAGCAATCTTCCACAAAGCAATAAAATTGTTTTTTATATATATAAATTTGTATAGCTGTACACTTCATACAGTACCATTTAATAGATTTCTTCTGATCACTATGCATCAGAAATCGGACTCATTTCAATAGTCTTTACAAAGATAATTTACTTTTCAAATCCACCTGCATGTTATGTGTTAGGAACTGATAAAATTGTGCTGAATATTACAGTGAAGCAAAAATCAGCTATCTTGGGTCCTTGTTTTCTTTAGAAGTAAACAGTGTTAATTCTTGGAAGACCAGACAAATCCCTTTTTTCCCCCCCAATTATTTATATTTCTCAATTCTCCTACTACAGTTAGCTTTATATGCTGCTGATTAGTGAGGGTTGGAAGGGCAGTAATTGTGGAGTATCACCATGTCAAAATGCTGAGGGCAGGTTTATATATGATGACCTCCAAGGATAAGCAGGCTGACAGTCCTCACATATGATTGACATCATCTGATGGAGCCTGGCATGGAAAACTTATGTCAACGTTTCTAGAACTTTGACTGTGCCTCACTGAGCATAACCATGCATGCATTATGCCACAGGGCCACACAGGGTCCCTTCAGTCTTCCTTTTTCCATGGAGCTCAGTGATTGCGGTCTCTGAGTCTTCTCTTTTTCCTCGGCTAGGTACGTTTTTTTTTTATTGTCTTTCTAAGTTTCATTCGTGGTTGTTTCTTCTTGGGCAGTGGTGCCTGTCAGCCATCCATGGTCTCACCACCATTTAATTTGATTTAGCATCCCTAATTGTGTCCTCTGCTTGGGGGCATTGCATGACATTGGGAGTTGCTGCAAATGCACACAGATGATCCCTAAATGACACTAGGCCCACTATAGAAGATGGAACTCTTTAAACGCCAGAAGACCGATCCATCGGCTTCGGAAGCATCAACATCAAAGGACCACAGAGCTGACCAATGGTCTGCGAACATCAGGGGAACCATTGATTCCCTTGGTGCAGATGGCCAGTAAGGAGCCTGGAGGGAAGGCCACCACAAAGCATTTCCCGGTCGAAGGAAGATTCGAGTTCCTCTTCTTCAGCCTCTGCACCGGGGAAAACTCATGAGCATCAAGGGAAGCCAAAGAAGCAACGACATCTGTCACCATTGATGCATGTTGCTGGGCACCAGGAAGGACCAGCTTTGACCAAGATACCCCCGAAGCGACCCCACAGTGAAGAGAGAGCAGTCTCCTGGGCACCCATGGGGTTTGTTATGGTGTCACCTGGTCCTGGTGGATGGGGATGGGTGAACAAAACCCTCTGATAAGTAAAAGATTAAATACTCATAAAGAAATGGAAAATATGGTGAAAAAAGGCAATATTTAAAAATGTTATGTACACTAATGTTCATATTATGGGAAATGAAGTCCCATATCTAGAGGCAATTATGGAAGAAGCTGATTTAGATATAGTACTTGTCACGTAAATCTGGATGTGGAAAACCATGACTGGGATTTAGTTATAGTCTGATACAATCTATTTAGGAAGGACTGGGTAGGAAGAAAGGGAGGAAGCATGGTATTATATATATCTATAGATATATATATATATATAAACAATATTAAAACAAGAGCATTACTGGGCTTGCAAGGTAAGGAGGCAGCACTGTGGGTTAATCTGGAAAGAGGCAATGGAACATCTATTTATATTGGTGTAATATACAAACCTCCGTCACACAGGAGGTGGATAGAGATTTCATGGAGGATGTTCACAGGATTGCTGTGAAAGGGGAAGTGCTGCTGCTAAGGGATTTTAATCTTTACCAACACCGGCATCGGTGTTGGTTCCTGCCATGGTGTCAATGCCTAGAGGAGCATTGTAGTTGGTGCCATCCATCCCAATGCTCATCCCAAATTCCCTGGGAGAGGAAGCTCCACTATAGAATGGAGGGGCATCAGGGTCCAGGCCCCACCGGCCAGCCATTAGTCACTGTACTGGCTGGGATCCAAGGGCACAGGTATCACTCCCTCGCTAGTCGCAGTGGGGAGAAATCTGTGTATTCCTGGGGATGTGGAAGCTCTAATACTGGTTCAGGTGACAAGGCATTAGATGATCTCCCCTCTGACCCCTCTCCTCCTCCTGACCAAAGGAAATCCCCACCAGAGGATCGCTTCTTCGCAAGATTTATTCGTTTGATGGCAAAGGCCATCCTCTTAATTTTGGAGACTGGAGGAAGATACCAGTCACAAAATGCTGGATATCCTCCAATATGTGGAGCCTCCTAAGATATCATAGTCCCAATGCATAAAATCCTTCAGAAGTTGCTATTGAGGATGTAGGAGAACACACCCACAGTGGCGCCTGTCAATAGAAAGGCAGATGTGGTATATCTTATCCAAAAGGCTCGAGGATTTGACAAGCAGCAGTTCCCACACAAGTCTGTGGTGGACTAATCTGCTCTTAAGAAGACCAAGTGCTCTAGGACCCACTTCTCTGTACCCCCGGAGAGGGATCCTAGGACCATGGACATCCTTGTGAAAGACTTTCCAGGGTGCTATGCTTAATGCCCATTTAGCAATCTACCAGCTCTTTATAGGCCAACAGAATGTGGGACATTCTGAAGCAGGTGTAGGAGGTGACCATGCAACTTTCTCAGATGCAGCAAGACACCCTCCAGTTAGGTCTGGAGTGTGGAAAACAGAGGGTCCAGTCGACATTTGATGTTTTTGAAGTGTCATCAAGAGTTTCTGCCATAGGAATCGAGGCCTATAGATTCACCTGGCTGTAAACCTCTGCTTGCCATCCTAAAAGTGCAGGAGCAACGTGCTATGAAGAGAGAGAATCTCTTCTCAGATCAAGAAAAGGATGCAGTGACGCATATTCGTGAGCACTGCACAATGCTCAAGCAGCTCTCCATAGCCACTTTGGACTCTGACTTCTCATGCAGTAGATACCTAAGATCTGGGCAGAAGAAATCTTTTTTCGCCCAAGGAGACACTATCCCCAGCTCTCTCGGTCTCAGTAGCAGGGCCCTCACAGCCGTCCTACAAAGCAGCGGGTGTGTAAACCCCAGACAGCAACATAGCTAACTCCAGGGGCAGGGTTTTGACCAGACTGTAGAGAACATAATCAAGAAACCAGTATCCGTGCCAGCAAACTTCCCGATTGGGAGTAGGCTGCAGTCCTTTGCAAACTGGTAGGTTCTTAGCATAGTTTGCAGAGGGTACAGATTAATTCTGTTGGGTGTTCCACCAAATCACTCCCGAGCCCATTGTGGAGGCTCGTAGCACATCAGTAGGTACTACACTCAGAAATCTCCTCCCTCTTAATGGCCAGAATGGTTAAACCTGTTCCTCCAGGGCAGAGAGGGATGGGATTTTACCCCAGGTTCTTCCTGATGCCACCTAGTCAATATTTGGCTGTAAAAAATGTTGTTCTCACACTAGACAATTATCAGATGAAAATATGTTGGCCCCGCCCCAGAATGACCCTGGTCTGTCCCTTTTTATTCTAAGCAAATTTATTTATGCGCTATTACTTGCGCATATATGTCAGAGGTTTATAAAATAGTATTTACGGAAATATGTGCTATTTGCATTCACATCTGCTAATTTGTGCTCACACAATACTTTGAAAATTAACCTTTTAATCTAAGAAAACCTTACAAATGTCTTTCTCCCCACCCCCTCACCCATCAGCCTCAGCACTTCTCCCACCTAGCAGAGCCCCAGTACTCTTCCTAGCACTCTACCACCCCCCCCCCCCAACTGCAATGGCCATTATTACATATTCTTTCCTTTTCCCCCACTCTCTTACCCTCCTCTGCCTCCAGTGTCTTCTCTTCAGTTGGTGGACCTTGGAGAAACCCTGCCAGCTCCATTGCTTCAATTATCTGCTCCTTCGCTGTGGACCTCAGATCTAGTTGCTAGTTCCTTCCTCTCTTTGGCTGTTGGGATCTGAAAATCCCTGTCATCCCCACAGGAGCGCTACCTCCAGAAGGTGTCAGCCTTACCAGAAGAGGTTAATTTGCATTGCTTACTGATGAAAACAGTCCCAATTTTCATGTCAGGTGGGGGGGGGAGGGTTTCTATGTGGATTTAAAGATATTCACTAATAATCTGAAGCCCTATCTACCATCCTCTATCACTGATCATCGCTTTTGCCTTTTCCCACTGCCATCTATTTCTATCCCACGCATGCTTCAGTTCTTTGAATGAGCATGCTAGTAAGAGAATAAGGAAGGTAAAATATATATTTTCTAAAAAAAAAAAAGTGCCCCCTTTTTGTTTTCTAAGAAAATCAAGGACTGCAGTGCAAAAAACCACATGTTTAACAATTTACTACAGACTGACAATATATTTACAGATTATAGCTGGAGAAAATCTTGAGAGAAATTTGAGCCTAATTTTTCTTATACAGCTATATAAAAATACCAAAACAAATATACACTGACATTTGGATTAAAAATGCATTAATGTGGACATTTTAAGGAAAATGGGCTATTTAAAACTTTGATATCAACATTTTGTGCAGCCTTTTCTAAAGTTAGAGATTGAATGCCTGTTACTAGGGACTCACAAGTGATCATATTGAAATAGCCAAATACTTTTTGAAAGTGTGATTTTTGCCTTTTTTTTTTTTTTTAAAGTCTTATTCAGAGAAGGCAACTGTGTGTTTTGTATTGGAGATACTGCTTGTACATCTGTTTTCACTGTAAAACTAATGTAGCTATTTTTTTTGCAGATAACTTTTTCAGCAAAAATTGTTATGGTAAATTAAGCTGGGTTTACTTAAAATAAATTTGAGCCACAGAACAAAATTAATTTAATACATCTTTGCTGTTGTATCCAATAAGAGATATCTATATAGGATTTTAAATTGAGTATTTTTGTGTGTGGTTTTATTTATAACAATATTACTGGTGTCACTATAGTGGGAACATGCTTAATGAGGCTTATTTTGGGAACCTTCCTGTTAAAGTACAGAAAACAGAAGATCATACATGACTTGGGATCTCTAATGGACCTAGATTGATATTATGGGGATTGTGTGACATCTGCAAAAGATTAACTTGATGTTGGTAAAATTTATCCAGTAATGAACCTCAGGCCAATCATGGTTCTGTATAATGCATTAACTCACTCACACCAGATAATAAGGTATTTTCAGTGCCTGTGAATATATTTTGCAGTGCATTTCATCTTTTTACTTTATTTTTAAAAGGGACATACCATCAAATGTATTGAACTTATAGTTACCTTATTGGCTTACCTGGAATAGATTTTACTTTTGTATATCCAATTTCTCCCAGGACAAGCAGGATAGTAGTCCTCACAGATGGGTGACATCATCAGATGGAGCCTGGCACAAAATAC
Source organism: Rhinatrema bivittatum (assembly GCF_901001135.1). Classification (NCBI taxonomy): domain Eukaryota; kingdom Metazoa; phylum Chordata; class Amphibia; order Gymnophiona; family Rhinatrematidae; genus Rhinatrema; species Rhinatrema bivittatum. The sequence goes on from NC_042617.1 coordinate 169,232,924, forward strand.
TTTTGTCAAAGTTTCTAGAAACTTTGACTGGCACACTGAGCATGCCCAGCATGCCACTAACTCTGCAGCCATGTGGGGTCCCCTTCAGTCTTTTTTTTCCGCGATGGTTTTGCCTAACGGTTTGGGAGCTCTTCATTATTTTTCCCTTCATGGAAGAAATTCACTGTTTTTCATCTGTTTTTCCCGCCTTGTGGTCCCCCGTCGTGAATCTGTTCCTCCAGCGTTTGGTAGGTACTTTTCTCGTGTTGCGGTTGGTTCCCGAGCGTCCCCTAGGCTGCCAGCCACCAATCATGTGCCATCTTTTTTCAATGACTGGTTTTCGGAAGTGCCCCTAGTGTCCACGGACTATGTACATCATGGGCCTGCTCAATGTTTGCGTCCTCTGCCTAGGACCTTACCACGATGCCCATCAGTTTCTCAGCTGTGCTCAGATGACCCCCAAAGGCCGGTGCGCCCACCTGGACAAGATGGAGCACTTGTTTGGTTCCAGTCGACTCAGTCGAGTCGTCGGGATCAATCTGACTCAGGGCCTTCAGCGCCCCGCTGCAATGATCAAGGTGCGGGAGATCGCCCTTCACCAGCATCAGGCCATTCCAAGACCTCTGGGTAATCTTCCTCTGCACCAGAGAAGGACCGAGTCGAGCGCCGTCGGAAGCACTGACGCTGGAGGGGGTATCAGCACCAGCCGAATCCTCTCCGAAGCGGCCCCGAGGTGAGGAGGCCCTGCCTCCTCTAAAGCCAGAAACCAGGCTGTTCCCCACCAGTTTTTTGGTGTCAGGCACCAAGCCCCCGCGGACCCCCTTTTGTTGCCAACAGCACCCCCGTTGTGCCTGTTGCACGTTATTGGGTGTCTGTTGGCCCTCTCTGTTCTGGGGGCAGCCTGCAGCTTGGTATTCACCCATCTGTGAGGACTACCATCCTGCTTGTCCTGGGAGAAAGCAGAGTTGCTTACCTGTAACAGGTATTCTCCCAGGACAGCAGGATGTTAGTCCTCAACAAGATCCACCCGCCACCCCTAGAGTTGGGTTCATCTGCGTTTTATTATTGTATTCCATGCCGGGCTCCATCTGATGATGTCTCCCATCTATGAGGACTATCATCCTGCTGTCCTGGGAGAACACCTGTTACAGGTAAGCAACTTTGCTTTCTTAAAATCCAGGCAAAAATGCTTTTGGAGTTTTCTGTTTTCCCTATAACTTTCTATTTTATTTTGGGTTTCCTTTTGCCAAGATTGCTGGGTTAAAAGCGATTTCTTGGTCCTGTGGGAAATTCATGCACATGTGCAAACTGTTGTTTCTGAAGGCAAGCAGATACAATGAGCCACACAGGTCATGTGATCTCCGGTGCATGGTGAAATGGAGCTGAACTCCCATAGCTTCTTAGTAAATTATTTGCAGGCATGCATGGGGCTTCTTTTATGTCTATGGTCCCACAACTCAGTTATATTTCTTCCATCATTGCCACCACATCTTCAGGAGCTCTGCAGTTGAGTGCCTTTTCTCACAAGAGAATTTTTTCTTTCCATACTTTTGCACCTTTTGCCTTTTATCTAATGGTGTCCGAGCACTTCCCTGCCATTGTGAAAATGAATGATCACAAGTAGGCTTGCTGTCAATAAATGGAGTCCCCTAGGCTAACTGAAATACCAGGATTAAACAGAAGTGTTTGCAATTGCTAGTTCTGGCATTGGTTTCTGATGAACACTGCTGATGAAATGTCACGGAGTCATAGAGAATGACATCTTAGAATGTGTCCTGGTATCATCAGAGACAAGATTGGATGGTGGTGATCAAGCTAATCCTGAGGCTTAGAAATAAACTTAAAAAAAAAAAATCAATTGGGGGGGGGGGAGAGATTTACCATGTGCAACTTTACTGGTGTGAGGAGCAATCTATGGAGATGGTAATTTCCTTTTAAAGAAATCTAGGTAGTTTGAAAATTATTATAGGTTGAAATACACCCTGATTATGATACTGTAAAAAAAATATAATGTACTCTAAGGAAGAAATATTTTATATGCGTGTGATGCCCTGTTAATCTCTGGGATTTGGAGTACTGCCACAAAGGGAGCAAATGTTCTCCATGAACAAGTGGGATAGATCAGTAAAGTGAGTCACATGTGGATGACATCATTGATGGTGCCAAGGATAGAATGTTTGCAATCTAGAGTTAGAAAATCTAATTTTTCTCTCATGCACAGCTGGCATTTCACAGCCATGCACAATAGGGACCACTCAATTGGTCTTTTTCCGCAGATTTAGATGGATCCATTCTCTCATCAGGAAACTTTGCTTCACTTCAGTCATGAGGCATACTCAACATTTTATTTTTTGTTCTTTTTTGATTCTTCTGCCTCAACTGAGAGAGGCCTATGGTCAACTTTTGTCAAAACCTAAAATATTTTCTTTTAATTTTATGTATTAAATTTGAAAACACCACTGTTAGCAAGCTTGCAGCAATTTGCAGACTTTAAAAACAATCCAACCGCTTAAACTTAAACTGCAATATAAAAAAAAGTTAAAATACATCAGTTTCATCCCCCACAACAAATAGCATACAATTATACATAATTCATTAAAAAAAATATCAAAACATAAAGGTATCCTATAAGATTTCCAATCAAATAATCCAAGTAAAATATCTGAATATGATCCCATGTCTCTAGCAAAGAAAATGACTACATATAGTTCCTGTACGTACCCAGATCAGTCCAGACAGTGGGTTGAGCCTCCTTTCCAGCAGGTGAAGACAGACTAAAACTTGCAGGCTGCCCTATATCAGGACAGAGCCTATCCTCTCACCCTTCAGTATTCGTCTGTCTCCCAGCAGGTGCAGCAGCTCCCCTTCGGTTCTCTGCTGTAGGCTAGTTAGCCTCTTTATTCTCTTTAGGTTCAAGCAAGAAGTACTTTTGGTTCTTGTTTTTAAAAAAAAATTATAGAAAGTGAATCTCTGGAATTTTTGCCTCCTTTAGTGCCTTTTTGTGTGGGAGACGTCAGTCTCCCAGCTCTTGCCCGGCTCAGGGGGGCTTGTCACCTTTTGCAGGAGGGGGTTCCCTACTTAGTCCTGAGTCCATGTACGCTTCCAGGTGTGGGGACCGACGCTCTCTGGGCCTCGTTCCCCCTCTGGCTGCCGAGAGGGTTTTGAACCCGCTGCTGTGCTCAGTGAAAAAAAAAAAAAAAGGAGTTTCAAAGTTTTAACTTTCAATAAGTTGCAGGTACTCACCTACCTCTAACTTATTTGCAGCAGTTGACCAGCTTTTTTAACTTTTTCTGGTCAGTATAGGATTAGAACCGGCAGTCAGAGAAGCAGAAGGCAGCAGGTTCCCGCCTGCTCTCTCCTGCTGTGCAGGCTGTCAATCAAGCTTTGTTTTTTCAGCTTTTTTTTCCTAAGCCGAGGTTGCTATGTCCCGGCTGACAGCCTGTGTTTCTTGTGGGCTGTCCTCCTCGTGTTTTTCGCGGCAGGGCCTCTGCACTGCTTGTCTGCCGGGAGGGGAAGGTCCCTCCTCGGCAGGACAAGCAAATTTAGCCCGGGGCTCCACTCCTCCCGGCATGGCTAGGCCTTTCCCGGATTGGCAGAGCCAGGGAACGGCCACCATCTTGGATTTTTCGTCGGGGCTGATTTCAGTGCTCCCTGGGGCTGGGGGGGCCGGATTTTTTCGATTTAACCCCTGATTTGGCCACTGCGGGTGCCCAGGAGGGGGGTCCTGACCTTCCCTCGCCCCCCCCCCCCCCCCCGGTAAATCCAGGGTCGCTTTTTCCGCGAATTTCGTCCTCATGCACAAATCTTATTTAGCTAGCCTGCATGAGATGGATGAAAGCCCCCCTCCCCCCCCTGTCTAAAATCCCTCGCTCAGCACCGTTGACCTCTGGGACCGGCTGCGGAGCCTCAGGGACCGGTGCGGGTGGTCCCGGGGGTGCCCCCCTCCTCCCCTCCCCCGGTGTCTCCTGGGTCCTCAGACCCCGCTGCTTCCTCGGATTCGGCAGATGCCCCCCCCCCCTAGAGGGGGATGACCCCAGAGCCCTTCGTCTTTTTCATAAGAAGGAGCTAGAGCCCCTCCTCCCTTTTGTTTTGGAGGAGCTGGGTCTGGAAAGTCCCTCCGTGGATAATCTCATGGCCTCACTTCCTAAAGATATGAACCTGGTTTTGGGAGGGCTCTGGGCTCCGGCCTCAGCCTTTCCTTTCCACCCCATGCTTAAGCTCCTTATCCTTCGGGAATGGGAGGCTCCTGAGGGTTCGTTCCGGGTGGGGTGTGTGATTGATAAGCTCTATCCCCTCCCAGAAGAGGGCTTAGAGCTGTTGCGGTATCCATCAGTGGATTCTTATGTTTCTGCAGTGGCCAAGCACACCACGATCCCGGTAGAAGGTTCCACGGCCCTAAAGGATTCGCAAGATCGTAAGCTGGAGGCTCACCTGAAGCGCATCTTCGAAGTCCTGGCCCTCTGGGTTCGGGCATCTTGCTGTAGCAGCCTCATGATGCGGGCAGGCCTCCAGTGGGTCCAACAGTTACTCTGCGCCCGGGAGCTTCCGCCAGGTGAGGCAGAACAGGCCGAACGTCTGGAGGCGGTAATCGCTTATGTGTCTGACGCCCTCTCCAATTTGGTGCGTGTCAAGGCGATGGTTTCAGCAGTGGCTGCCCGGAGGCTCCTTTGGCTTCACCACTGGTCGGCTGATCAGTCCTCGAAGACCCGGCTGGGCACGCTTCCCTTCAAAGGTAAGATGCTCTTTGGCGAGGACCTCGACAAGCTTTTGGACTCCTTGGCTGACAAAAAGGTCCATAAACTTCCAGAGGACCGCCCTAAGGCTTCTCGGTCCTTCGCGGCCTCTCATTTTCGCTCAGGGGTCAAAATCGCTTCGCTTCTCGAGGGCGGGGCGGTACTCCTAGGGGATCTTCTCAAGCGCAGTCCTGGTCGCAGTCCTTTTATTTATTTATTTCTTTCTTTAAAAGTCTTATATACCGCAACAATGGGTAGGTAAACTATCCGTCTAGGCGGTTCACATATTTGCACATACATAATTTAGTCACATTTTAAAACATACTTACATAATTACAATACTTAATACGTAACAAGTTTTAACAAATTGAAGCTATAAGTTGTGTAAAGATTTTAATATAAATTATATGCACTAGAAAAAAGATGAGTTTTTAATAACTTCTTAAATTCTGAGCGAGTGGCTGTCAGTCGAATCTGTTCTGGAAGTGAGTTCCACATTTTTGGACCTGCTACAGAAAATGCTCAATTGCGGGTTAACGATAAGGCAGCAGATTTTATTGTTGGTATTTCTAAGATACATTTATCTAAGGAACGGAGTTGCCTAGTCGGTCTATAGATTCTTAAAAGTGAGCATAGTCCTTTTGTGGCAGGCGGCCCTTTCACGAGGGCCAGCCTGTGCGTACCGCCGCTAAACCTGCCACACAATGAAGTTCAGCTGGCCCATCCCTCGGTCCCTTACCTTGGCGGACGCCTCTCCCTGTTTTTCGAGGAATGGGTCAAAATCATTTCAGATCAGTGGGTCCTCAACATTATCAGAGACGGGTACACTTTCGACCTCATCAGGGAACTTCCAGATCTCTTTCTGTTCTCACCTTGCGGCCGGGCCTAGAGGGACGCGGTGGTCCAGACTCTCTCCAAGCTTCTGGATCTGGGGGCGGTGGTCTCAGTCCCAGAAAGGGAAATTGGCGCCGGCCAGTATTCTATTTACTTCACCGTGCCCAAAAAGGACGGGTCCTTCCGCCCAATCCTGGACCTCAAGAGGGTCAATCGGGGCCTCAAGATCCCTCACTGTCGCATGGAAACCTTGCGGGCGTTCATTGCGGCAGTCCGTCCAGGAGAGTTCCTTGCTTCCCTCGATCTCGCAGAAGCATATTTTCATATCCCCATCCACCGCGACTACCAGAAGTTTCTACGATTCCACATTCTCAACCAGGACTTCCAGTTTCGAGCTCTCCCCTTCGGCCTCATGACCGCTCCTCGCACCTTCACGAAGGTAATGGTAGTAGTGGCTGCGACCTTGCGCCGGGAAGGGATTCTCGTCCATCCCTATCTGGACGATTGGCTCATCAGGGCCAAGTCGGAGACCTCTTGCCGACGGACGGTGGATCGAGTCCTGGAGCTCCTTGCCTCTCGGGTGGATAGTGAACTTTTCCAAGAGCAAGCTTCAGCCCTCCCAGGAGTTGGAATTTCTGGGAGCACACTTCGACACCCGAGTAGGCAAGGTTTTCTTACCTCGGGCGCGAGCCCTCAAACTGATCGGTCAGGTTCAGAATTTGATTGCGCTATCTTCACCGACGGCCCGGGATTATCTCCAAGTCCTGGGCTCCATGGCTTCTACCATCGATCTGGTCCCCTGGGCCTTTGCTCATATGCGTCCGTTACAGAAAGCGTTGCTGTCTCATTGGCAACCAGTGTCGGAGCATTTCCACGTAGTCCTTCCCTTCTTGGAGTCTACTGCCGACGAATTACAGTGGTGGCTGTCCCTTCCTCATCTCCTACAAGGGATGCCTCTTCAAGCTCCACAGTGGACGATAGTAACCACGGACGCCAGCTTGTTGGGCTCGGGTGCGGTCTGCCTATCTCAGGTCCACCCAGGGGACATGGTCCCAGACTCAGTCACGCTGTCACATCAATCGACTGGAAACTTTGGCGGTCTGCCTGGCCCTTCAGGAGTTCCTTCCTCTGATCCGCGACAAGGCGGTACGAGTCCTGTCCGACAACTCCACCACAGTCGCCTACATCAATCGCCAAGGGGGCACTCGCAGTCCCCTGGTAGCCTTAGAAGCCAGCCGCTCACCTGGACATCATTCGTTTCCTGAGGGGCGTTAGACAACTCCGCCCTCCCTCTCGGGCCACGTGTCCATCTTGGAGTCTCAACCTCGTCCTTCGTGCTCTCTGTGTGGCTCCCTATGAGCCTCTTCGCCACGCTACGCTCAAGGATCTTACTCTTTAAGACTGTCTTTCTAGTCTCTATCTCCTCTGCTCGTCGTATTTCCGAGCTTCAGGCACTGTCCTGTCGGGAGCCCTTCTTGCGTTTTTCTGATTCCGGGGTCTCTCTCAGGACGGTTCCTTCCTTCTTGCCTAAGGTTGTCTCCGCTTTTCACGTCAACCAGTCGGTGGAACTCCCCGCGTTCTCTCCGGAGGAGATTGCGGGTACGGCTGGGGGCGACCTCCGTCGACTGGATGTCAAGCGAAGTCTTGCTTCGTTATCTTCAAGTCACCAATGACTTTCGCATTTCGGACCATCTCTTCGTCCTTTGGAGTGGTCCCAACCGGGGTAAACAGGCTTCTAAGACCACGATTGCGCGGTGGTTGAAGGAAGCCATTTCCTCGGCATATCTTTGTCAGGGTCGTCCACTTCCTGAGGGTCTGAAAGCCCATTCTCTGCGTTCTCAGGCTACTTCTTGGGCAGAGAGTCAGTCTGTCTCTCCGCAGGAGATTTGCAGGGCTGCCACTTGGACGTCTCTGCATACTTTTGCTCGGCACTACCGTCTGGATGTACACGCTCCGGTGTTCGGTTCCTTTGGGCGGCACGTGCTTTGAGCGGGACTGTCTCAGTCCCACCCAGTTTAGGGAAGCTTTGGTACATCCCATTGTCTGGACTGATCCGGGTACGTACAGGAAAGGAAAATTAGTTCTTACCTATTAATTTTCGTTCCTGTAGTACCACGGATCAGTCCATACGCCCTTCCCTGTCTGTCTTCTGTCCTCTCGAAGCTTGTTTTCTTGCAGGTCTGCAGATTTCATATTTTCCTTGGTGCAAGATTACTGAGCATTTATACCGGAAGCCTTGGTGGTTATTTTATACCAAGTTTATGCAAGAGCGTATAGGTATATTATGCTTCTACATTAATCTATGTTGCTCCATTAAGCTTTTGGTTACTTGCTTGATCCTATTCTTGGTTTTATTGTTTTCTGCTTTGACATACGTTATACTGAAGGGTGAGAGGATAGGCTCTGTCCTGATATAGGGCACCCTGCAAGTTTTAGTCTGTCCTCCACCTGCTGGAAAGGAGGCTCAACCCACTGTCTGGACTGATCCATGGTACTACAGGAACGAAAATTAACAGGTAAGAACTAATTTTCCTTTGAACTGTATGCCAGCTTCAACATAAATGTATTTGCTTAAAAAAGTTTTCATTTGCTTTTGAAAAGCATTAGAATTCTCTAAGCTCCTGATCTCACTAGGAAGATTGTTTCAGAGTTTTGGGGCATAGACAGAACAAAATTGGTCATTACTTACTGAGGGAAGCAACAACATGTTGCGCTCCTGCTCGCGGGCCTAGCCACAAGCAGGCACTTAGGAGCCGCCATGATTCGGCCCGGAGGCCACTGATGTTGCTCCACGCAGCAGGAGGCCGCTACGACATCCTCTTAACCGTGGCAGGGAGCCGCAGACTTCAGCCTGTTCCTCAGTGGCATGGATGCTTCCATCACTCCGCCCCTGCCTCTTTGTGGCAGGAAGCCGCCTCTGAAGTCGGGGCCTTCCTGCGGCCCTTCTGCACTCAGCGGTGGCATGGCTGCTGTCCATGGTCCTGCTGCTTCTCGCTTCCTGTTCCTTAGGTGTGGGGCCACGCCTTTCTTCCTGCTTTAAAGTGCCAGCGAGGGAGTGGTGCACCTGATGACATCACTATGGGAGTTGCCTCTTCAGCCCTACTTAGGGCTCTGCTTCCAGTTCAGCTTTGCCTTCGCAAGAAGCTAGTTCTTCTTGAGGACTTCTATGCTTCCTGCTCCTGCTTGGCTTTCCATGTTCTTCGTGGGATCCCTCGTCGTTGTATGTTCCGGTCTCTGATGTTTCATGATTACAGTGCTGATGTTTCATGGTCCTGTATTAATGTCCAGATGTCTTGAAGCTCTGCTCTGACCCGTCCCTGCATGGTCTGCGACCAGCCTGGCTGAGTTGAGTAGGGCGCGCAGCAGCCCAGTGGTCCATGACCACCCCTTCTGGGGTGTGTAGTGCGCTTGGTGGGTCTATTCCATCCATCGGGGCCGAGGATCTTCTATGTCCTTTCCTGCCACCTCCAGGGTCGGAGTCCTCTAGATGTCTTGCTTCGCTCTTCCCGGCTGCCCTTCGCCGAGTGTCCTGGGAGTCCTGAACCTTCACCTTGGAGGCCTGATTTTTCCTTCCTCTGATGTCTTGGACTCTGGCTACGCCTAGCGTCCAGCAGACTGTGCTTCAGTGGATAGCCTGAGGGCTGTTCTGGCCACTGAAGCCTCCTTTCCAGCTGAGGGTATTTTTAACAGTCAAATCACACATTAGAGCAATTACAATCACAGTGATTTTTTGCAGCAAAGAGTCTAATCATAACTAGTTATTTGTTTGATACTAATTGTATACTAGTTATTCCCAGATTTTCCATTTGTCAACCCACTTTTTAGAATCCTAAATTTATGTGCCTTGCAAAATTAGGAGCCTAAATTTAGGCAGTCAGCCCTGGCAAATTTTCAAAAGTGTCAATTTAGAAGCTTACTTCCCAAAGTTAGGGACATAAACCCTTTGAAAATTGGTTTCTGTTGATTTTATCAAAATTCATTTTGTGCATAAATGGTTTACGAGCTGATGCTTTCCCAAATGCTGCACTTAGTATCAATACTATATTTGATATTTTATTCAAGTTCTTTTTGCAAGAAAACTTTATTGCAAACTACTTTGGTTTTCTTTATGATTTACCTAGGTAAACATTTAAAAACTTCCCACACATCTTTTCAGCTACCTATATAGGTAAACCACACTTCTGCAGGGTGCAATTATTGGTCTGTATATTGAAATAAGTTCTAGAAACGCGCAAGGAAAATAATGAAGAATGAGAAATTGATTTTTTAATTTTATTAGAGGATAACCAAAATTCTGAAAATCTATGTAACATAATGGTCATGTAGTTGTACAGATTACATTCTCAAGGGAAATTAAGTAGGTAAGGCTTGAATTTAAGAAATGTTTCAAAAATCAATCCAAATTTACAAAACAAAATCTCCTTTATCACAGAATATTGCATCAATTCTAAAAAAATAAAACCCTGTCATAATCCAACATAATCCCTTGATTAGGTAACACTGAAAACAAATTTGAAATGTCATCATCTTGAAGCCCTCTCCAAACCCCCAAAATTTAAAGGCATTTCACTGACATGCTCTTCAGGTCGCCATCACTTGGTGTTTTCAATGAGGTTAGCAATTTGAACAAATGCCATATATTAAAGCATAGAACATTTCACTCTACAAAAGTCTCACCAGGTTCTACTTTCATGAAATGCTTTAGAATTGGTACCTCTGAAATCCACAACAAGAACTCAGGAATTGAGCAGTAAGGGGCTCATGTGGTATTAAATGGTTCACCATCACCACCACAGATGTGATACAACTATCAGAATTTCAGGGCACAAAAAGTCATAACCAGCATTAAATACATAAAATAAATACAGCAGGCCATATACAGAATAGCAGCTACATATTCATTCAATGGACGAATAGGAGAGTCATTTTTTTCTGACCAGTTCACAATCTGGAAAATAATTTAAATTATGACCATTATACACTCAAATAATGAATGCTTTCTGAAGCATCTTGGGTTTTATTTTATTTTTGTCTGTGATACAAAAACACAACTATTTTGGATACTGATCCATCTCCTTTAATATTCGAATTTATGGATCTTATATTCAGCAGTGATGCTCAGTAACTTTATGGGCTCCTTTATTGAATCTTGTGATGTCTCACTTACCATCAAAATTCTCTTTAGCTTAGACTCCATAAAGTTAAATCTTACAAACCTTCTCCACCTATCTGATCTCGAGGGCTAGAAGAAGTTTCTATCAAGACTAACCCTCAGTGCTCCCCTGCAGCCAGCAGGGGTGGCCTGTAGCAACATAAGAACATAGGAAATTGCCATGCTGGGTCAGACCAAGGGTCCATCAAGCCCAGCATCCTGTTTCCAACAGATGCCAAAACCAGGCCACAAGAACCTGGCAATTACCCAAACACTAAGAAGATCCCATGCTACTGATGCAATTAATAGCATTGGCTGTTCCCTAAGTAAAATTGATTAATAGCCATTAATGGACTTCTCCTCCAAGAACTTATCCAATCCTTTTTTGAACCCAGCTACACTAACTGCACTAACCATATCCTCTGGCAACAAATTCCAGAGCTTTATTGTGCTTTGAGTGAAAAAGAATTTTCTCCGATTAGTCTTAAATGTGCTACTTGCTAACTTCATGGAATGCCCCCTAGTCCTTCTATTATTCGAAAGTGAAAATAACCGAGTCACATCTACTCATTCAAGACCTTTCATGATCTTAAAGACCTCTATCATATCCCCCCTCAGCCGTCTCCCCTCCAAGCTGAACAGCCCTAACCTCTTCAGCCTTTCCTCATAGGGAAGCTGTTCCATCCCCTTTATCATTTTGGTTGCCCTTCTCTGTACCTTCTCCATCACAACTATATCTCTTTTGAGATGCGGCGACCAGAACTGTACACAGTATTCAAGGTGTGGTCTCACCATGGAGCGATACAGAGGCATTATGACATTTTCCGTTCTATTAACCATTCCCTTCCTAATAATTCCTAACATTCTATTTGCTTTTTTGACTGCTGCAGCACACTGAGCTGACTATTTTAAAGTATTATCCACTATGATGCCTAGATCTTTTTCCTGGGTGGTAGCTCCTAATATGGAACCTAACATTGTGTAACTACAGCAAGGGTTATTTTTCCCTATATGCAACACCTTTCACTTGTCCACATTAAATTTCATCTGCCATTTGGATGCCCAATCTTCAAGTCTTGCAAGGTCCTCCTGCAATGTGTCACAGTCTGCTTGTGATTTAACTACTCTGAATAATTTTGTATCATCTGCAAATTTGACAACCTCACTCGTCGCATTCCTTTCCAGATCATTTATATATATATATTGAAAAGCACCGGTCCAAGTACAGATCCCTGAGGCACTCCACTGTTTACCCTTTTCCACTGAGAAAATTGACCATTTAATCCTACTCTCTGTTTCCTGTCTTTTAACCAGCTTGTAATCCATGAAAGGACATCGCCTCCTATCCCATGACTTTTTAGTTTTCGTAGAAGCCTCTCATGAGGGACTTTGTCAAATGCCTTCTGAAAATCCAAATACACTACATCTACCGGTTCACCTTTAGCCACATGTTTATTAACCCCTTCAAAAAAATGAAGCAGATTTGTTAGGCAAGACTTCCCTTGGGTAAATCCATGTTGACTATGTTCCATTAAATCATGTCTTTCTATATGCTTTACAATTTTGTTCTTGAGAATAGTTTCCACTATTTTTCCCGGCACTGAAGTCAGGCTCACTGGTCTATAGTTACCCGGATCGCCCCTGGAGCCTTTTTAAAATATTCTTACCTCTCTCCCTGGGTTTTGGGCTATACAACTAGGGTTGCCAACTGTCCAGATTTTTTCCAGGCTGTTCAGATTTTGGCTTTTCTGTCCAGAAGCCAGAAACAGTGCTGTAGAACTGGAAATTACCCTCATTTTCATCCTCAGAGTCCTGTTCTGACTGCAGCCTGCAGTTTGGCCAGTCCCCATGTCTAATTCTTCCCTGGTTTGAACTGCTCAACCAATTGTAAACCTCTTTCCTTATTGTGGGAGAGGGCCACAAAAATAACTCCACCTCTTCATTGAGGGCCAGATTTTATAATATGCGCACGAGTGTAGATTTGTTTGCACAACCCGGCGTGAACAAATCTACGCCAGATTTTATAACATGCACGCGCAGCCGCGTGCATGTTATAAAATCCAAGGTCAGCGCATGCAAGGAGCTGCACAATTGTGCAACTTGCGCGCACCGAGCCGAGCAGCCTTGGAGCCTTCCTCCGATTTCCGAGCGGTCTTGGAGGGAACATTCCTTCCCCCCCCCCCCCCCCAGCCCTAACTAACTCCCCCCCTGACCTATGTTGAAGAAGTTACGCCTGCCAGCTCTCCATCCCCCGGCCCGGTGGCTGTTCCGGAGCCCTCAGTCCCAAGTTCTGATTCCAAGAACTGCCATAGTTCCATTCAACTCAAAATTTTCCTTCTGCGGAAATATCCATTTAATCCTAGCAATTTTAGCCAGGTTCACTTGGTGTCACTGCAGTTCAGGGGATAATACCACTGGCTTCCAGCCATGGCACCCCCCCTCCCCCCTTTGTAGTGGAGACAGAGGGTAATTCAATATTTGCATAGGTGAGAAGGACTTCTGTAGGCTTCAAAAGAGAGACTTCACATTGGCCCCTTTCTGTCTCGACCAACAAAGGTACTGGCAAGTAATTCACAAGTCACCATTTGCCTTTACTGTTCTTTCCTGGAATTTTTTACTTCAGAGTGAACAGGTTCTTTTGCAATTTAATTCACTTTTGCTAGTCAGAGCAAGAGCAATATCTTAAGCTTCTGACTTACACAATGAGTTGTTGCCACCGTAGCACCTGCTGTTTGCTGATAGGTTGAATGTAGCAGTGTACACGCATGTGCAAGCCAGCCTCACAGATCATGTGCGCCTTTAATATGTGTAGAAGTTCCCTCTAGCTGTGCTCTGTAAAACCTTCCAACCTCCACCTATGCAGCTTTGAGCCTTGCTTTTCCCAGTGGAGGAGTTGGAGACTGAGCTTGACCTTTCTGCAGAGTTGGGACCGTGGTCCAGGTTTTTTCTCCTGCTCTGGGTGCCTGCCTGGACGTGGTCGGTTGTGCCGAGGCTGACACCTCTCAATGCCCGTGTCCTCCTGTAAGTTCCTGAAAATAGCAGGAGACTCCTGCCTCCTGGCCCTCTGCTGCCTGCCTGCAACTGTGCACTTGTTCAAAGCACACCTCCTGTCTTGCTCATTCACTTCTGCTGTGCTGATCTGCTGCTCACATTAAAATGGTAAAATACAACTATTTACTAAACAAAACTGCATCCTCACTTCTCCCTCTGTGGTGAGCCTGAGAGTCAGATTCAAACAAAAGATTCTGGCAGCCCCATTGTGGTTGAAACTCTAGTTTCACCAAGGGAGCTCCTGCATGGTTCAGACCGTAGTTAGGCCAGCAGAATAATTTGCTTTAGCCTGCCAGAGACTCAGATTTAAAGAGCTGCCGACAGGCCTGAGAGTGGAAGCGCCAGAGAAGCTTTGCGTACATGGTGTCTGCATTAGCATAAGATGGGAGATGAGGGGAGTACTGCTGGAATTGTTGGCCTGCTCAGAACCTTGCCTGCAGAGGGATTGTTCCAGCTTGGGTCGAGGAGGAAATAAAATGCGGAAGAAGATAGATGATGAGCATGGCAAGGAGCAAGGGAAAACTGCCTCAGGGAACACCAGCAGGAGCCAGGCCCTGGAAGGGAGTGGCCAAGCAGTGCAGGCTGTTGAGCTCCACAATGTGACCCAAAGAGTGCCCATTACTCAGATAGGAATGGTAGGCAGGGGGCTTGACTCACAGTGAGGGTGGCTAGTTGTAGGTGTTGGGGGCTCTGCAGAACTAGGTCCAGAGCTCTGTTCTGCTTTTTGCAGGGAAGGTGTACTGTTGATGGTTCCCTGCTCTCCCAGTCCCCTACTGCCTTCATTTACTCTCCCCCCACCCCCATATGATCTAGCATGAGTGCATCTAGAAAATCTGAGATGCAGGTGGCAGCTAGCCAGGAAATGTGAGGAGAGGATCTGGGGGGGGGGGGGGGGGGATGACAACCTGGTATCAGGTTCTACCATGGAGGAGCCATCACAGCCATGGCCAGGGCATCCCATACCCCCATGCAGCCTCATGAAGTAGAGAATACCAAGGAAAAAGACGAGCAGAGAAGACACGCTGACCAACTTTCCTGGTCCAATAGATGTGCTAAGTCTTAGTCTTTTCCACTTTGGAAACTCCTGCACTGAAGAGTAGTAGGGGAGTTTCCAAAGTGGAAACTGTTGAATTTTAGTTGTATACGTAGTAACATAGTGAATGACAACAGATAAAGACCAAAATGGCCCATACAGTCAACCCAACAACTTTTTTTTCTTTATTTTATCTTTTTTTTTCTTTAGTTTAGTTTTAGGGTAATAGCCACTGCTGCTCTGTGCAGGCTGTCCCCAAGCCTAAATGTAAACTATAAGTTCACTTCTGGATGCCATTTTGTGATCAGTGATGGTGATTAAACCATGAACCACAAACTGCTCAGCATATGTAGTAAAATCCTCAAGCGAACGTATCACCATAGTGGAATGGAAGCAGTTTGGGTTCAAATGCCATAGCATGTTTGTGTGAGAATTTCCCCTACACTTGCTGATCGGTTTGCTGTAAAACATCTTTGTGCCTTAATGCTGAAACAATCTGTATCGCTGTCCTTTGTAGAAGCAACCACAGGATCATGCTCCTAAGATTAGAAATGTAAAAGTGACTTTAAATATTGTATAGACTTTCTGTCATGTTTGGTTTGGGGAAATAATAAGGTTGATATTCAGTGCCACATAGCCAGATAAGTAAGAACTTATCCAGCTAAGAGGTGACATGGCTGAATATCTGCTGCTTTTAGCGGTCTCCACTTATCTGGATAAGTAGAGGGGTGGGAATTGGACATTTTGGTGAGGAGCAATTTATCCAGTTAGCCGCATATGTAGCGATATTCGGACTTATTCAGCTGTATCAACTGGACAAGTCAGACCTGCTCAATAAAAACATAAGACTTGTCACAGTGGGGCAGGCAGAGCAAGGGTCCATCAAGCTCAGTATCCTATTTCCAACAGTGGCCAATCCAGGTCACAAAGTACCTGGCAGGATCCCAAGGGGGTAGATAGATTGCAAGCTGCTTATGGAATAAGCAGTGAATATGTGCAATGTCACCTTAATAATGGTTTAAGGACTTTTTCTCCAGGAACTTGTCAAACCATTTTTTTTAACACAGCTACACTAATAGCTTTCACCATATCATCTGGCAAGGCATTCCAGAGCTTAATTATGCATGGAGTAAAAAAAAATTTCTCTTATTTTAAATGTATTACCTAGTAATTTCATTCCGTGTCCCCTAATCTTTGTACTTTTTGAAAGAATAAACTGATTGTTTACTCATGTTCCAAATTATTTTGTAAACCTCCAAGCTGAAGAGTCCCAACCCCTTTAGCATTTCCTCATAGGAGAATCATTCCATCCCCTTTATCATTTTGACTGCCTTTCTCTGTACCATTTTGTAATTCTGCTATATATTTTTTGAGATGTGGTGACCAGAACTGTACACACTATTCAAGATGAGGTCACACCAATGGAGCAATACAGAGGCATTATGATATTCTGTTTTATTCTCCATTCCTTTCCTAATAATTCCTAGGATTCTATTTGCTTTCTTGGCTGATGCTGCACACTGAGCAGAAGATCTTAATGTATTATCAATGATGATGCCTAGATCCTTTTCCTGAATGGTGGCTCCGAAAATGGAAGCTTCTATTGTGTAGTTATAATTTGGGTTACTCTTCCCTAAGTGTATCCCTTCGCATTAAATTTCCTTTGCCATTTGCATGCCCAGTCTCCCAGTTTTGTCAGGTCCTCTTGCAATTTCTTACAATCCTCTTCAGTATTAACCACTTTGAATAATTTTGTGTCATCAGCAGATTTGATCACTTAACTCACTTCCATTTCTGGGTCGTTTATGAATATATTAAAAAGCAGTGTCTACCTTTCTCCATTGGGAAAATTTACCATTTAGCTCTATTCTGTTTTCTATCTTTTAACCAGTTGGCAAACTACAATAGGACACTGCCCCCTATCCCATGACTTTTTCATTTCCTATGAAGTCTCTCATGGGGGACTTTGTAAAATGCTTTCTGGAAATCCAGGTACTCTATATTAACTGGTTCACCTTTAGCCACATGTTTGTGTTTATATCCTCAAAAAAATGTAGCAAATTAGTGAGGCAAGATTTCCCTTGGCTAAATCCATGTTGGCTTTGCCCCATTAAACTATGACTCTCTCTATGTTCAGCAGGTCTAAGGTTAGACGAATAAGACCTGTCCAGCTATCTATCAGCAAAGCCAGGAGAGATGCTCAGTGCAGTTACTCTTGCCCCAACTTGGGCTGAAAGGTAAAGAGGCCTCCACTGGGAGAGATGGGCAAGACAAACCTGTGCTAGGCTGGTGAGAAAGACCATGAGATTGCTGTGGGTAGTGAGAGGGGAGGTTGTGGGGGTAGTATAAAAGATTACAGGGGAGGGAAGGAGCTAATAAACATGTAGATAAAGGTGAACCAGTAAATGTGGCTGCTACACAAAACATTTACTGTAAAATATTCCATGTTTTGAGTGAAATGAAGGACAGAGTGGCACAAAGATTAGGAGAGAGAAGGACAGAAAGGCACAGAGATGTGGGGAAAAGGGACAAAGCAGCAGAGATAGAAAATGCTAAGGAACAGTGTAAAAGATGAAGAGGAACACAAGCAGTCCTGACTCTGGTAAGAGAAGCTGCAAAGGGAAAGGAAAGGCAGTGGAAAGATGGGAGGGAAGCAGGAAATGGTGATGAGGAAGAAGAATCTGCCAGAGCATAGAAGTGGGGTAAGTTGTGTTTTCTGGTACACATGATAATGCAGAAGTTGCAGTTTAGTTGCTGATGCATCTCTTTTGTAGTTAGATGCATTTCGTACACAGCAGTTTTCATCATTGCCATGCATTCCACAAAATGAAGAATGAATTCTCTCTCTCCACCCAGTTCCATTTGTTCAGACAGGGCAGGCTGCAGGGGGTTGAAACTTGTGCAGGCACTGTGGCACCTCTGAAGGGGACCCACTGCAGCACTCCTTTAGCGATAACTTTTAAGACCCGCATGCGGGCACACGTGCATGTGTTTGCCGTCTCATGCACATGGACACAGCAGTTTAAAAACATACATGTATATACATATATACATAGGAGGGGTGGGATTGAGAGACGGCCTCACGCTATGAAGAACATTAATGTATGGAAGCTAGCAACATTTTGGGTGAAAGGCTGTTTTTGGAAACTGTGTTATGTGGGCTTCATTGTTTGGGTGATATTTTTCTGGAGTCTCGGAGAGCAACTGGATGCCTCGATTTGTGCATGCAAGGGGGGGGGGGGAGGATGGCTGCAACAGGACAATGGACAAGAAGGAAACTGGAAGGGAAAATGGACTCATGGGGTGGAAAGGAGTCTGGTTGGTGATCAGTTCTGGGTGCAGAGGGAAGGAGGTTTATGCAGAAAAAATGGAGGTGGGTTCCTCGATATGATTTGGTAGTGGGGGGGATGGCAGTACTGGGGGTTTAAATGTGAGGCTCACTGGTTTGGAGGGCTGATAAGCTTTCTAATGTTTTTGGGATCAGTGGGAGCGACCTATTTACGTGGTCAGGTAGTGGTAAATGTGGAGTTGGGGATCGAATTTGGAGACTTTTTTTGTGTTTTGGGGAGAGGGCAGAGGGAGGAAGGTTTAGAGAGACGGAGGGAGATTGCCTGGAAAAGAGCAACGCATCCTTGGCGCCGAGGGGTCTCCTGTTTGTAGGATAAGGTCTTTGGCAAAGGAGGGGGGGGGGGGGGTTGCACTGTTCCAGGGAATGGTTTGGAAGGAGAATTTGGCTTTTTGGAAGCTGTTGGAGGTGAGGGGGAGGGGTTGTGGAAGGGAGGGAGTTGAGATGTTTAATATTGGGTAAGGGAGGGGTTAAATTTTAAAAAAGACAGACAACACATGTTATTTACTGATTGGCAGACCTCAGTTTTATACTTAATTCTTATACACACAGGCTGCTGGCAGGTACTGAATCTTTGATTATGGCTGATTCTAAAATGATGTAACAAAGAACTGCGGCACTCGTCTTATCAATCAAAACCGAACACAAAAAAGACGAAGTAGAATAGTCTCCACTGCTGTGCAGACCTTTATTAAATCTGAAGATTTTTTAATTTGGAATAAAACCGCATCAGCAAGCCAGACGACGGCAGTGCAAATCACTTGCCGCCCGGACTACTCGTCACTTGCGGTGTAGAAGTGTTAAGGATTGTATTTGGAAAACAGTCTTGAAATATTAGCTGTCCCATTTGTAATAACGCTTGAGACGGTTTCGTCCGCATAGAAGGTGTGAATGCTGTGCCGCTTTAAGATAAGTACTTTTGTTCTTTTGTTTTTCAATTTATTGACAACTTGATTCTTTGTTTATCAGCACCCTCGCTAACCATTCATAAAATTCTCCTGAAGAAGCGATCCTAGTATCGCGCAACACCGGCCGCTGTCGGGGATTTATCTTCTGAAGCATACTTTTAGGGGACCAGCTGATATTTCAAGACTGTTTTCCAAATACAATCCTTAACACTTCTACACCGCAAGTGACGAGTAGTCCGGGCGGCAAGTGATTTGCACTGCCGTCGTCTGGCTTGCTGATGCTGTTTTATTCCAAATTAAAAAAATCTTCAGATTTAATAAAGGTCTGCACAGCAGTGGAGACTATTCTACTTCGTCTTTTTTGTGTTCAGTTTTGATTCTAAAATGAAACATATATCCAGTAATGTAGGGGTATTACATCCCCGCAATAAAGGAAGCAAATTTTTCAGTTGCTCAAAAAGAAATAGAGCAAGAGAACATGAAAACTGTTGGGAAACCCGGCCACGGACAGCCGCAACCGGGTCACCCCCTCTTACCCGTGGACATGGGGACTCTCTGCTAGCTCCTCTATGCCGGTCCGACTTGCAGCGAGGCCTTCCTGCCGCGTTGTCTCCATGAGGGAGACGCTGCCGAACTCTGCTGGGGGCTCCCCTTAGGCGTGCGCGCAGAAGCCCGGGATTTAAAGGGGCCGCAGCGGGAAACCTTGGCCCGGCCCCCAACCTGACGTCATCTACAGAGGCCTATAAATAGGCTACTTCAGACCTCCTTGCTTTGCCTTAGCAATAGGTCGTACTCTCTGAGTAGCTAGTTACTGTCCCTGTGAGTTCCAGCCTCTGTGTTCCTGATCCAGTTCCTTCTCCGCTCCTGCCTCTGTGTTCCAGTTCCTGCTCCACTCCTGCCTCCATCTTCCTGCTCCTGCGTTTCTGCTTCAGCTTGACTCTCTGGTTCCTGACTTCGGCTTGTCTTCTGGTATTCCTTGTCTGCTGGCCGTCCTGATCCTTGGCTTGTTTCCTGTCTCCGCTAGTCTGCTGCCTGCCCTGATTTCCGGTCTGCCTCCTTGTCTTGCACTACTGCTGCCTGCCTCGACTCGGACCGCCCACCAGATTCCTCTTCGCCAGGAGACCTCTGCCCAAGTACTGCCAGCCCCGGTACCCAAGGGCTCAACCTGCGGGAAACAAGGGTTGGTATAGGTGAAGGTCCTGTCAGGTCTCCTGGTCCTGTTCCGCCTCCCGCTACGAGTTCCACTGCAGGCATTCCTTCAGCGGATCCATCACGCACTCTAGCCAGCTCAAGGGTCCACGTTCACAACAAAAACTGCACAGAGACTGGGTTGGTCAGGTATATTACGCCTCTTTTAACTCCAAAAGTAGAGGGTATGTCTAACCTTTTGTACTTTATTTTTATGGGTAAATACTTGTACAAAAGGTTACATACCCCTCTACTTTTGGAGTTAAAATGCCCTAGCTAAAGGCAGAGCCACATTGGCACAGGTAAGTAGGGTTACACATTCATGTCCTATAATTGCGCACATGCTTAGGGTTTGGTGGGCAATGTGTAAGAGGACAGGAGTGGTCATAGATCTTCATACACCTTCCTTTTCAATAAACACTTTTCATGCAGACTTTCACAATTGTTGGAAACTGGGCTTAAGATATTTAAGACAGATATGGGACGAAGAGGGTTGGTGTTCCTTTGAAGATTTGCAAATAGAATATGGCTTGAAAGATAGGTCTAAGGGCAGTTGTGACAGATTCAAGGCCCAGATGATTCAGACAGAAATGGTGAAGAGACTAGGCAGACACCCTCTAAAGTAGAGCAAATACCTTTGACAGTAGATATATGGAAGAAGGGTTTAGCTACTCTATATTAGGCAATTATTGAAATGCACGAGGAAAGGGAATCCAATGATAGAGCAATGGAATACTGATCTGGGCACTCAACAGTTAAAGATGGGGAGGAAAATCTTTAAAAAGTTCATAAAATATCAATATGCAGCCACAGGACAGAGATGATGTACAAACTGGTTAGAATAACCTATAGATATCCTCTGTTTTATGCTAAGTTCTCCCCGGGGGTGTCACGTTGACATTGGAGGAGTTGTGGGGAAATCATAAGAACATAAGAAATTGCCCTGCTGGGTCAGATCAAGGGTCCATCAAGCCCAGCATCCTGTTTCCAACAGAGGCCAAACCAGGCCACAAGAACCTGGCAATTACCCAAACACTAAGAAGAACCCATGCTACTGATGCAATTAATAGCAGTGGCTATTCCCTAACTAAACTTGATTAATAGCCGTTAATGGACTTCTCCTCCAAGAGCTTATCCAAACATACTGGGTCATACTTCCATGTATAGTGGGCATGTCCAGTTGTAGAAAAATTCTGGAATGGGATTGAAGTCAAGGTGATAGATATAATGGGATGCCGGGTGAGTCTCACTCCAATGTGTGTGTGTTGGAGCTTTGGTCTGATTCCTTGCATAAGCTAGGAAATCATCTCCTCCATGTGGCCAGATTTACAATTGCCACATACTGGAAGACACAACCCCTGCTCTTGGATTGGTACAAGCAAGTTCAGGGTATTGTGATCATTGGAAAAAATGGCATTTGCTTTGCACAAGAAATCTTTTCTTTATAATAGGGTGTGGGGTCTTATTGGCGGCACTTGGAAGAAAGAGGGAGGGGGTTAACATCTGCTGGAACCTCTGATGCTCAAAATAACATGCTTGGGCATTAAGTATTCGAAAGGAGGAGAATCTATCTACTCTTCTAGTAGGGGATAGCATGCCTATGTCTAGTGAAGATGTATTGTGTGGTACTGCTACATATTTTGTTTTTAGTTGTCCTGTCTGCTGGTTGTTTAAATAGGTTAAAAAAAAATTTCAACACGCCAAACTGTATGAACCCTATTTTTATTTCATGCAACTTTTATATACTATCTTGCTTAAGAGGCATCTGGTTTATTGGGGCTTAGGCTATGCCAAAAGAACATTTGTTTCATAATTTTGCAAGAGTTTACCACTTAAACAACTTTGCAGAAAAGACTCTCTGCAGAAAAGACTTGATGAAAGGTTGTAGAATGCATGCAGTAATGTGGTCCAACAAGTTGCCTGCGATATCTTTTCATTGGGCTAATGTAATGCATTGGTGATTAGCTTTCTAGAGCCATGCTCCCTTCTTCAGAATAGTGCAGAATAAGCTACAGGGAGGCGGTGCCTGAATATGCAAGTCAATTACAGATTGCATTTCAGTGGGGGAGTGGTGGGGGTTGTTTTTGAAGCTGTAAAGAGTTGGTTTCCTCACTCATGTCCAGACAGACACTTCCTGTAGCTGTAAATTCTACTGTCTCCTGTTTTCTCAACCCTCTGCAAACACATCAACCCACTAAGCAAACCGTCACCATGCCATCATTATTATGTAATCTATAATTGACTTGCATATAAAGGTTTTCCAAAGAAAAGTATCTTGTACAGTTTTTCTGCAGAATGAATATGAAATCAATTGCAGCGATCTTGAGAAAATAAGCAGAATTTCATGCATCTTTTAAAACCTGTTCCTACGGATGTGGGAAAAGTATAATTTCCATTTTACAAATAGTTCAAGGCAAAAACTTTTTTTTTTTCCTGAGAGCTGCACATTTCTAGCGCAAAGATTTCATTTGACCTTTAGATGGCAGTGTTCATTTACCTAAAGCAAGTGTGGAAAAGGCCGCTTACGTTTTGTTGCAGCAAGTGGCCATGGTGGTAAGGGTTTGGAGTGTAGAGGACATTACATTCAGCTAAAGGACAGTGCTACAATCAAAAACAGTAAGTTTCAGTTAAGAAATCATGGTTCAGTTAATGAATAATGGTGTTTTACATCTGATAGCATACTGAAGAAAAATAAAACAATTGCTCGCAACTACATTTTTAAAATGTCATTAGGAATGTTTACAGTGAAAGCAAAAAATTAAAACTTTTTTTCTGTCTGCGAAAATTTCAGGTCAGGGTTTACATTTGCAAATATTTTTGCCATTGAATTTAAGGAGAAACTTTGAAACGAGCAAAAAGTTAGTGAAAGTTTCCCTTTTATTCCACGAGTCTTCCCTTTCTTTTCTTTGTTTTCAGAGCAGTGAAATTAATTTGCCCCAAAATTCTCTCCTTAGTCTGTGGTGGATGTTTCTGTGAATATGCAGGATGCATCTAAAATATTCACAGAATGAATACTTTACATACTGAGTTCTTTCATAGTCTACTAAAAACAGCTTTGACGTTTTTAGAGCAGTCAAAATTAATCTCATAGAAAAAACTTTTGTCGTAAAATACCCAGTCTAGCCTACTCTGTTCTATAGAGCCATTTTTCTTTTACAGTCCTTTGGAGTTTATAAACTTAGAATCCAAAAAGCTTCAACTGTAGTAGCAAGAGATGTCATGGTAAACAGATTCTCACTGCTGTGTTAAAGCAAGCTTGGATTTAAACTGACTATAACTGAAAGCAGTGTTTCTCAACCCTCTCCTGGAGACACAACTACCCAGTCAGTTTTTCAGGAAATCATAATGAATATGCATGAAATAGATGTGTATTTGTTGGAGACCCACCCACCCACCCACCCATCCCAGGCAGGCTCTCATTCACATCCATCCCAGACAGACAGACACACACACACACACCTTGTTTGTTGGGGGATGAGGACAGGATTCGTTCCACAGCTGTACGAGCCCTTTCTGTGGCTTCGTAAAAGGGGCGGGAGGGGGTATGTCCGGGGGCGTGTCTGGGGTCAGGGGGTGGTCCGGGGCGGGTCCGGGGGCATGGTGATGTTTCGGGGGTGGGCCGGGAGGGAGGTCCCGAGTCCCCCGGCACTGCAGCCTGTGCCGTGGGATGCCGAGGCAGCGCGCGCAAGTTACATCTGCCTCAAGCAGGCGTAACTTGCACAACAAAGGTAGGGGGAGGATTTAGGTAGGGCTTGGGGGTGAGTTAGATAGGGGAAGGTGGGGGGACACAGAAGGAAAGTTCCCTCCGAGGCCGCTTCGATTTCGGAGCGGCCTCAGAGGGAACGGAGGCAGGCTGCGCGGCTCGGCGCGTGCAGGCTGCCAATTTTGTGCAGTTTTGCGCGCGCCGACCCCGGATTTTATAAGTTACGCGCGTATCTTATAAAATCCGGCGTACTTTTTTAAGATCTACCTCTGTGTTAGCACTTCCTCAATGCTCATCGTGCGATGAGCATTGAGGAAGTGCTAGCACACAAGGAGGAACCGTCGAATGGGCTCCCTCTTTTTCAGTTGCTGGGTCGGGTAACAATATTCAGAGTGCGGGCCTCTTCTTTCTTCCGCTGCTTATAGGATGGGGTCCACCGGCAACCACACAGGCCTCTCCATTCTTCCTCGCCAGGCAGGTAAGTTACAAGCTACACGGGCCTCTTGCTGCTCTCTTGGTGGGGCCCTTCCACCATAGCCACCACCCCCAGGTATGCCGCCCCATGTAATTCTACGGTTTGCATACCCGGTAGCATTGGGCCTGCTCATAGCCACAATCATTTGAACAACTTTAGAGCAGCTACAGATGAAAATGATTCCCAAGCCTGATTGTTAAAATATGCCAATACCTGGGCCATTGCCTCAAACTTATCTTTAAATTGGTCACCCAGACTTTCTATTTTTGATGGGAAGAAGTTTGGAAATTTATCAGCAGTATTTTGCTAAATTAGGCCAAGCATTGTGTGATTGAAGGTAGTAAGTGCACTGTATGAAATAATTGACGGCTAATTCAATGAAGATTTAATTTTATTGCTGAAATATATATATATAATTTTTTTTTTTTAGCATTATCAGCACTTTTCTATTAAAAAAAAATTAGCATACTTCTATACTGGCTAAGGGAATCATTGGATTGAATTTTTTACCACTTCCGTTCTAAATGGCTATATTTTTGTTGGTTGTCGTAGTGCCCGAGTATACCATGGAGCAGTATTCTTTCTTTTGTGCTATTTTGCTACTATGATAATGAGGTCAGCCAATGACTTATTGCAGAATGAACACTTTTTAATTCATTAGCAACATCATGCAATTTGGGAACCTAACACCTGATATATCTGGATCTATAAATTCTCATCTACATTGGCTCTGTCCAACTCTACTACTATCTGAAGTTACAGGAGCCATAATGGATAAAGTAATAGTAAAATGGTGAGACCAGGGAACGTCTTGCATAATGATGTTCTTACTCATGATCATAGGTACGACCCTTTTTATGAATAGGAACATTAACTAGCTGTGCAAAATCTAAAGAGACCATCACATTTATAAAGGGGGGATATCAATAATTTTTTTTTAAGCCTATCGACCTTCGGAATACAATTTATACTCCAACTCTTCTTCCCTTCCTGGTTTGTAAAACATTGTCAAAATCAGGTGGGCAATGTTGATTTAACACCACATCAGAAGAAGCCAGGTTTCTCTCGCACATAACGCATCTAGAATTCTCTTGTCACAGGTCATAAAAAATCTTTTTTTTTCTTTATTGTCTGGGTATTAACAGCCATCTGTTGCATTTATTTAGTAGAGATCCTAAGTAGGATCCTTGTGAACCATCGTGAAAAACAGGCACAGGTGATGCTTTATCCTCTCATTTGAGGATATGGGTCCCCGACAGGGTCTCTGCCCAGGAAATTAGGTCAGCCATTGTAGTAACTCAACAGTTCAGCAGCAAGATGGGGATTTTTCCAGTCTTTTGCACAGTGTGTCACATGTATTATTATCTACCTGTTGCTGAGAGATTGTATGTGTGCACCCAGTGCAAAGAGCTCCTGGCTCACAGAGAACAAGTCTGATATCTTTGAAGACCAGAATGGCAGATCTGGAGGAGCTGAGGCAGACAGAGGTATATACAGAAGGCCTTCAGGGACAGAATAAAACGATCCCATCTCCATTCTAGCAGCTCTTGTGTTTGGCAAGAGTCTATCACCTTGGTGTGGTAGGAAGTGATCCTGTAGCTAGGACCTGACTTCTAGGCCAGGGATGGCCACCTCTGGTCCTCAAGAGAAACAAACAGGCCAGGTTTTCAGGATATCCACAATGAATATGCATTAGATAGATTTGTATGCACTGCCTTCATTGTATGCAAATCTGTCTCATGTATACTTGTTATATATAGCCTGAAAACCAGGTCTATTTGTGACTCTCGAGGACCTGTATTGGCTACCCCTAGCCTAGAAGATGCTTTATCCTCTCACACAGAGGATATGTATCCAGTGGCCTCTGCCCAGGAAATTAGATCAGCCATTGTAGTTGGTGATTCGATCATTAGGAGAGTAGATAGCTAGTTTCCTGGTGGGTGTGAGGATCGCTTGGAACTTACCTGCCTGATGCAAAGGACCTCATATGCCACCTAGATAAGATTTTAGAGTGCGCTGGGGTAGGAGATAGTTATGGTATATGTAAGTATCAATGACATAAGGTGCAGAAAAAAGGTCCTGGGAGCTAAATTTAGGCTCTTAGGTAGGAAACTAAAATACATAACCTCCAGGGTTGCATTCTCAGGCAGGCTAAGTCCAGTTTCTCAATGTATGGATGAAATGATGCAGAGAAGAGGGCTTTAGATCCGTTAGAAACTGGGGAAAATTCTGGGGAAGGAAGAACCTATTCATATAGGATGGGCTCCACTTAAACCAGAATGGAATTAAGCTGCTGATGCTAACTTTTATAAAGGAGAAAGAGCAGATTTTAAGCTAGAGCATGGGGTGCATGGTTCAAGGGGAGGTAGCAAACCAATTAAGTTTGAATGTTTTGATAGAGAGTTGGTTGTAAAAGCTGAAAGAAAATACAGATGTATTTAAATACAGAGCATGCAGATAAAATTGATTCCAAACTGCCTGTATCATCTGATCAGTATACCGGATCCTATGGTGTCCTGGGTGTTAGGTATCAGCTAGCTAGGGTAAGATGATTCGTGGGGGGAGGTTCCATTCAAATGCAGCCCGTCCTTCTGTGGGGGACTGGACTGGCCATCCCCCTCAGTAGGAGGGGGATGGCCAGTCCCTCCCTTGCTACAGTTTGGGAGGCAGTCCCTTTTGGTTTGGATAAGTGTAAGAGGTAGATAGGAGCTTAGCTTTTGTTGTTTCACAGGCCCAGTCAGGAGCCAAGCAAGTCGTGTTTGGTGGTCCTGACCTTGGTTGGAAGGGGGTTTTCCTTTCCAGTCCACGCACTAGCTGGTCTGGATTTTTCCCTCTGGGTACATTTTTTGGAATTTAATCTTTTAAGTGGTAGGAGTCTTATTTGAGCCTGAACAACTCCTGGGTCCAGGGAACAAGGAACCCTGGCTCTGGGCCTGTGCAAGTTAGGGAAAACCTGCCCTCCATACCTTCCATGAGGAAGGGGGTGTCAGTAACCTGCTGTAAGGGTATCCTCTGGTGGTGTTTTCAGTTTTTGGAAAGATTAATTTCAAGATCCAGGAGGAAGTTCTTACTGCCCTTCCTTCCTGACTGGAGCACAGAGAGAACTGCTTCAGGGGATCCCTCCCATCTAGGATCATAACAGAAAAGAACAAGGACTGCATTAGAAACAAAGGAATATTGAAACCAACTAACTGTGAATAAAAGGCCAAGCCCAGCATCCTTGAAGACACCCATTCAGTGCGTTCAGTCCCAGGTGGAGAGAGAGAGTTTTTCTCTCTCTAAGCAGAGACTGTACCTTAATATGTTTGCCAATTGGAAGGGGTGTTCAGCCCATCTAAAAGAACAACCTGCACCACCTGGGGACTCTATTTTTCCAAGCCATGGTGGGTAGAGGGTTCCCCTGGCTCTGGCAACCGATATTCCTGCACAGATAGAGGAAGAAATTGTAAAAGAGAATATTCTGTGGTGCTGTTGATCAGTGTTGTGTGTAAATGGGGGTAAATAAAATTAAAATAAATACCTGCTCAATTGTTGCTGGAGCGTGGGAAGCTCCCGGCATCCAGAGAAAGCCTAGAAGTGCCGCGATGAATTTTTTTTAAAACTGGGAATGCTGCTGCTGCCAGCTTAAGCCAGCAGACAGTGTCAGGGCTAAAATCCAAGCTCCAGCATGATTACAGTCCAGGTCAAGAGGTCCTCACAGACTTGGGGCAGTGATGTCAGTGAGAGGCTGTATACACAGTGCCTGTAGGAAAATTAAAGTTTAAAAGGTGATTAAAACCTGTCAGAAACTGGGGTTTGGTGGTGGTGGTAGCCAGGTGAGCTCATATAAATATGGATTTAACCCTTGGTTTGAGGAAAAATGTTTATTATGTGAGTTAAAAATATAATTAGCTGTAAAAATGTTAGAATAGCTAATATCATCATGAAAAGACACAGGACTACTGTTACATTTATTTAGAAGCTAACCTGAAAGTCTGGCGTGATTTTGAACTGTGAAAGTGGAATTTTTTTAATTGGTTTCATTTTCTCATTCATTTTAATGGGCAATCTAAAAAAAAAAATAGTAAAAACTAGTTCCCTGCAGCTCTCAGAGGTAAAAAAAAGAAAACTATTTGCCATCCCATAGACAATGCCATAGAATTGCTAGCCCATACCAGAGTCTATGCAAGGCAGCTGGGTGATCAGATCTGCATAGTAACACCAAGTTGAGGCAAAACACAGAAAGATTTAAGAAGTTATTTACCTTAAAACAATGTTTTGAACATACTGAAAATTCTTTTGAAAGCTGTGTTCCTTAGTCAAAGTGTTTTTAAAATGTTTCCGGGTCGATAAGGTTTTTTTTAAAGTAGATGAGAACTATTTCTTGAAGAGACTTCAGAGGAGTAAGGATCTCTTCTGAGGATTTTTCAGAATGCATGTGTAGACTGCCGAAAGAACTGGCTGGAGCCTGAGGCAGGGCTGTGTGCTGGAAGTCTGAGAGTGGCAGGGACGGAGCTGTTTTGGAACTGCAGACAGGGCTGCTGGAGATTGTAGAGAAAGCCCATGGAGCCTGAAGCAAGGAGATCTGTGTTGCAGTCTGAGAGAAAGCACATGGAAAACTGCAGAGAAAGCTATGTATGAAAGTGGTGTTTATTGTAATTCTAATCCTCTTCTGAGGTAAAAAATTAGTTAAAATTAAGGATAACTTTCTATAGCTGGTCCCATGGTATTACAGCCAGCTTTGAGAAAAGTGGATGATTGATGGTCTGATTCTGAGTTGATTTAATTGAAGTGTATGCCACCTCAGAAAAATTTTAATTAAGTCCCACAAACTTCAGAATGTGTACTCACTACCTGTAAATAAAGGTACTTCTGTGTTTCCTTAGAGGAAACAAAATCTTTGACTTAACGTGGAATATAAAAGTCCTACAACTTGTTCCTGTCTTTATTGGCAAATAAATGTGGAATATGAGAGAGTGATTAAATATTTTCTTTACTTGTGAGTTCTCTCAAAGCCATTAGTAAGAACTCCAGTGTCATTTATACACACCCACTAGCAACATTATAGACTGCGGAAGAGTGGTGTTGTCGGGCAGTCAGTCTTTATTATTGATTTGGTTTGAGATAGAGTAGTAGGTGAACCACTGTATCCTGAGACTTCATGGTCAAGAGTTGTAGATCAGGTCTAGTCTGCGCCATCAAGCAGTGTGAGCTATTCTGTGATCACAAGCCACCAAAGCTTCACATCATTCCTAGGTCAGCACTCTCTACCCAGTGTTCTCAAGCAGTTCTCTCAAAAATTATTACCCAACAATAAAAGATAAGTGCACACCAATGAACTGTGACACAATTTTGATAAAATGCATTAGTGCAACATATATGGATATACAAGAGGTTAAAGTCATTGAGTTAAACCAGGTTAAAGATAAGTTGTTAATACCTGGAGAATTCCAGAATTGCCTAAAGAGCTTGTAATAACAAGTTAACACAAAGAATCAGATTTCTTGAATTAAAGTTGAAATTCAACATTTGTTTCATTAAGAAGTAACTAACTGAGAAAATACTTATCTGATAGTATCTTGGTAAGAAGAAACTCTTGTACAGGAACTGGTTTCTATTCCAAAGTATGTTAAGAATTAGAGAGTGAATCACATATGAAAAATTGTTTTTATGCACCCGAAGTAAATTATCTCTCATTGATAGTAGAAAGACTAGGGAGCACTCCATGAAGTTAGCGTGGGGCACATTTAAAACTAATCGGAGAAAGTTCTTTTTTACTCAACGCACAATTAAACTCTGGAATTTGTTGCCAGAGGATGTGGTTAGTGCAGTTAGTATAGCTGTGTTTAAAAAAGGATTGGATAAGTTCTTGGAGGAGAAGTCCATTACCTGCTATTAAGTTCACTTAGAGAATAGCCACTGCCATTAGCAATGGTAACATGGAATAGACTTAGTTTTTGGGTACTTGCCAGGTTCTTATGGCCTGGACTGACCACTGTTGGAAACAGGATGCTGGGCTTGATGGACCCTTGGTCTGACCCAGTATGGCATTTTCTTATGTTCTTAAATTATTGAAAGGCTTGTTTGTTCAATAATTACACTTGTTTCTAGAGGTGAAGAATCTAGAAAATTATCCATTTGCCAGAAAAATAAAATCCTTTAATTTTAAAAGTGCCTTTGAAATCATTTTTCTATTTTGATTTATTTTCTGGTGAAAACACTCGGGGTGTGCCAACTATCTCCATACCATCTTTAAAAGCAGAAACCCCAATAGCCTTACTATCTGGCTACCCACGTGACAGTGCCCAAGATAGTTTGGTGCCTGAGGGTTATTTGCAACAGTAAAGCTTTATTTGTACATTAACACAGTGGCTCCATTAACTTTTTTGGCACTTTCAGCACATATAAGGATTATAATTATCCCCTCACCCTGGGAAGTCAGAAGAGAGTTAGTCACTCCACACTGGAACTCGAAAGGACTGTTTTCTTCTCTTGCTCGAAAGAACCTACACCCCAAATAGTATAAATTATTTTATGGACCTGAACCCTGAGTTTGGGGTTACATAAGCAAGTTGTAGGTAATATAAAAATACAAATAGAGCTACTTTAAGAATGGACAGTTAGAATGTATGGTGCTAAAGGAAGATATAGACAGCTCATGAGCATAAGAGGGTCTGGCACTGCTTGGTAGGCTGAGAGACAGTCTCTAAAGATAAGGTTAAAAAAAGAGTTTGGGTTTAAGCAGATGGTACTATGGAACCAGGCCCAGAGGCTACATAAGGTAAACTGGCATCTAGATAGACAGGGCTCTTACCCACTGAGAACCCCTCTATGACCCTCTTCTGGCTGCTAATTTTTCTTTTCCCCATCCCTCAAACAAAGAAAATGGAACTTTGTAGTTTCTTCCAAACCATCAAACTTATTGTTCTGATAAAACCAGCAGTCAGAGAATAAAATAGAATAGAATGGATTCTCTGATAACATCAGGGCCATAGGCTTACACAGCTTAGCTGAGATAGTTACAAAACAGAGAAAAGCACAGGTATCTCTGCAGTTGTCCCCTTATAAAAAGGAGAATCAATTCACATTTAAACCTTCTACCCTTCTCTATCCAACAGCTTACAGGGCTATCTACTAGATAAGGGAGCCCTGACCGTGCCACAAATGTGCAGTAGGGAGCAGCTCTACCGCGCATGCTCGGTCAAGCACGTCTGTCAGAGCGGAGCGTGCCTGAAAAAAATGGTGCTGGGAGGAGCAGTAGTGGTGGCGCCGCCGCACACGAGGGATGGACTACCCCCCCCCCCCCCCGAGATCTTCCGTCTGCACCATCCGAGGGAAAGGGTTGTGGATGAGCTGAAAGGGGAGGGGATTGAGAGGGGAGGAGTGACTGAGGGGAGGGAGGAGTGACTGGGGGGAGAGTGAGGGGGGAGTGACTAAGGGGAGGGAGGAGAGAGTGAGGGGAGGGGGAGGTGAGAGGGAGTGGGAGGGAGAATAGAGGTGGGAGGGAGAATGGGGAGGGGAGGTGGAAGGGAGAATGAGTGGGAAGGAAATGGACGTAAAAATTTTTTTAAATGTAGCCCGTTGTTACGGGCTTAACGGCTAGTCAGGATATAATTGGTGCATTTCCATCATATTTTGCCATCCAATAGTGTCCCCTTTCTATGAAAGCCCATGTTTATCACAGTCCTACCATGCACACGTACCGCACCAAACATTATGGTACTCATTACTTGTTACACAGTAACTCTTCCCCAAGAATCAATAATCTTTCTCCCAGTTTTCATCCAAGCAATAGTCATGAGCTTCCTAGTGTCCAGGCTTTTGCCCTTCAGAGTTTCTCTCCTCCACCTCTCTTCTTTTACCAAGGGCTTCTCCCCAGTCTCAGTTTTCTCTTCATTAGAAGATACACCATTTCTTGACTGCTTCCCTGTGAGGAGAACTTCCTATTGCCTTGTACCTTTTCCTTGAAGGGAAAATCTTCATCACTTGAGAAGCATCCCCGGGCTGAACCCTCTCTCCAATGGGGTTCCCTCCAATGACTCCTATTCCATGATATCAACTCCCACAACTCCTTGCCAGGACCAGAAAGCTTATCTGCATACTGTTCCCGGCAGCCCTTGGGAGAAGACTCCAGAGGTCACACCGAGCAATCCAGGTTTTGAATGCCCCAGCTTCTGAAGGCCCTGCATCCCTTGCAGTAGAAGAGGACTGGAAGGCTTATCTGAAGTGCGTGCTGGAAACTCAAATCTCTCAATCCAGTGGTAGCATTGAGAGAAGATCATCTTGCTGATGGCTGAAGAGGATTGATAAGTATTGCTTTGGGAAATCTTAAGACTTAAAATGTTTGGAGAGAGGTGAAATAGTGGGGTATATTCTTTAGAATTTGTGTCTGAGATAATAAGCAAGCCAGAGGGAATTAATTCTAGTGTCTATCTTTCCCTCCCTAGCTCATTCTTTAATTTATAGGCAAGAGATTATTTCTTATTAATGTTCAACCAGAATCTTTTCTAAACCATACTACTGCAACAGCCCTTATTGAGAGTTTAATCATCCCCTTGTAGGTCACTACCAGATTAATTAGTGAATACACCTATAAATTTAAAGGACTCTAATTGCACACATTCCTACTCCTGTAGCAACCTAAACTTAACTAGGAACTCAACAAAATTAAGATGAAAGCAGCAGTCCAGCAGCAAGAGGGGGGCCTTCCAGTCTTTTGCATTGAATGTCACATGTATGATTTTTTTTTTACCTGCTGGTGAGAGGTTGTATGTTTGCACCTGTGCAAAGAGCTCCTGGCTCTCAGAGAAAGTGTCCAATCTCTAGAGGCTAGAGTGGCAGACCTGGAGGAGCTAAGGCAGACAGAGAGGTATATACATGAAACCTTCAGGGACATAGTAGCCAAGTCCCAATTCCAGTCTGGCAGCCCTGGTACTGCCTTGGATCAGAAAGAGCTCTTGGTTGAGAGCATCACTCTGTTTAGCAGGAAGTGATCCTGGAGCAAGGACTTGCTCTGTAGATGATGTATTGTCCTCTCACAGCAAGGAAGAGTCTCCCAGAGCTACTGCCCAGAAGGGAAGGGTTAGTTTGGCCGTCATAACTACAATTCCATTATTAGAAATGTAGATAACTGAGTGGCTGATGGATGTGAGCACTGCCTGGTAACTTGCATGCCTGGTGCGAAGGTGGCAGACCTCACACGTCACCTAGAAAGGATTTTAGACAGTGCTGGGGGGAGGAGCCAGCTGTCATGATACATGTGGGCACCAACAACATAGGAAAATGTGGAAGAGATGTTCTGGAAGCCAAATATAGAATTTTAGGTAAAAAACTGAAATCCAGAATCTCCAGGGTGGCATTCTCCGAAATGCTCCCTGTTCTATGTGCAGGTCCCCAGAAGCAGGCAGAGCTCTGCAGTCTCAATGTGTGGAACTCTGTAGTTTCTTCCAAACCAATAAACTTATTGTTCTGATAAAACCAGCAGTCAGAGAATAAAATAGAATAGAATGCATTCACCTATTACATCAGGGCCACAGGCTTACATAGCTAAGCTGAGATAGTTACAAAATGGAGGAAAGCACAGGTATTTCTGCAGTTGTCCTCTTATAAAAAGAACCAATTCACATTTAAATCTTCTACCCCTTCTCTATCCAACAGCTCATAGGGCTATCAGAATATAATTTGCACATTTCCATCACTTTTTGCCATCAAATAGTGTCCCCTTTCTATGAAAATTGTCCTCACAGCGACATAAAGTGCACATAGCCTTACTACAGGAGACCAAATTACATAAGGTAGAACACCAAAAACTGCGTCACATGTGGGTGGGACAGGTGTTTTCAGCACAATTCCTTTCGAAAACAGCAGGAGTTGCAATTTTAGTAGGCAAACAAGTCTCCTTCCAAGTAGACCAAGTGGTTTCAGTTAAGGATGGCCGCTATCTTATCCTTATTGATCAGCTGAATGGACAAATGATAATACATAATATATATGCACCAAATATCTATTGCCATGCCTTTTTTACCTAAATCTTGAAAATAATTGCTACACATACAAAGAGTCACCTCTTGATAGGAGGTGATTTTAATTGTGTGTGAGACCCAACTCAGGATAAAACAAAGAGGCACGCATGTCCAGGGGACACCACAGCAAGAAGGGGTATCATTGGTTTGTCAGACGTTAAGGGTACTAAATATTTGCCGCACGCTTCATCTGATGGATGTTGAATATCCGCACATCTCATGTGCCCATGACATGGGATCTCACATCGACTATATACTAGTACATGATGCGGATTTGACATGGGTACTTAGAGCTGAATTAGGACCTTTAGAGATCACAGATCATGCTCTGGTAATTGTAGATTTCCATACTGATCGACAATCGAACAATCTCCGATTAGGAAGGTTCCCTAAATATTTGTATGGGGATGCAGGATTCCGTGCTTTATTAATTAAAAAAAAAATTTATACTCTAGTGACAATGCAAACCATAAAGCTCAACCACTCCTATTTTGGGAAACAGCCAAAGTAGCCCTATGGGGCAAAATAATAGCCTATTTAGCAACACGAAATAAAGCTCTGTTTCATCAAATTCAGTACTTAGAAGACAAATTAAGGGAAGCTAAACAGGGATTTGAAAAAAGGCCCATGAAGAAAAATAGGGAATTAATTATCAACATACAATATGAGTTAAACTCTGTATTGCATCAGAGCGCACAAAACGCTTCATGGTATTATAGGGCCAAATATTACCATTATGGTAATAGATCAGGAAAATCTTAGGGATAGATTTTAAAAACATACGTGCGCGCGCGTCCATGTGCCGCACTACCTGAGACGCACACATGGATGAGCAATTTTATAACATTGCACCTCCCCCAAGACTTACCGAAAGTTCCTTTGGGGGGTGCCAAAACCTGGGGGGGCAGAAGGGGGGGGGGTTGTAAAAAAAAAAACCAAAAAAACAACCCCCCCAAACCCACTCCAACCCTTCACATTTACTTCATTGCACTGCCCCCCACTCAACCCCCCCAAAACTTGCAGAAATTGCCTGGTGGTCCAGGAGGGGTCCCGGGAGTGATCTCCCGCTCTCGAGCCATCGGCTGCCAATAATCAAAATGGCGCCGATGGCCCTTTGCCCTTTCCATGTGGCAGGCTATCTTTGCCATTTGCCGGCCTCTGTCACATGGTAGGAGCAATGGGCGCAAATCAGAGTACATTCTCAGGGTGGTGCTACAAGATTTGCATTTTAAATTATCACTCTTTGCAGACTATATTTTATTCACACTCACGGAGCCCTACGACTCGCTGGTGGAGGTGGTGGGTGAGCTGGACCGCTTTCATAGCGTAGCTGGTTTTAAAGTGAATTATAACAAATCCGAGCTTTTGAATATAAACCTATCAAGTGAAGAGGTAGCCTGCATAACCAAAAAATTCCCATTTCGCTGGGCTAAAAAGTCAATCAAATATCTGGGAGTTCAGATTGGCTCCAATTTATCTGACCTCTTTGAACTTAACTATGTCCCCCTCTGGAGGAATATCGAGAAAGATCTTAACAACTGGAGTAGGGAACACTTTCCTTGGGTGAGCCGTATAGCGGTCATAAAGATGAATATTCTGCCTCATTTACTGTCTTTTTCTCCACAATCCCCATTCACATATCTGCAGCCATTTTAAAGATGTGGCAGAAGAAGATCTTCAGTTACATTTGGAAAAAGTGACAACCACGAATTGCTAGGGCTGTATTTCTTCCCAAAAGGAATGGTGGAGTGGGTGCCCCCAATTTGTTATGGTACTTTGGGGCAGCGCAACTCCAGGCCTTGGTGGATACTTATAACTGGATTGAAATTAAATAATGGGTCCACCTGGAACAAGCACTGGTGAGTGCAATGCCGCTGCAGGCACTTCTGTGGCAGCCCAAACAGATATGGAGGCCAGTGAACTTCATGCTTTGGAGAATACGCTTAAAGTCTAGACCCAATGGAAGGGTAAACTAGTGGGACCCTTTAAATATTTTCATCTCTCTATTTGTTCCATAATATCTCTGTCTTGGTGGGAATGGAATCACATGCCTTCTCTGTGTGGGCTGGCCATAGTATTGCCTGTATTGGACAGCTTTGGAATGAGGATGCTATGATAACCCTAGCCGATTTTGAGGGAAAATACAAGAAAAGTGTGCAGAATTTCCTAGGCTTTGCATAAGTACGCCACTTCTTAAAAGCGTTGTTGGACACTAAGTCTATGCGCTTATCCAAATCTATGTTCGAAACATATTGTGAACATTCTGACAAAGTGAGAGGTATCATATCAAAGATTTACTCTATATTCAATGTACATTCGCCCTATACCTTTCCACATATCGTAGCATGGACTAAGGATCTAAGGGACGTATTAAGTGAGGATGACTGGGTCTTAGTGTTTTACAAGACAGCGAAATGTTCCATCTCTGCTGCTATACAGGAACTCTGCTATAAAATACTATATCGCTGGCATTTGACACCGGTTAAATTACACGCCATGTTTCCTAATGCAACAGACAAATGCTGGAGGAATTGTGGCCAGATAGGCACTTACGTGCATATTTGGTGGTCCTGCCCAAAGGTAGTACCCTTCTGGGAAAAGATCCATAGATGGTTGGTTAACTTATCGGGAGAAGGTGGGATACTGGAACCCAAACATGCCCTGTTAAACATACCAGTAGAGGGGCTTAATAAATCCATCCAAACTTCTTGTTTACAAGTGTATATATAGCAGCCAGATGCGAATTGGCAAAGGTTTGGAAGCGGCCTGACCCTCCATCACTCTCGGCGGTGATTCATAGACTTCACTCTCACTATTGAATGGCATACCTTACTACTGTGAAACATGATAGACGTGCAGGCTTCCACTCGGTGTGGAAACCATTGGGTACATGGCTAAAAGATCAAAGTTCAGCAGGATGAACAGAGTTTTGTCTTACTCTTACATAAATGCAGCTACCAGGTTGTAATACCGTTTTGTATTATCTTGTTATACTTCGTACATTGGTGTTAACTGGAGAGACGGGGAGGGTGGGTGGGTAGGTTGGGATACATGTTGTAATTTGAACATGTTAATCACAGTGGGGCGGATTTTCAGAGCCCTGCTCGCGTAAATCCGCCCAAAACCGGGCGGATTTACGCGAGCAGGGCCCTGCGCGCCGGGAAGCCTATTTTACATAGGCCTCCCGGCGCGCGCAGAGCCCCGGGACTCGCGTAAGTCCCGGGGTTCTTGGAGGGGGGCGTGTCGGGGGCGTATCGGGGGGCGGGCCCGGTCGTCGCGGCGTTCCGGGGGCGTGTCGGCAGCGTTTTGGGGGCGGGTACGGGGGCGTGGCTACGGCCCGGGGGCGTGGCCGCGCCCTCCGTACCCGCCCCCAGGTCGCGGCCCGGCGCGCAGCAGGCCCGCTGGCGCGCGGGGATTTACGTCTCCCTCCGGGAGGCGTAAATCCCCCGACAAAGGTAAGGGGGGGGGGTGTAGACAGGGCCGGGTGGGTGGGTTAGGTAGGGGAAGGGAGGGTAAGGTGAGGGGAGGGCAAAGGAAAGTTCCCTCCGAGGCCGCTCCGATTTCGGAGCGGCCTTGGAGGGAACGGGGGGAGGCAGCGCGGCTCGGCGCGCGCAGGCTATACAAAATCGATAGCCTTGCGCGCGCCGATCCAGGATTTTAGTGGATACGCGCGGCTCCGCGCGTATCTACTAAAATCCAGCGTACTTTTGCTTGAGTCTGATGCGCAAGCAAAAATAGGCTGATCGCGCTTCTTTTAAAATCTACCCCACAATGTCTTGACCATCATTGTATACTGTGACATGTGCATAATGTGAAGTTGAGGAATGCTTTCTCTATATGGTCAATAAAAATTTATATTGAGAAATAAATTACAATATCCCAGGCTGCATGGGGGGGGGGGGGGGTTCGGTTTAACAAATCTGAAAATATACAATGTGGTCTGTGTTTTACACCATATAAGTGATTGGATTATGGATACCAATTATTATATACCTTTATTAATAAAGAGACTTCAGGTAAAGCCTTTACAATGTTGTTTTTTCTTACATAAAATGAGATGGGTGCTCCCCCCTCATCTTCACAATAATATACTTTTGAAACTCACTCTAACTCCATGGTGCTGGTTTTGTCGTCGACTAGGGCTTCTGCATAGGACCACTAATTTTTTGCCTTTATTAGGAAACACAGATTTTATCCCTGGAAAGCATAATAAGATGTTTAGTGATTGGCATAATAAGGGTATTCAGACAGTATATCACGTAGTGGGCGAATCTAACATAAGCTCATTTCAGGCACTTAAAGATGAATATGGTCTTTCCTTGCAGCACTTTTACGTGTATCTACAACTACGCCACTATGTACAATCTTTAACCTTGCCCAAACCACATAACCATACTTGGGAACTCCTCTCAGATTTTTTAGACATGGATGATCTTTTTGGTATAAACTAATTTGTAAGCACCAACCTGCTCTCCCTTGGGATGCATTGGTAGACATTTGGAACAGGGAATTAGGAACTAAGCTAACCTCATCTTACTACAAAGGCTGTTTTGCCCATACTCAATCCTTATAAGTTAATATTTCTCTTCAGGAACTTCAATTTAAATTCTTGCATAGATTCTACATTGATTCTATAAAGGCTAATAAATTGGGGATTATAGGAAATAGAAGCTGTCCTAAATGTGGAGAGGCTCATTGTACATTAGGACATTGATTTTGGACCTGCCCTGTGGTGCATCACTTTTGGGTTCATGTTCACAAATATCTTATTTCATTCACGGTGAAACCTATTTCTTTGGGACAATACACCAGGGGAGTACTATTTCCTAACAAATATGTTAAATGGTGGTGTAGACAGATGATACTATTAGCGAAAAAATGTATACTGCAAAAATGGATATCCCAGGACCCGCCCAGTATGACGCAACTCTGAAATCTTGTTCACTTAATCTGTGTATTAATAGATAAATATATTGACAAAATTGAATGGTTTAAAGCAAAAAGAGATCATTTTAAATGATGGGAGCTATACCTACAATCTTTATCTCCTTTTGCTTGTAGATTGCTTCTTAACGACCTACCTATCTATAGGTCTTAATTAAAACAATCCTCCTGTATACTTGATGATGACATTATGGTTTTATTAAGTAAGATGTGACGGCTCAGGATCTTATAGGGTAGGGAAGTGGGTGTGGAGGTGTTGTTTACATTCCCTTTTTCTTTGGATGTGCATTCTTTATTTGGTCTGTATGCCTCTCAGTCTACAAAGTCCTTTTCCAATGAGATATTCTTGACATTTTTGGTATAAGGGAGAATATGCAAGGGTATATACTCTGCATGGAACTGTGCAGTTGTTATATGCAATACTAAACCAACTGTAAGAAAATGTTTTATCTGCTTTTGTTTCATGAATTTTTGCTCAATAAAAATGATTTACACATAACTAAGTCTGAAGCTGTTTTATCCTCTATATGGCTGCCCTGCGCTGGTCTCAGATGATCCATCAGCCTACCCATAAATTAAATCTGACTCTATTACATGGAAGGAATGTTGGTATTTCTTGCTCTCAAGTGTTATGGTCAGTCCATTTTTGATATGGATAAAGTCTGTTATCTCCTGTACTTCTACCTCCTCTGGCCCAATGACAGTGAACTTAATTAGAATTGCTTCAATGCTGAGGACTTGCAAAGGCTATGGGTTCCCAGGTGGTATCTCATTCACTAGATCAGGGGTCAGGAACCTTTTTGGCTGAGAGAGCCATAAACGCCACATATTTTAAAATGTAATTCCATGAGAGCCATACAATATGTTTAAAACTAAATACAAGTAAATGTGTGCATTTTATGTAAGATCACACTTTTAAAGTACAATAAGTCTCTGAAAATATTACACCAGGCCTTAAGACACCAATACATCTCCTATTAGGAAAACGGACCAAGTCAGGCTGCTATAGAGTCCTACACAGAAACTACACGCCAGCAGAAAACCTCACCTGAATCACGTGCTGTCCCTCACCTAACACAGAATAAAGAGACCAAAACGCATAACAAAAAGCATGCAGAAAAAACTGAATTGGAAACTGCAACAAGCCAGAGTCTCTGTATGCAGTGTAACAAAGGGAAAAAGAAACATCACCCATCCTTATAAAACAAATCAAGAAATATAAAATCATCAGCAGTAAAACTGTACTAACAAAAAGAACATATTTCGAAACAGCTGATGAGTGGAATATCCAATAATTAAAAACTCATATAAAACATTTCCAGATACCAACAAAATATTTCAAAATAGCAGACACAAAGACCCAGTAATGAAAAATAATAAGGATACAAATATTTTTTTGCTTTGCATACCTGGGAACGTTTGATATCCAGGTGTCCAGAGATTGTTCTGAATTAGCAGGAGAAGGGTTGGTTTGCTTGGAACTTTCTCCTCTCTCAGTCACATACCAGCGCTCTCTCTCACACTGGCTTTCAATGACACACCTATACACATATGCTCTCAGTACTCACATATACACATGCTTTTTCTCTTTCACTTATATAGGCTCTTAATTACACATTTACACACATGCTGTCTATCTTCCCGCTTACACACACACACAGGCTTTCAATCACATAAATACATGCTGTCTTTTTCTCTCACACACAGACTCTCATTCACATGCTTACAAACATGTCCTCTCTTTCTCTCATTTACACACAGGCTCTCAATCACATACTCACATGCTCCCTCACCTAAATCAGCTCTCAATCACACACAGACACACATGGTCTCTCTCTCTCATTTAAACACAGGCTCTCAATCACATACTCACATGCTCCATCACCTAAACCAGCTCTCAGTCACACACAGACACACATGATCTTTCTCTTACTTATACACACAGGCTCTTAATCATACATACACATGATTTCTCTCACACACAAAGGATCTCAATCATACACACATACTCTTTCACACAAACAGGTTTTCAATCACAAACTTACACATACAGGTTCCCAATCGTAAACTTACATTCATGCTCTCTCTCTCTCACAGGCAGGCTCTCAATCACAGACATACTCTCTTTCACATATACAGGCTCTCAATCACACACATACATGCAATCTCTCACTCACACACACAGGATCTCAAACACACATGCTTGCTCGCTCATTCACTCTCTCTCTCCTCCACCCCCACCCCGGGAACTCACGGCAGCAGCAGCCTCCTCCCAATGCTAACCTCCTTCGTTTTCAGACCTCGCGGAGGCGGAGTCCCATCGGCCGCGGCTGAAGATCTTCATTTTCCTCCGAGCCGCGCTGCAGTCTTCTTTTCATCGCGCACGCACCCGATGCTCTCCACTTCCTCTTCCGGGCCGCGGGGGGGGGGGGGGGCGGAAAGAAGAGACCACACTAGCATGGTCTCTGCTTCCCGCGCACGCACCCGATGCTCTCCACTTCCTCCTCCGGGCCGCGGGGGGGGGGGGGGTGGGGAAGAAGAGACCACACTAACATGGTCTCTGCTTCCCGCGCAGGCACCCGATGCTCTCCACTTCCTCTTCCAGGCCGCGGGGAGGGGGGAGGAGAAGAGAGCACGCCGGTGCAGCTGACTCCAGCTGTCCTGCCGCATTCCGCCCGGGCTTAAAATGCTGTCAGCCCGGGCGGAATGCGGCAGGACAGCTGGGCTGACAGCATTTTAAGCCCGGGCGGAGGAGGACCGGGGAGCAGCTGGGTCAACGGGGGACTGTAAAGTGTGGTGACACTTGTCTGCGAGCCAGATGCAGCCCTCAAAAGAGCCATATCTGGCTCGCGAGCCATGGGTTCCCGACCCCTGCACTAGATAATGCTAATGAAATTGTAATCCTTTTTTGGGGAATAGTGATGATTCCAAAGGGCCATAAAATAATTTCTTTTCTTGGGCTAGCTCTTTGATTTTTTTTCCCCCCAACTCTTCTTTCTCCCAAGGGGGGATTCTTTCTGTGGGATTGAAGGATAACCTTCGTGGGCCAGGCAGGGAAAACCTTGTGTGTGTTTGTGTGTTACTCTTGCTGATCGGGCCAGGAACCCG
This sequence comes from Rhinatrema bivittatum, assembly GCF_901001135.1. Taxonomy (NCBI): domain Eukaryota; kingdom Metazoa; phylum Chordata; class Amphibia; order Gymnophiona; family Rhinatrematidae; genus Rhinatrema; species Rhinatrema bivittatum. The sequence goes on from NC_042617.1 coordinate 169,275,379, forward strand.
GACAAAACAGGCAGGACTTGCTGGATGGGTGTTCAAAATAATATTTACTGATATTGATTGGAGGAAAATCAATAAAGTGTATAAATAAAATGTCCAAATACATCCAGAGTCCTTGTCTTTGATGCAGTACAAATTTAAATGATGAATCCCTCTGTAGAAGTGACCCTATTTATTGAAATTTGGAACTTGTAAACCCGTCCATGGTGTGGAATGAATGTGTGTCCCAAAGGGGCTGGGGTATCCTAACCAGCGCCGGACGACCCTGTTCCCAAACCAGAACCTGACTCCAGAAGGGCACTCCCATTCTTCACCTGCCTGTGTCCCAGGGTGGAAACTCCAGTTGGGGGTTTCTTCTCCAAACTCCTCTTTGAAAAATAGCTCTCTCACTGGGCAAAGAAGGGGGGCAGAAAAACACCCTCCTTCTCACAAAATAGAAAAAAAAAAACCAAAAAGGGTTTCACTTGCTGGGCACTGCAACCTCCTCTTGGTGGGTTGAAGGGGTGTACAGGTCCTTCCTGCACCTCTGGAGTGGGAGTTTACAGCCTTTCAGAAGGTACAGATCAAACCAGCCTGAATCCTTAGGAAAAATTACAAAAATCACTCTGTTTCCCCTCTCTCTCCCTCCAGCCTTTCACCAAGAACTGGCAAGGCAGTGTCTCTCTTTTCTTTTGCTAAGCTGAGGGACTAACTCTGAAAGCACACTGAAACATGTCCTTCCTTCTTGAAATCAAAACTACACTGCCTCCTAGTCACATGGTCTAAACTCCTCCCCCGGTACCTTGCAGACTGCCTATTCCTTCAAGCCTCTGGGGGAGGAGCAGATTTGAATGGTATAGTCTGTAATGCAGATGGACTAAAATTAAAGGCCGGGGACTAGGGCCACTTGATGGAGGAGACCTCATAGTCTCCACAAAGATATATCCATTTGGAACAACACTTAAACCTGACTGACTGTGCTCAATGATATTACACATTTTAAACAAGTAACTATTAAGAGGTCTCACAGGGTCCCAAGGTTTAACAAGGATCTAGTTGGGTAGTTGGAGTGAAGCTGGCAGAGATCCCATTCTGATGTTGACGCCACAGTTCATTCTCAACGATTAGATATCTGTAGGTCACTGGTAAACACATTTTTATTTTTAAGTTTCTTTTCAAAATGCATCCAATCTGCTTTCAATAGGTCATGTGAGCTATTTTTTTTTTTTATTGTGCACGCACTAACTACTGCCTCTTCCTTAGTTCCAAAACTTGGAGGATCTATGCCTGTGGGGAATTTTGGTCAATTTTTCTGGTCCAAAATCTGTTTGTTGTCCACATTCAATATGAATAACAGACTATTGCCACTGAGTTCTGTTGATGCTGATAGTAGCTGGGAGGCCTTTAAGCAAATTTCTCCTTCTGAAATAGTTCAGATATGATTGAAATGAGTAATACCTCTTGTCCCGAGTGTGACTGTTGTAATGCTCGTTTTAAGTTGTTGAGAGAAGACCTGACTCCTTTAATCACCAATTTGGTTTACTGTACTCTGCATGGCAGCTATGTTCCGGATATTAAAAAAATTGCAGCAATTTGTCCAGTGCTTAAAAAAATGAATTTGATCCCTTTGATGGAAAATTATCAGCATATTTTGAATTTACCTGTTCTGGCTAAAATCCTAGAAAAGTTGGTTTTAAAACAATTTGTTAGTTTTCATTGAAGAAAAGTCATTGCTAAATGACTTCACAATACTGAAACTCTTCTACTCTCCTTATCTGATGTTTCGATGTGGATTTAACTATAGAAAGGGTTTCTTTTTTATCATGCTTTATCTCCTGCCTTCAATATGACTGATCATTCTATATTGATTCCGCATTTGAAATAGCGTAGGTTGATATGATTGTGATTTCATGACTCAAATCTTTTTTGTCATGTAGATTTCAAAGGGTTATATATTCAGGCCAGTCATCAGCTTTACTTCGTTTAACTACTGGAGTGCCACAGGGAAAAAAGCTCTCAGCGATTATTTTTAAATCTTTGTGTCTTTCCAATCTGATGGGTTTTAACAAATTTGGATGTTGGTTGTCATCTTTTTGCAGACATCTTGTTTCTTTCAGAATCAAAATGTTGACTTCTGTGGTCAGATAATTAAAATATTTCCAGACCTATCGAGACCTACCCAGTTAGAAGGAAAGATTTTATTAAATTGAGACCCCAAGTTCTGGCGTTAGGATATACTTTTGTATTAAGGTATCTGTGCAGATGTAATGCAAGCAAAAGGATGAGAATTTTGTTTTCACTCTTGTAGAGCAATTAAAATCATTTCTGTATGCTAGAACTGTTGTAGTCCATCTGGACCAGATCCCGCATTGCAATCATGAAACATAGAGCCGGCATTGTACATTAGGCCAGTTTCTTTAATTTTTCCTTAATTTAAAGAACTCTCAACAAGTTTCAGTCACGCTTTGTTTTTGTCTTAGGCCTCATTTAAAGCATGTAATGTGAAGGATCTGTGAGTGAGTATCTAATATAACATGAAGTATCCTTTGTATGCTTTTTTTTTTTTTTTCCTTAAAGTATGGTTGGAAATATTTTATAAAAACCAATTAAGCATAAATTGAAAAAAAAAAGAAAGTGCCAATTGTTGGGGAACACTTGTTTTTAAACTAAAAACAACAAACTTTGCTCCAGGAAGTACAATGCTTTGGGTCCTTCATTCTAAGAAGGAAACAAACCACTTGAGAGTGCCCTCACCAAGCTGTGTATCTTTTAATTGCGAAGGCCATGATCAATAGTGTCAAAAGTTTCTGTTAGGTCCAACAGTACTAACAGATTAGGTATTAGAAACCTTCAGGAAGATGAACAGTAAGTTAAGTGCACGTATTTTAGTTGTCGTGTTTATATATTGTTTTTATGTTTAGGTGGAGTAAAAGATTTTAAAATAGTAAAGTTCCCAATTTAAAGACATAGCACACACTTTAGTGCATCTCTGTCCTTTTTGTGAAATGTTTTAACCAGAAACTGCTCCATTGTAGAGGATATTTACTTATTTATTTAAATATGTATTATTTTTTAAAAATATTTATAACCCACTCCTCTAAAACAAGTTTGGGGCAGGGTGCAATACAACATACACAGTTAAAAGAAAAAACAAACAATCAGGTTGCTACAGCCGTATTACAAGAAATTCCGGGAGCTATCTAAAGTTAACTAAGGGAGCCTGGAACTCAAGCAATTAATGCAAGGGCTTCAGAAAATAAATGTATTTAAGAAGTTTTTTTGAGCATTTTGAGATCTCTAGTGGGTCTTAAAGAGGCAGGTAGAGAAGTCCAGATATTGAGGCCGAAGGTGCAAAATGCTTGCTCACGTGTTTCACATAATTGTGCTAACTTTGGAGAGGAAACATGTAGGAGAAACTGATTTGATGCCCAGAGCATCTGGACATGTGTATAAATCCTTAGTATTGAACTGATCCAGGGAGAGAAGACATTATGAAAGAGGTTATATATGATCACAGCTGTTTTATATAAACTCTCCAGAATACTGGAAGCCAGTGTAACGTTTTGAGTACAAGGGACATGTGCTTTCCAAGAGAAGTCCTGGTGAGTGACGTGAGGCAGCATTTTGGATGTCACTAAGCCTGGACAGTTCTTGCTCAACTTTGTACCAGCTTCGGCTGCTCCTTGATCATTTAAATACAAGTTCTCCTTATATTGAGGGATCGTTTCTGAATCTTGGCGGAATGTCACAGACCAAATAACCCCGAGTGTCTTTTCATATGTTAACCCCTCATCCGTGCACATTTGAAAGGCATTTCATTCACATACATGAAATGCAGTGATTTATCAACCTGCTTCTTACTGCCATTGTTTTTTTAAGATTTAACATCCTTCTTCACACACATTAGAACAGTGCTCTTCCGATTTGTAATTGGTTCAATCCCCCAAATTATCCTTTGGAAATTCCCCTTGATGTGTCTAATGGGACACATTTCTCAAGAATGTAATACCGCTTTATTTTACCTCATATAATTGGTCCCTCCCGATGCAGCCTTTGCGAAACATGGTCCGTGTCAGGGGACTGACATTTCAATAAAGGTTTGGCATTTTGGAATTATTGAACTTTTCCTGTATAAATTGTTTTTTTCTGGTTTGTTTTACATGGACCTTTGCAATTGATTTTGCAACACACCTGTTGGTGGATTGTGTTCATATTAGAGTGTTTGCCCATCGTTCTACATTTCGTTGTGGGTTTATCAGGTATTTTGGATGGGACATCCTCCACCTTTTACCCTTTTCTTGAACCGTTCAGGGTGAAAAATTCCTTATACTTCACAGTAGATTATACTCTACTACTGTCTAGTGGCCAAGTAGGGGCCTTATAATTAATTATGAATAAAGACTCAAGGCCTAATCCAGACATATACTGTAAATCTTATCTTAACAGAGTGGCATATGTACATAGAAATCTTGCTTTGAGATTTTCCCATGTGGCCAGGGCCAGCTTTAGGGCAAATGGTGCTCCCCCCCCGCAGGCCTTCTCTTCTCCTGCTTCCCTGTTCCTCTCGGCATTCTCTCTCCCCTTCCATGCCACTTCCTGGCATTATTCCCTATTCTCTCCATTTATTCACTCACCCATTCCTCCAGGCATTCTTCCTGTTTCGTCTTACCCTCTATATCTATATTCTTCCCTGCAGGCACTCCCCCCCCCCCCCCCCCCCCTCCCAGGCACTTTCTTCCTCCACCATCCCAGCATTCTCCACACTTTTCCCTCCTCTCCAGTCTTTCCACTCTATCCCTTTCTCAAAATTCCCTCAATCTTCTCCCCTTCTCTCCAGGCATTCTTTTCCTCAAGCCCGATGTCCCCTCCCTTCCAGAATTTCCCCTCCCTCCTGTCATTCTTTCCCTTACCAGTCTGCTTGCCCAGGCTTGGCTACCTCTTTTCTCTTTACTCCTCCTGTCCTGGATTGCTTATGGGGCTTTGAGCAATCGTTTGTGGATATATTCTCTTATTTTCTCTAGATTGACCCCCCACCACCACAACCACCATAGCTCCATCTTACACTCCCATCCAATCTTCCACCCAATTGCGGAGTCCCTCCACCTCCATCCCTGCTCGGTCTCTAAATCCTTGCTCGCCTCACCCATCCCCATCCCAGTTCTTCCCTCACCCCCAATCTCTGAATCTCTGCATTTACCCTTCTTCTCCCTGAACCTAGTCTCCTGGTCCCTGCTTCCCCCAGTCTCCAAGTCCTCACTCTACCCTTCCCTCCACACCCCACCAAGAGTTTCAAGCAAAACTCTTCCTGTGCTGCTTACAAGGAAAAAAATCTCACAAAAAAAAAAAATCCAGACACAGATAACTGCATTTTAAATATTGGTTTGCTTTCATATGGCAATTTCTTTTAAAGAATTTAATTCCCATGGAAAATCTGAATAACTTTGTAGAGAGAGCTAGACAAATCCCAAGGTTTAAATATTTTCCTCTTCTTCCTGGATGAATTTTGCCCATGAAAATTGTTGCTCACACAAAAAAAGGCAACACTGGGAGTGTTCCTGGATGTGGTTGCACTTGGTCAGTGCTGACTAGACAAAAGTATGTTAGACCAGATATTTAGCTGGTATGGCTTTGAGCTGAATATCCAGTTACCCAAAATTGTTGAGGTAAATTTACCAAGACAAGGCTAAACATAGTAACATGATAACCTAGTAATGATGGCAGATAAAGACCAAATGATCCATCCAGTCTTCCCAGCAATTTGCTTATGGTAGTAACTGCCTCTTCATGCAGGTTACCCCCATGCGTTCTGTTAAGGGTAGTAACTGCTGCTCCATGAAGTATACCCCCATCTGTTCTGTTAAAGGTAATAACTGCCGCTCCGTGCAATTAACCCCTTGCCTTCTGTTAAGGCTGGAAACTGCCGTTTCATGCAGGTTGCCCCCATGCAGAAATGTTATACCATTCCTTTCTTTAAACCTTTAGGGATCCTCAGTGTTTGTCGCATTCCCTTTTGAATTCATTAACTTTCTCTTCACCACCTCTTCTGGGAGGGCATCCACCATCTTCTCTGTGAAGAAATATTTCCTGATATTGGTTCTGAGTTGTCCTTTGTCTGAATACTGAGCTCGATGAAATTGCATACACATATACCAGAGCAACCCTAAAAAGCTTTGCAGCTAACTTGATCCCAGCAGCATATCGATGAGTTATCCCCTCTCCTTCTGCTCAACATGCTTATGTAGAGCCACAGGTGGTAGCAAAGTATAATAATATGCTCCACAGCGGGGGCGGTTCTATAATGAGGCAGGGTGAGGTGGCCGCTTCAGGTGGCAGAATTTTGAGGCGGCAAAAAATGCCTCTCTCAGAACGCTGCTGTAGCGTCTGACTCACACTCATACCTGGGAACTCTTTGTATTTGGCCCAGAAGCTCTGGAATTCTGAATGAATTTCTGGGTCTCCGGGCCAACACATGAAACTCTGGGTGCCCTGCTGCAGAAGGCCGGAAGAGAGAGGGCCTGGGGCAGTGTGCGCTTGAAGGAGGAGGAGCATCAGCATCCGTGCCCCTGGAAGAAAGCGTGAAGCCCGGTGCTGCGCTGCAAGAAAGGCAGCAGGAGTGTCGCCCTCCTCCGCGGGAAACTGAAGACACAGGAGGAGGAGCAACAGTGTTGGACTGCGCGCCAAAAATAAAACAAGGGCAGAGCAGGCCAACGCTATTGGAAGGGGAAGAGGAAGTGGAGCTCATGTCCCACAGGCCTGGGGAAAGAGGAGGCTCCTGTGGTTAATGAGAATTGAGGTGAAAAGAGACAATGAGAGAGTGCATGTGTTTATGGAAGAGGGAGAGAAGTGAATGAGTGTATATGTGTGTGTATGCATTTATTGGTTGTGTGTGGAAAAGGGGGGTAGGGCGGGCATTATCGCATTCCTCACCTCAGGCACCAAGTTGCCTTGGGCCACCCCTGCTCCACAGTACCTGCAGGTAGTCAGGTTCACAACAGTTTGGAAGACACCATCCCGCTTTCGTGCTCTGGCCTTGCTTCAAACACGGCTGCTCCTTCCTCTGTGGCGCTGGCGTCTATTCTCTTTGTTCTGTGACCATGTGGTTCAAAGAGCTCATCAACACACTGCATAGCCATGGTTAAAGAGAGGAGGGGTTCTGGCACCAGTAAACAGTACTTCCTTAAGGGTGCACAGGCAGGCCAGCGGCAATTTTAAGGCCACTGACCTGGGAAAATCTGCACTTTTGAGGAGAACGCCCTGCAGCTAGTATGTACCCGAGTTGCCTCTCCTGTGCTAGTTCCATTCCAGCCCACTGATTGCAAGTCCAACAGGTAATGCCGGTGGCACCTCTTGTTTCTCCATGATCCCAGATGACCGCCCAGCTCACGCTACCCAAAGGCCAGCCCTGCATGTCTATAGATCTACACCTAAATGAAGTCAAATGTTCAAAATACATGATGTGTGCTGGCTTGAAAATGAGGCACTACAAAATAGTCTTCAAACTGGAATAACTTGAATTCAGTATTAAGTTCCCTGTAAACAAATGGCCAAACAAAACTATTTATAGAGAATGAACTCTGTTCTTACTTATGATAACGTACTGTTTTTGCAGTGTCTTTTAAGCCCTTTAATTATATGCTGTACTCTGTATGAATTGATAGTTAACTACCTGCCCCCAGTAATTTAGATGCAGCTTCCAGGAAGGAAAACTCAAGAGTTAGGTTTACTGATCATTGATTCAGTGTATTGCTGCATGTTCCTTAATTGCATGGAAGGTTAGATTTCACAGTAATTTTAGTGATGTTTTCTAGGAGGAAGAGCAGCTTTGAGGAAGGGAGGGACCTCTATTCTCAATATTTTGGGAGCTCATTTTCACTACCTTATTTTAACATTGTAACCCCTTTCTGCCAAATTGCCATATTTTCAGGAGTAAGGCCATGTTTAGCTTTCATAATAAGCAGTCCCTGTATACGATGGTTGGAGTGGAAGAGCTAAGCCCAATACTTTGCTATAGCAAAATTACAGGATCCGCCAGTGGGGGAACAGACAGAGTCATCAGGAGCTAAATTAGAATGCGATGTTCTTTCACAGCTTTTAGTATTCTGAAAGTGCTGATGTATATTTAAAATAATTTGTAGGCTTTTGTCTTGCAATATTGCCTTGTATTTTTGATCAGAATATGGCTTTATAATTATCTGCCCAGACAATGTTCTGGGCTGGCTTTTGGTGTGTGTGTGAGTGACCTGTTCAATCACACAGGGTGCCTTGCACTAAGGAATGCCAGCATCCCCCCCCCCCAAATAAAGCCAACGAGCCACCACCTTCCTGCTTGATAAGAGCCTACGGGGCTGATTCTTCTACTGGAACACCCAGTGGAGCCAAAGAACTGTTGTCGCTTGTCTCCATTTCTCCCCTTTCCTGCAGCCCATGGGCCAAAGAGCCATCACTGCCCACAGTGCCCCACCCATAGGGTCAAGAAATAGCTCTGCTGCTACTGCCTCTCACTTCCTCCTTAGCCCAGCTGGCAGGAGAGCAGCACTGGGGACGGGCGCCTTTAAATGCCTCCTGCTGCCAGTGCTTCTTGCTCCCGTGCTGTTCAAACAGCTTGAACCACCACACAGGAGAAAAAGTTCCTGAAGCAGGAGGCATTTAGAAACATAGAAACATAGAAATGACGGCAGAAGAAGACCAAACGGCCCATCCAGTCTGCCCAGCAAGCCACGCAGTATATCCATTTCCCCCCCCCCCCCCCCCTTTTTCTCCCTCCCACCCGTCACTATTGGCTTCCAGCACCCTCCGGCCCCAACTCCCTTCCACCCCTCCACCAATGCAGAGAGCAGCGCCGTATCCGCATCCCAGTGAACATCCAGCTCAATCAGGGGTAGCAACCGCCACAACCAGCAGGCCACACCCCTGCCCCAGTCTCTTACCCACCCCTGCTTTGTTTGTATGTTTGTTTTTGGTTTTTTGGGGTTTTTTTGGAAATGGCAGGACATTAGTGCTGATCTGCCATCAGCAGGACTGGGCCGTGCCAAACTCGGCTGCTGGGGTGGGGGATGTGTGGGGAATGAAAGAGGAGGGATGGATGCCTGGAAGCTGAGGGAAAGTTAGAGGAGGATAGAAGATAAGGTAAAGAAAGAAGCGGAAGGGGAAACAAAGCTCCTGGGAAGTAGGAGGAGCAGCAAGGGAATAACTGGGAGAGCAGGGAACCAAGAATTGGGGCTGGGGGAGGGGGAGGGGAAGAACTGTGACTGGTGAATTGAATTAGGGTCTTGGGACAGTGGGGGACTCAGATAATTGGGGGAAGAGAGCTGAAGGGTGGAGAAAGGTAAGAGGTGTTTGAATGCCCTGGAGATCTGAGGAAGGGCAAGAGGGCAGTGAAAAGGACTAGGGGCTGTGGAGGGTAAGGAAATTAAGAATATTAATTGTACTTCTCTGTCCAATTTAGGTTATACTGGCAAAATAATATATATATTTTTAAAGTTTTACTTAATTTTTTGCAAGAGCTATGGAGCAAAAATCAAGGTTTTCTCATTAGACACTAACCATTTTTCGATTATAATGAAACAAAGATATGTGATTGCTGTTGCAAAACTGGCTCAAGGCTGTACTGTTAGAATTATTGGCTTCATAGATGAGAGGAAAGATAACATGATTCTGTATCATCAGTGAGAAAATGTGCTGTGCTTGTAGATAATTAAACTAGAACTTAGGCCATGCTGACTTGTTGACTAATAATCACGTAAGACACGTACGACAGATGTTGCTAGGATAAAATACAGAAATGAGTCTGTGATTGGTCAATCTGAAATGTTTTGCTGAATCGTGGCTTTGTATGTAAAAACCTATATAAGCCTTTCTGTATATAATGAATTTGGGCATGACCACTGAGAATCTGCTCAAAGTGTGATCTTCTCCATGTAATTTTACATTGAAAATTAATTTGGTAGCATTATACTACAACAGATTTGTGTATTTTGTGTTGCAAATTAGAGGGAAAAGATAAAAATATCCATGGGGGTGAGAGAGATGTTTTTGGACCAGATGTAATAATTGAAGTATTACCTTTTTATAGGTAGAGTTGTTGCAGTTTGCATCCTGGGAATTAATACAGTTATGGTATAGCAGATTTGCTCTATAAATTACAAGTTTCTTTTTTGAAGGTTTTGTTTTTTTTGGTGGGGGGGTTTTTTTTACTTCACAATGTGCCTAATAGTAGAGGGAGTTTGTGTGTTTATATTGCTTGTACTATGGTGACAGCAGAATTTACCTCTTTTTAATAGTGAGTTCTAAGGCGAAACCTCCTAATTCTTCTCTGCACCCATTGGTGGGGGAGTTGGATGCAGTAAATGCTTATAGAACTCAAGATACAGGACACACCCTGGGGTTCTATCCTATTCTGTATGGACCTCAGACTTCATTGGTGTTGTCTGACCTTTCGGGAGACAGGGAAAAGCGAGAGGATGGGGACAGTGACAACAGTGTTAAAATATGTCCTTTCAGAAGAGAGGGGGGGGGGGGGGTAATCAAGAAGAGATAATGCCAGTCCTGGAAGGGGAAGGAAAGGAGAAAGTCTTGAAAAGATAGCACATGTGATGCTTGTAGTTTCAAGGAGTGGGGGGCAAGTTCAGTTTTTGCACAGGTTGCTGGTTAGCTAAATGCCGGCCCTGGTTCTGGGTCATTAATGCATCCAGATGCACGGGTGTCTGAGCCGTTGATCTACGGTTCATTATGAACTGTACAAAGAAAGAAAAGACTATAACTTGCTTGGTCTCCCTGTAATTACTTTTTTTTTTTTTTTTTTTATCAGGGTGCAAATACTTTCACAGGGGTTTTACAGCAGGAAGTGGAGATCCTCAAGAGCTCAGGTGGCCTGGGAAGAACCGAGTGATCTCCAGCCGGACTTTGGATTTTTTTTTTTATAGCACACACATGGGGAGTTTGTGATGTGTGTGTACATTGTTGTCTTCAGGCTTTTGCAGAATCCTCTGTGTCATCCTAATTATTGGTAGAGCTTATGTAATATAATGTAGTCTTGCATACTTGGTTTTGTTGTACATTGCTTTTGAGTGTTATATTTTTAAGTGATTTGATAAACAGCAGTAACATTACAGTGGGAATTTTTTTTTTTATTTGAAGTCTGGTACTGCTGACTTGTCTGGTTTTGGTTATGCCTTCTTTTGACAGACTGCTTCTTTTATTTGTCTTTTTAGTTTGTATTTATCCTGCGTTGCACTGATATACGTCAAGATGTCCTTGCTTTTGGGAGGGGATGGGGGAGGGGTTTGGAGGATAGGGCTGGGGGGAATTTTGTTGGGGATCTGGGTAATTTAATGAACATAAGAGAACATAGGAAAATGCCTTTCTAGGTCAGACCAAGGGTCCATCAAGCCCAGCTTCCTGTTTCCAACAGTGGCCAATCCAGGCCATAAGAATCTGGCAAGTACCCAAAAACTAAGTCTATTCCATGTTACCACTGCTAATGGCAGTGGCTATTCTCTAAGGGGCGGATTTTAAAAGCCCTGCGCGCCGGCGTGCCTATTTTGCATAGGCCGCCGGCGCGTGTAAAGCCCCGGGACACGCGTAAGTCCCGGGGCTTTCGAAAAGGGGCGGGAGGGGGCGTGTCCGGGGGAGTTCCCGAAACGACGCGGCATTTCGGGGGTGGGCCCGGGGGCGTGGCACAGGTCCGGAGGCTTGGTCGAGGCCTCCGGACCAGCCCCCGGGACCGGAGGACGGAGCGGGGCTGCCGGCCGACGCGCGCAAAGTTCCGCCTGCTGAAAGCAGGCGGAACTTTGCCAACAAAGGTAGGGGGGGGTTTAGATAGGGCCGGGGGTGGGTGGGTTAGGTAGGGGAAGGGAGGGGAAGGTGGGGGGAGGGTGAAGGAAAGTTCCCTCTGAGGCCGCTCCGAAATCGGAGCGGCCTCGGAGGGAACAGGTAGCGCGCGCTGGGCTCGGTGCGCGCAGGTTGCACAAATGTGCACCCCCTTGCGCGCGCCGACCCCGGATTTTATAAGATACGCGCGGCTACGCGCGTATCTTATAAAATCCAGCGCACTTTTGTTCGCGCCTGGTGCGCGAACAAAAGTATGCGATCGCGCAAGTATTTAAAATCTACCCCTAAGTGAACTTAATAGCAGGTAATGGACTTCTCCTCCAAGAACTTATCCAATCCTTTTTTAAACACTGCTATGCTAACTGCACTAACCACATCCTCTGGCAATAAATTCCAGAGTTTAATTGTGCGTTGAGTAAAAAAGAACTTTCTCCGATTAGTTTTAAATGTGCCCCATGCTAACTTCATGGAGTGCCCCCTAGTCTTTCTACTATCCGAAAGAGTAAATAACCGATTCACATCTACCCGTTCTAGACCTCTCATAATTTTAAACACCTCTATCATATCCCCCCTCAGCCGTCTCTTCTCCAAACTGAAAAGTCCTAACCTCTTTAGTCTTTCCTCATAGGGGAGCTGTTCCATGCCCCTTATCATTTTGGTAGCCCTTCTCTGTACCTTCTCCATCGCAATTATATCTTTTTTGAGATGCGGCGACCAGAATTGTACACCGTATTCAAGGTGCGGTCTTACTATGGAGCGATATAGAGGCATTATGACATTTTCTGTTTTATTCACCATTCCCTTTCTAATAATTCCCAACATTCTGTTTGCTTTTTTGACTGCCACAGCACACTGAACCGACGATTTCAATGTGTTATCCACTATGACGCCTAGATCTCTTTCTTGGGTTGTAGCACCTAATATGGAACCCAACATTGTGTAATTATAGAATGGGTTATTTTTCCCTATCTGCATCACCTTGCACTTTCCCTATATGCATCACCTTGCACTTATCCACATTAAATTTCATCTGCCATTTGGATGCCCAATTTTCCAGTCTCAGAAAGTCTTCCTTATGAGGGTTTTGGAGGTGTGCGTGTGTGTGTGTGGGGGGGGGGGGGGGTGTAGGTTGTACGAGGATCTGTTTTCTAATATGGAGGTTCTTAGTGGATATTGGCCCAACTCTTGGGTCCTGATGGTTGTCTCACCTGAGGAAGGTCGATAGTTGTCTCACCTGAGGCAAGGTTGATAGTTTGGATAGTTGAGGCGTCTAAGGGAGGTGAAGGAATTTTACATTTTTTGTTTGAGGGAGTTTTTTAGGTAGTTGGGTTACTGGGGTAACTGGACAGTTGTGCTGCTATATTTTTGTTTTGTAACTGATAGCTATTTATCATCGCAGAGAGGTATACTATTTAACTGTCCTGCAGTTTTGTTTATGATGTGTTTTTATTAGGTTAGGATGTTTGTGCGTATATGAATATTATCTCCCTTAATGTATGAAGAATCTCCTCCCCAATTAAAAGCAAGTGCATTCTTTAATTCGCGCACAAATAAAGGCTAAATATTGTTGCAGGAAACTCATCTCTCAAATTTTGAACATGAAAACCTGAAATTTAATTGGATTGGTCTAGGATCCGAGGGGCTTGTATCTTAATTGATAAAAATGTATCCCTAAAGATTTGCTGCTCTTTGATAGACACGGAAGGTAGATACGTGATTCTTGAATGCTACTTATACTCCAGAAATTTTACGCTTGTTAATGTTTGGTCCTAATTGTGATCAGATAGAATTTTACTGGATGTTTATAGATAAAATTGCACTTGTTGGCTTTGACAATCTTTGTGTTGGAGAAGACTAGAACACTTGTCCTGATCCTTTCTTGTACAAAACCTCTTGGCCTAGGACTGAGTCTTTCAGCTTCTCCTCTCTCAAAGCCTTAGTTGACACCTTCTAACTCACAGATATTTGGAGATATAAGCATTCAAAGGAGAAAGATTATACCTTCTACTCCTCATGACATAACATATACAGCAGAATCGAAGTAACATGTACAACATTTTCTGTGCACCCCTAACATGATATCTGGAATTCAGAACAGTGCTATATTGATAAGTTCCATCGCTGACCATTCTCCTATTGGGATTTATCTCTCTGTTGAAGCTTATTGACCAAAAACATTCTGGAGGTTGAACAACACAATTTGGAGGGGGGAGGGGGGGCAAGCATTTCCTGATTTTGTTACAGGAAGCAATCTCTGAATTTAATTTTTATAATCCTATGGAACACTATGCTCCTGTTCTTATGTGGGAAGCTTTTAAGGCATTTCTTAGGAGGAAAATAATTGGCTATGCCAGTTTCCTACATAAAGAGCACAGGAAAAAAGCAGATGCCCTTCTGATAAATTAGGGAGCTAAAAGGTTAGCATAATTGGGACAATATAGCCAAAACTCTAAAATTGCTGGAGGAAAAGTGAAGAGAACTGTAATCCTTAGAAATATGTAAAATCAGAAAAGCTTTAAAATATTAAATTAAAATTCTATGAACGTGATGATAAGCCTGAGGCCCTCCTGTAGGTGGGGTGCTCTCTACATAAGTGGGCTTTCTATAGCCAGAATATCCCCTGCACATGTCTTAAAATCTCTCATAGACAAAGGGGTTCTCCTCCCTAACCTCTGGCTAATGCTTTGTGTCATAAATCTAACAGTATCAATCACTAAGCTAGGCTCTATGTAGAAGACTGAATTATGTTTTCAGCTTCACTATGTTTTTGACAACCATGTGGGGATTTCCCTTTTAACACAAAACAAAACCTGGACTTTAGAACATAAAAACTTAAGACTTACTATACTGGGTCAAACCAATGGCCCATCAAGCCCAGTATCTTCTTTCCAACAGGGGCCAATCCACATCACAAGTACCTGGCAGAACCCCAAGGGGTAGATAGATTTCAAGCTGCTTATCCCAAGAATAAGCACTGGATATCTGTAACTCCACCTTAATAATGGTGTATGGACTTTTCCTCCAGGAATTTGTCCAAACCGTTTTTTTTAAATATAGCTTCATTAATAGCTTTCACCACATCCTCTGGCAACAAATTACAGAACTTAATTATGCGTTGAGTAAAAAAAATGTATCTTATTAGTAACTTCATTGTGAGTCCTTGATCTTTGTACTTTTGAAAGAGTAAATGACTGGTTGTTTACTCTTTCCATTACACTCAATATTTTATAGACCTCTATCATATCACCCCTCAGCCGTCTCTTCTTCAAGCTGAAGAGTCCTAACCTCTTTAGCCTTTCCTCATAGGGGAATTGTTCCATCCCCTTTTATCATTTTGGTCGCCCTTCTCTTTATCTTTTCTAATTCTGCTATATCTTTTTTGAGATGTGGTGACCAGAACGAAACACAGTACTTAAGATGAGGTTGCACAGAGGCATTATGATATTCTCTTCTTCATTTTCCATTCCTTTCCTAATCATTCCTAGCGTTCTATTTGCTTTCTTGGCTGCTGATGCACACTGAGCAGAAGATTTAAATGTATTTTCAAATGATACCTAGATCCTTTTCCTGAGTGGTGATTCCTAATGTGAAACCTTGCATTGTGTAGCCATAATTTGGGTTACTCTTCCCTAAGTGCATCACTTTGCACTTGTACACATTAAATTTCATTTGACATTTCGCCATGCCCAGTCTCCCTGTTTTGCAAGGACCTCTTGTGATTTAACAACTTTCAATAATTTTCTGTCATCAGCAGATTTGATCACCTTGCTTGATGTTCCCAATATAATAAAAATATTAAAAAGCAGTGGTCCCAGAACATGATCTCTGGGGCACTCCACTATTCACCTTTCTCCATTGGAAAAATTTACCATTTAGCCCTACTTTCTTTTCTATAGATGGCAATCCACAATAGGACACTGCCCCCATCCCATGACTTTTTAATTACCTATGAAGTCTCTAATGAAGGACTTTGTCAAATTCTTTCTGGAAATCCAGATAGACTATATCAACTGGCTCGCCTTTATCCACATGCTTATTTACACTCTCAAAAAATGTAGCAGATTTGTGAGGCAAGACTTCTCTTGGCTAAATCTATGTTGGCTTTGTCCTATTAAACTATGCCTACCTGTATGTTCAGCAATTTTGTTCTTTATGATAGTTTCAACCATTTCGCCTTGCACAGACATCAGACTCACTGGTCTGTAGTTTCCTGGATCACCCCTCGATCCCTTTTTAAATATTGGTGTTAGATTGGAACCCAGTCTTCAGGTACCTTTAGATGATGTTATTGATAATTTACAAATTTCCAATAGCAGGTCCGCAATTTCATTTCTCAATTCTTTCAACACTTTAGGATGTATACCATCTGGTCCAGGTTATTTGATACTCTTTAGTTTGTCAATTTGCCCCTGTACATCTTTGTTTCAGTTCCTTTGGATATCATTTCTGTCATGTGTATATCTCTTACATCTTCTTCAGTAAATACTGAAGCAAAGAATTCACTTAGGGGCAGATTTTCAAAGCCCTATGTGCGCCGGGCGTAAAGCCCCGGGAAGCGTGTAAGTCCTGGGGCTTGAAAAAAGGGGCAGAGCATGGGTGGGGCTGAAGCCTGCAGGCACAGCGGCCATTTGTTGCTGTGCCTGGGATTGCGGGCTGACCATTGGCCAGCACGCTCAACTTATAAAATAAAGGTTAGGGGGGTTTTAGGTAGGGCTGGGGGATGAGTTAGGTAGGGGAAGAGAGGGGAAGATGAGGGGGGGGGGGCAGAAGGAAAGTTCCCTCCGAGGCCGCTCCAATTTCAGAGGGAACTAGTGTGCACCCCCTTGCGCGTGCTGACCCTGGATTTTATAACATGCATGCAGTTGCTCACGCATGTTATAAAATCGGGCGTACATTTGTGCGCGCAGGTTTTAAAATCTGACCCTGTGTCTCTCTGCCAAGGCTTTTCCATCCTTAAGTGTCCCTTTAACCCCTTGATCATCTAATGATCCAACTGACTCCCTATAGGCTTTTTATTTTGAATGTACCTGAAAAAGTTTTTGTTATAAATTTTTGCTTCAATGGCAAGCTTCCTTGCAAATTCTTTCATTGCATCTGACTTGCCAGTGCTCATTCTATTTCCTGTTTTCTTCATTCGGATCCCTTTTCCATTTCTTGAAAGATGTTCTTTTAGATATTATAGCCTTTCTCACTTCATCTTTTAACCATGCTGGTAGTCGTTTAGCCTTCCTTCCACCTTTTTTAATGCGTGGAATACATCTGGTCTAGGCTTCCAAGATATTTTTAAGCAATATCCATGTCTGAGCTAAACTCGTAACCTTTGCAGTTGCTCCTTTCAGGTTTTTCCTAACCATTTTCCTCATTTTATCATAATCTCCTTTTTTAAAGTTAAATGCTGTTGCAGTAGATATCTTTTTTTTTGTGCTCCCTCCAGTTAAGTTAAATTTTATAATATTGTGTTCACTATTGCCAAGTGGCTCCAACACTGTTACCTCTCACACCAAATCCTGTGTTCCACTAAAGACTAGGTTTAAATATTTTCCCCTCTTGTTGGTTCTTGTACCAGCTGCTCCATGAAGCAGTCATTTATTTCATCTAGGAACTTTACTTCTCTAGAATGTCCTGATGTAACACTGACTCAGTCAATACTGGGGTAATTGAAATTGCCCATTATTACTGCGCTTCTGATTTTGTTAGCTTCCCTAATTTCTTTTAGCATTTCATTGTCTGTTTGTTAGTTATATTTGAGTGATCCTATTGATGCATTAACATTTTGTATTACAATACAGAGTTTACCAGCTTATTATTCTGTGGGGGAGGGTTTTGGCTGGCATTCTCTCTAAGATCTTCGATGATTTTCTTTTCACTGGGATTTTGGTTGACTGGGATGTGTCTAATGTTAATCTGTATTCTCTCAGTATTGATGGTCTTCATTCTCCTATTAAAAGGAAAAAATGCTGACTATGTTGCATAAAACTAATGCTAATGTAGTTTTGTTTTGTTTTCTTTTTAAACAGGAAACTCATCTTCATTAAAGTGAGCACCTTAAATTGCATAGAGAATGGGTGGGTCAATGTTTTTTCCCCTATTTCTCTGACAAAGGGGGTGTTGCAATTGTAATTAATTTAATTACTTCTTTTGTCCTAAAGTGCCAATTTACAAATGTACAAGCAAGATATATGATTATTATGGAATCACTTTTTGATAGGAAGGTGCTTTTTGCCAATCTTTATGTACCAAATTAATATTCGCTGTTCTTTTTTTTTTTTTTACACTATTGTTTTCAAAATAACTCAATGGGAGGGCTATGCTGTTTTCTTGAGGGGTGACCTAAAAAGAACAGATAATCCATTCATTGATTGTCCCCCTTCTAAAACTCCAAAGAAACATCAAACAAATATTTGAGGGTTTTTTTATGCTATGAATTGTGCTTGGTGGATGCATGGCTCATTAAACACACGGAAGAGTCTCAATTTACTTTCTTTTATCATGTTCATAACATGTATTCCCGCCTGGATTATGTCCTTATGTTTTTAACACTTGTTTACAGCATTGGTGGATGCTGTCATTCTCGAAGTTTCTTTTTCCGGTCGTTCAATGGTTTTGGTGCAGCCGTCTTTTATAGAGGGAATGACAAGAACTCCAGCTTGGAGAATGGTCGCCACTATTGTACGAAGATAAAGATTTTGTGACTTTTTTTTACATAGTAAATAGCAAGAGTACAGTGAGTTGAATTCTGATAATGTTAAGCCTATTGTCTTCTGGAATGCTGCGAAAGCAGTGCTACGTGGTCAGATTACTTGCGTAAGAAAAGAGACATTTTTTGGATCTTTATTCTCAATTGACTCACCCTTCGTTGCACTTATACGTGCTTAACTGATGCCGTTCATGCACAAATTACTTCAGTGCGCATGGAGCTTATCACATTGCTGAATATGCAGGCACAACAGAATATTTTGTATTATAGGTATAAACTTTACCAATGGGGTGATAAAAGTGGGAAATTGCTTGCCAAATTGGTAAAAACTGCAGGCTTAGGGCTCTTATTGTTTGCATCCAATATGAAGGTGCGTCTCATAATACAACTACCATGATAAAATGAGCCTTTGAGATTTTTTATGCGAAACTGTATTTGGCAGAAAGTTTTTCTCTTGATTTATGTACAGAGTTTTTTTCCACTTTAGATCTCCCTTAGTTAGCTGAAAAACACAAAACCATGATGGATGCTCCAGTATAGTTTGTAGAAATTCAGAGAGTCATTTCCAAGTTAAAAGTGGCTAAGGTGCTAGCCCTGATGGGTTTGGCCCTGACCTTTACCATATATTGAACGATTCTATAGCACCATTTTTGAGGGATATGTTTCAACAAGCTAGGGAGAAAGGTGCTTTTGATAGAGATCAGAATCTAGCTACTGTGGTATTGATCCCTTAACTGGGTAAGATTTTTAACATAGTCTTTTTGCTCAATTTCCCTTTTAAATCGGGACTTAAAAATGTTATCAGCAATTTGAGCCTCTGGACTCAATCTGATAATTTCCTCTATAGCTGGCCCTGACAAAACAGGTTTTATAAAAGGCAAAATATCTAATTCTAAAATTTTGAGGGCTCTTTTGACTATCCAGTCTGCATCAGGAGGGGGTTCTGACAAACCTCTTTTGGGATTGGATGCTGAAAAAGCATTTGATAGGGTTAATTGGGATTTCTTGTAGTGAGTTTTAAGGAAATATAATTTGGAGGAGGTTTTTCTTCAGTGGATTCATTTGCTATATAATAATCCTAAGGCCCAAATTTTAGTAAATGGTTTATTATCTCACCAATTGGTTTTGGGTCATGGAAACCAACAAGGTTGTTCATTGTTGCCCTTACCTTTTGGTATTTTGGTTTTGGTTTTAGAACGTTTGGCCATTAAATGACAGTTCTTTTTCCCGTAGATAAGCAGCATGAATTAGCCATGCTGTCTGGGTACGTCCTCCGTACCACTAGGTGGCGGAGCTCTCAAAGATCACCAAAGTCTTTTTGCGAGGTGATCCCTCCTGTATCCTCCTCCATTCCTCAAGGTCCAATTTTTTCCGTGCAACAGAGAACACACGGAGCTCTCTTCTCTCTGTGAGAAAGTTGTTACTTCACAAAAAAAATCACCTCAGGATTAGTAGAAAACTTCATCATGCCTCGTCCACCAGGCTTTAAATTCTGCCATTGTGGAAAAATATCTGTCATGGACGGGCATCAGGTTTGCTATATATGTCTAGGTCCAAACCATGACCAGGCTAACTGACGGGACTGCGGACGCCTGTCCCCATGGGCTCAGAGGCAAACAGCTGCCAGGATGGAGCAGCTTAGGGCAGCATCGGGTTCTTATGCCCCATCAGAGGTCTCTGCAAAATCCTCCCCAGGCCCTCATCGACGGTCAAAAAAACCCTCCCACCATAGGGCAGCTTCAGCAGACCCTCCTGGATCCACGGATTTGGCGCCAAAAAAAGCCTGTCTGAAATCGACACATGGCTGTATCAAAGCATAGGCCTGCGTTGAAAGCGTTGAAGCATGGTGATGCCGACACATGAAGTAAACACTGACGCATGGAGCACAGTGTGCCAAATTTCATTCCAATCGACGCACCTTCACAGACGCTGCATCCACTGACGATGTACATTGATGCATCGACTACTATATCGACGCTGCTGATCCAGCCTTCCATAGGACCACTTCCCACTCATTCTATACCAATGCTGCTGATGCAGCCTGCTTCCAGCCCATGCAAAAAGCACACATCCAGTCACAAGAGGGCCAAGGAGCCTTCTCCCTTAATAAATGTATAATCAGAGGAGGGGAACCACGTCACTCTGATATGGCTTCATCCTCCTCCGAAGTCTTCTCAGGACATTCCATGGCGTCCAGACGACACAGCTTCCAACCTTTAGGACCCTCTGTATGAAAAGGTAAATCAACCATGGGTTGACATAATCAAGCCCAGAACATCAGATTCGGACATACTGCTGGCAGCACTTTCCCTAACGAGTAGACCCATACAGCCAGCACTACACCCCTCATCGGGAATTGCTTCCCAGGCAATTTTGCAAATATCACTGCTTCTATCTCAATTCCTAAAATCAATAGAACAGCAAAATCAACCACCAGTGGGGACACCTTCTGAGGCTCCACTACATCCTCAAAGTCCCCGAACTCCAGATCCTACGCCCGAGCACCAACCTCCTATTTCTTCTCCTCCAAGGGAGCATTCTCCTCCTCAATCGATCTCGTCTAATACCCTCTACAGGTTACTCGTCTGATCCAGCAGAGATCCCGCCGGAAACGGTATCACCACCAGAAGACCTTACCTACTCGCAATTTTTAGAGAAGGTGGGTTGACGGCTCAATATACAAACTAAAAAGATTCCTGATCCCAGACAGGAAATGATAGGTATCATAAAAATATCTCATACCCTATCGGAGCCGACAGCACTTCCCACACATTCAGTTCTTGACTCACTGATGCAGAGGACGTGGGAATCTCCTTTCACTTCACCACCAACTTCAAAGAAGACAGATTTAAAATATCAAATGAGGGATTCACCCTATTACAGTATGATGCAACTTCCCCACAATTTTATAGTCGTGGAATCAGCAATGCAAAGAGCAAGAAAACCTAAGCTCCATGCTAACACTCCTCCGGGAAGAGACCACAAACATTTGGATGATTTTGGGAAGAAATTTTATCAATCGGGCATGTTAAATGAAAAAATCCCAAATCATCAATTTTACATCACTCAATACTTATTTGAGTACCTCCAATCTCTTAAACCCATCTTGCTGGACTCCTCGTCAGATGCCCGCCTTCCTCAGGAATTTTTTGACATGGAGGAAGGACTTCAGCACCTCCTTCATTCCATATAGAAAGGATTTGAAACATCGGCAAAATCCACTGCAAATGCCATCGCAGTACGACGCAAGGCCTGGCTCAGATTGAGTGCGATAAGGGATGATATCCATGAGAAGGTAATAGATCTCCCAAGTCATCCAGACAACCTCTTCGGTGTTGCACCAGAGGTGGGCCCTTGGGCAGCTCAGAGGCAGCAACAGGGAGGAGTGACAGTCTGTACTGGACGAGGTGGAGTCCTAGGCGCCAATAGAACCAAAGTCAGACAGAGGGTGCCCGAGCAAGAGCAGGCCGAAGCCTGAATAGGCCAAGTCCATGACGTAGACTGAAGAAGCATCATAAGGCAAGCTGGCAGCATTTCTGGAAGAGGTGACAAGCAAGGATGAGGTCTGGACGAGGAGAAAGTCAAAAGCGTAGTCAGGCAAAGTAGAGGTCCGGGGCTGGAGAGAGGCAACAGAGTAGTCAGGCAATGCAGAGGTCTGGTGACTGGAGAGAGGCAATGGAGTAGTCAGGCAATGCAGAGATCCGGTGACTGGAGAGAGGCAACAGAGTAGTCAGGCAATGCAGAGGTCCAGGGCAGGAGAGAGGCAATGGAGTAGTCAGGCAATGCAGAGGTCCGGGGCTGGAGAGATTCGACGGCGTGGTCAGGCGAAGCAAGGTCAATCCATGAAGGCGATCCAAGGAAGGGTTGAAGAACAGGAACGAGGAAGTCAGGAACGGGGACAGCGGAGAACAGGAGCCAGGAACAAGGAGACAACACATACTCAACAAGCGAAGGGGACCTGTTGCAAAGGCAATCATAGGGAGCCCAGCCTTAAGTACCAGAGCTCGGGTGACGTCATCATCCAGGGCTGCGGCCAAGTTCCCGCTGCGGGCCCTTCATAAGAATCAGTGATGCGCGCCTAGGGAGGGGCATGGCGCTGGATTGTGGTGTCTCTCCACAGGCCACGTGGAGAGGCCCGACGCAGAGCACAGGAATCCATAGCTGAAGCTGAGGCACTGGGGGGTGGCCCAAGGATGGAGCCGGCGGCCCACCGCCACCAGGGTCGAGGGACCAGGCATTGGATTTGTCTGAGAAGGGTAAGAGGGCAGGGCCGTGGGTCTGCCGTGGCTGGCATGCATAACATTCGGTGACAGATTAGCAGAGAAGGTAGCCAAACTAAAGGAGCAAAAAGTAGCAGTCCTGTCCTTAACTGGCCCACCAGAAGGCCCATGATGTCATTTACCATCTTTTAGAAAATCCAACTTCCCTCGTCGTACCTACAGACCTTACACCTTGTATCGGTCACAGCCTTACCAACTCAGCCATCAACAACCTTACCTGCAAACAGGAACGCAACAAAGCCCCCGAGCTCCATGGCAGCAAAAGCAATCATCGGAATCTCATTCGGCTAAGAACCAACAAGGTTTTTAAGGATAACATTACCACTGCTACCGAGCCATACCGTAGGGGTCAGACTCTCACAATTTCTACAGCCTCCTGACATCTGACCTTTGGGTCCTCAAAATAATAGAGAACTGTTATTCCCTAAATTTCAAAATCCACCCTCCTCTCCCACATCTGGTGATCTAAAAATATCAGAAGATGCACCAGGCACCTCTCCTACAAGAGATAAATCACGTACTTCAATAGAAGTGTATCCAAGAATTACCATCACCACAAATCCAACAAGGATTTTATTCCCAATACTTCCTCATTCCCAAAAAATCGGGAGCGCTACGACCCATCCTAGACCTACGATCTCTCAACAAATACCTGAGAAGGGAGGAATTCAAAATTACATCCCTAAAATCTATCTTGCCCTTCCTACAACCCAAAGATTGTATGTGCTCACTAGATCTGAAAGATGCATATGCACACATACCGATGCATCCCAACTCTTGGCAATATCTCTGCTTAACCACGAACGGGAGACACTTCCAGAACAAAGTATTACCATTCGGACTCTCCTCTGCCCTGAGAGTTTTCATGAAATGCCTAGTGGTAGCGGTGGCATTCCTTCGCTGACATGGAATACAGATATTTCCTTACCTAGACGATTTACTGTTAGTAGCCTCCACCCAGGCAACCCTGCGAAGCAATTTATTCCGCACAATATCTTGCCTAGACCATCTGGGCCTCCTCATCAATTACGAGAAATCAAACCTACAACCTACTCAGTGCCTCCAATTCATCGGTGCCCATATTGACACCATTCAAGACAAAGCCTTCCTGCCAGAACCTCGAGCGATCACTTTGACAACTATCGCCCATCAACTTCTGCACAGTACAGTTGCTCCAGCCCGTCAAGTTCTCACCATCCTAGGACACATGGCGGCAGCCACCTATGTAGTACCACTCACGCGCCTTCATATGCGAAGTTTACAATGGGGCCTAAAGACACAGTGGGACCAATTTCACAGCCCCCTCTGCACAAAGGTCACCATAACAACCAGCATGAAGCAAGATCTTCACTGGTGGATAACACCACCAGCACTAATGAGGGGCTTGTTTCTACACCCCCTTCACCAACAGACAATACTCACCACAGATGCATCTTCCTCAGGTTGGGGAGCCCATCTCACACACTTACAAACTCAGGGACGATGGTCCAACCGAGAATGAACCCAACACATAAACCTTCTAGAACTTCGGGCCATTCGACACGCCCTCCGAACCTTCGAGCCCAGTCTCCACAACCAGATTGTCATGATCCACAGGGACAATCAGGTGGCAATGTTCTACATCAACAAAGAAGGAGGGTCAAGTTCATGGACCCTTTGCCTAGAAGCAATGGAAATCCTAGAATGGGCTTACAGCAGAGAAATCTCCCTATAGGCTACATACCTACCGGGAATCAACAATTCCAAAGCAGACAAACTCAGCAGGATTTTTCACCCTCACGAATGGGAACTCCAGCAGGAGTTAGCCAGTTGAATTTTCTCCACTTGGGATCACCCCCGGATTGACCTCTTCACCACAGAATACAACAGGAAGGTCAAGCTATTTTGCTCAGTATACCCCAGCCCACTCCGACTGGCACAGGAGACACGTTCCTCATCCATTGGTCCCAAGACCTACTCTACGCATTCCCTCCAATATCTCTCATCTCTTGCACAGTCCAGCGATGCATCGAAGACCATGCAGATTTAATTCTTATTGCCCCAGCATAGGCTCATCAACCCTGGTACAGCTACCTCATTCAAATGTCCACACAAAAACCGATTCCCCTGGGCAACAGCCCTCAACTGCTTACCCAGGAGGAGGGATCTCTACTGCACCCACTGCATTCATCCCTGAATCTCACTGCCTGGAGGTTGAAAGACTCCTATTCCAAAACCTAATCATCCCTCCTCATCTCCAGGATATTCTACTCTCCTCGAGAAAACCATCAACTAGACTCAGTTATCAATGAAAATGGTCACGTTACGCATCCTGGTGTACGGCCGAGGGTACAAATCCACTCACCTGTCCACCAGAGCGCCTACTAAATTATCTCTATCTATTCTACAGACAAGGTCTGGCTACAGCTTCGCTTTGAGTACACCTCAGCACCATAGCAGCTTACCACACACCTCTCAATGGAGAACCTATTTCTTGTCACGCATTGGTCTCCAGATTCATGAAAGATGTCCTACATCTTCGGCCCCCAATTAAGAAACCTGCAGTACCATGGGACGTAAACATAGTATTGGAACAGCTCATGCTACCGCCCTTCGAACCATTAGAGACTTGTCACCCCAAGTACCTTTCCTGGAAAATACTCTTTTTAGTTGCCCTGAGCTCTGCGAGACGCATCAGTGAATTACAAACTTTAGTTCACTATCCACCCTACCTTCGGTTTTACCGCGTCAAGGTTACATTGCATCCGCACCCTAACTTCCTAATGAAGGTGTTTCCGCATTCCACTTAAACCAGACCATAAGCCTCCCTACTTTCTTTCCAAGACCTCATGCGAATGACAGCGAGCGACTACTACATTCATTAGACTGTAAACGAGCCCTCGCCTATTATAAACAATGCATGCATTCTGCTCAGAGACCCTCTCAGCTCTTTTTATCCTTTAACCCGAATGCACCAGGACTACCAGTATCCAAGAAAACACTTTCGTCCTGGATCTCTAACTGCATTCAGTTTTGTTACCAAAAACTTTCAGAGATGCTACCTGCTTCACCCAAGGCGCATCAGGTACGTGCGATGGCTGCTTCAATTGCCCACCTCCATGAAGTGCCTATCTTGGACATTTGTAAGGCAGCCACTTGGTCCTTACTTCACACCTTCACATCCCACTACTGTTTAGACAAACAGACTGCAGATGACGCACACATGGGTCGGACTTTTCTCCAGGGAAGCACCTCTACTTCTCATCACAAAAGCCAATAAGAACTGTCCGCCTATGTTTTTCCTTTACCGTATTGAGCAAGTTACTCTCAGTACAACACATTACCAAAGAACACTCAATACTGCAGCTGGGGACTCCCAGACAGCATGGCTAATTCATGCTGCTTATCTATGGGAAAAGAGCAAGTTTGCTTACTATAAACTGTGTTTTCCATAGATAGCAGATGAATTAGCCATGCTGACCCGCCCGCCTCCCCCGGACAGTTCCTCCGTTACATCTTGTCTTGCTTGAATAAGGACTGAGTAGACTTGGAGGAATGGAGGGAGGATACAGGAGGGATCACCTCACAAAAAGACTTTGGTGATCTTTGAGAGCTCCGCCACCTAGTGGCATGGAGGACTTACCTAGACAGCATGGCTAATTCATCCTATATCTATGGGAAACACAGTTTACGGTAAGCAAACTTGCTCTTCCAGGGTATCTCTGTTGATGGAAAACATACACAGTTTATTCAGTTTAGGCTCTTATTTGTTGGAAATCCTAGGGAGAGGGTTCCAGCTATCACACAGGAGATTTCAGCTTTTGGGAAATTTTCTAGACTAAAGGTGAACTATAAGAAATCTGAAGCCTTTCCTTTGGATATCTCTCTCAGGGTTAGATTGGTTGGTGGTTTCCTTTTAAATGGGCAATTAATAATTTGTGTTATCTGGGAATTATTTCATCACACTCAGTTTCTGATATAACAATTATAATTTAAATATTGTTTTATGTTAGAGTTAATTTGTTCCTTATTGTTACGTGGAAATTGTTACTTTTGTCTCTTCTAGGGAGGGTGGCATTAGTTAAAATGATTATTCTTCCCAAGATTATCAGATACGAATGTTACCTTTGTGGCTTAAAGACAGAGATGTATCTTTATGATATTTGGTTTCATCTTTTATATGGAAAAATAAAACAGCCCATATTCACTATGACACTTTGATATGTAATTAAAAAAAAAAAGAAAAGTGAGGGGTTTGGCCTTACCGGATTTCAGATTTTATAGTGTAGTAGGATTGCTCAGGATTGGGTGTCTGGGGGTCATAAATCTGATATAGAGGGCTTGTTTGAAAGATTGGTATCACCCTATAAACCCATAAACATATTATACACCCCTAAATCTAAATGGGCTCCGAGGTTAAGATCTTGCTTTTGGTTGAGAGATATACAAAGAGCCTGGAAGTGGCGGTAATCAAGGATGGGATGCAGTGACAGTGTTTCTCCTTTTTTAACTCTGTTGGGCTATATGGACTTTCCAGTAGAGTTGGGAACAACTATTTTTTCACATTGGGCTACTCGAAAGCTTATTTGTCTGGGACAACTCATAGAATCTTTCCTGTCTGTTCTCTTTTCAAGATCTCAGAGAAGAATGGGGCTTACCAAATTCTGCCTTTTATGCCTATTTGCAAGTTCGCCAATATTGTTTTTCTTTATGCACAACTGACCTTACCCCATTAAAAGTGAATTTTAAAAGCCCAATGCGTGCATTAATTATGGGATGTGTGATTATGTTGGGCTTGTGTGCGCCAAGCGATTTTTAAACATTGCAAGACACGTGCATATCTCCTGAAGCATGACATGATCTGGCACATGCCAAGGCCCCCTGCCACATAACTCTACTTCTGATATAGATGACTTGTAAATTTTAAAAAATTAAAAATATTACTTAGATCTGAAGGGTTTTAAGGGTCGGGGATAAATGGGAGGCGTGAAGGCTATTAAACTAGGAGAGTTTGGAGGACCTTTCTCTTAACTGGGTGAACTAGGGCCAAACTGGTAAAACTGGGATTAGTGTTGGTGCACACCCCTTTTAAAAACTCCCAATTTATGCGGTAGAAATGGCATTTGTGCGCACATGCATGCGCCCACTTAAAATCTGGCATAAGTGCGCACAGCCAGGCTATTTTATAACATGCCCGCATTTTTTCTGTTAAGTCTATGGTTTACAATGTATATTCTATTAATGTGTGTGTGAACGTATATGTGAGGGGGATCAAATTTTAATGAAAACTGTCAATGGTAATGTATGCTTCAGAGTTTCATCTGTTTATTCTTAGATCTAACTTTTTGTCATGGATCTTGATTTGTTCTTGTACATTTTCCGTGTTGACTTAATAAAGATATTTAAAAAAAAAAAAAAAAAGAATTAGAGCTCAAAGCCATTAACCTGTGGTGTATTTCTTCAGATTTCTGAAAGTTATACTCCCGCACAAAAACTTCAAATTCTGCAAACTTTATATTGGTCAAAATAACACAATTTACATGACAGTCTTTAAGTAATTACATTTTAAATTAACACAGGAAAAAGTTATTACTTAAAGATGCAGAATTTTAAACATTTTGAGCAGAATTTCCCTAGAAATTCACTGTGAGTGTCCCTTCCACTCACTCTCCCTGAACCTGAAGAAACTGAATTTATGTATTGTTTTCCTAAATTGTTTCTTATTAATATAAATTTCTGGCTCAAATTTGTTTTTTTTTTACTTATTTTGGTTTTATGCAATTTTTTGTTTAAAAGACAAGAATAAATTATTTTAAAAAAGTAAACAGCCCTTTAATGCAAACCTCGCCCCCCCCCCCAAAAAAACCCAAACCAAAAACCAGAAGGAGGTTTTTGACCCAGCAGCTTCTTCCTGGCTTCTTTGTACTTCCAACTCAATTGGATCTTGCTCCTTTGTAGTTCAGGGCTAAATCTAACACCACAAGCCTTTGTCCACAACTACTCTCCCCCCCTCCATACTTAGTGTGATCATTGCAGCAATGGCCCTGGGCCAGGGAGCATACACCAAGATTCAATCTAGATCTCTGCAACCATGGACCCTGAGTCTGGCCACTAGGTGTCACCCTTAAGCAATGACTGCAACACTCTCCTTCTCAGGGCCTATGAATGATGCTTCCATAGCATCCCCAGCTGACCCAGGGAGTGGAAGACTCAATTCAGGTATCAAATTAAGGACCGTTTACACCTCTGTGCATAGCAAGTCACTAAAAAAAAGGAGGTGGGC
Organism: Rhinatrema bivittatum; assembly: GCF_901001135.1. Taxonomy (NCBI): domain Eukaryota; kingdom Metazoa; phylum Chordata; class Amphibia; order Gymnophiona; family Rhinatrematidae; genus Rhinatrema; species Rhinatrema bivittatum. The sequence goes on from NC_042617.1 coordinate 169,304,423, forward strand.
CTGGGTAGGAACTTGGTGTGGGCAGGCCGGAACAGCACCATTAGGCACTGTCCCACTAAAGCATGCGCTGGTATCTGTCAGGCCTACACAACCCGCTGCTGCTCCAGAGCACAAGTAATTTTAAAAACAAAAAAATATAGGGTAGTTCTCAGGGTTTTAGGGGTTGGAGCTAGTTGGATAAAAGGGAGGCAGGTTAGGTAGGGTGTTTAGGAAGTTCCCTCTCAGTCCGCTTCTATACTGGAGCGGACTGGGAGGGAACTGGGGAAAAGGTCTATTCCATCGCTGTGTGCATCTACTAAATTCCCCCCTTCTTACGCGCACGAGACGGCATTCGCGCTAACATGCGCATGCTGATATAAAATCATGCGCATGGATAGTGAATTTTATAACATGCGCGCATTGACGCATGAATGTTATAAAACTGGCATGTCCATGTGCACGTGCTGGCGACCGGGTGCACATGGATGCCCTCGTGGATGTTTGAAAGCTGCCATCCCTATTTACGTGGGTAACTCCTTTGAAAGTTCATCTGTCTGGCGCTACATAGTCAGATAAATTGGAATTTAGCCAGATAAGTGTGCGCAAATGATATGCCTGCGTATTTGTACTTCAAATTTTAAAAAGTATATGAGTAGATTTTACTCATGTTTAGATACTTTTACCACTCCCCTCCCAAAAGTCGGATTTTGCATGCATCAGTTGGGATTTTATAACGTGCGCAACAATGGAATAACCAGTTTTACCAGTCTACAGTTTGCCCAGTCCAGTTACTGCTTGTGAAGACCCTCCTGGCTCTTAAGCCTGGAATCCCCTTCCCAGTACCCAGTCATTTTTTTCAGTTTTATTTACGATCACTTACATGAGATATAGAGCAAGAGTAGATATATGCAAGTAAAAGAGACTCGTCACTTTAGCAGGTTGTAAAATAGCAACCTACTTGTGTATATGTTGTCCCTTCTCCAGGACACTCCTGGCCTTCCTTTTTTTTTTTACACATGCAAATTTACTCATGGACTCTGATTTACATGTGTATGTTGTAGTTTTTAAAATAGAATTCACTTGTCTATATGTATTTTATGCATGCAAGTATTTTTTACATGTGTAATGTTTGAAAATTCACCTTTAAGAAAGTAACAGAAAAGAAAATGAGGAAATTAGACCTAGGAGTAATATAATAATAAACCAATATGGCTTCACTGTTCTGTTTTGCTCAACTTTTTTTTTTTTTTTGCTCTACTCCAAAGCTGTAGAAGTGAAAATAAGAACTTTATTTTTGCCTCTTTCTGCACCTAAATAAATCTATTAGCTTAAATAGAAAGCTTTTCTGCATGCTGTGTCTCTCTTGCTCATCAGCAGGAAACCACCAGGGCCAAAGGCATTTTCTGGTGGGGTGTGCATTAGCTGAAGGAACCTGGGTAGAAAATGAGACGGGTGCTAAAAGCAGCAAGGGTGGCCCATAATTTTGACTTGCCTGCGTCTTGCTCTTTTGAAGAAAACAAAAAAAAACAAAACCCATGAAAAGGTCAAGTAGGAATCCGCCCCATGCTTTTGACTGCCAATAGAAGCCAGAGAGCATGCTAATAGAACTGTCAGCTCTGGCATAAACTGGCGGAGCATGGGAGTCCTGCTTCAGTTCTTTACCCATGGATTTACTGATTGCTCAGAAAACACTTTTTGTTTGTTCTTTGTTGGTTCTCCATAGAAAAAGAGCAGAGCTCTTGTGTGGGCAATGTGTGCATTGTATGCCTAGCTTAAATTAAATTAAGACAAAAAGCAGTAAAAGCAGCAAGCCCTCTTTCACTTGATATGATAAGTTATGTTAATCATACTGTGTGCATGAGGCAGTGAGGGGGCGTGTGTGTGTGTTTGAGCAACCCTCACTGCACAGTTGTGCGATTATCCTTTTATTGAGTCATTCTGGCCTGCTATTGTGCTTTGGGTTACAAGACATTTCTTCCCCGTCTCATTTGCATCTGCACCTAATGTCTTCCCAGCAGAGTGTCTTCTGCTCTTCCAGTGCTGAACAAAACCACTCTATCTGCCTGCGGCATGCATCGTGAGATCTCAGGACCCCAGACCTGCAGGAATATACAGCCCACTGCAGATGAGCTACTTGGGACATGAGAAGGGATCCTTATCGCTTGAACCAAATTCACCCCCAGTCCTGATCGTTTTGCTGTGTCCCTCCAATAAGAGAAAGTTTCGAAGCAGCCTTGTAAGATCTTTCCCTTCACGTGCAGCATGTTGATATTTGAGATGTTCTGTAGAAAAGGCTCACGCTAGGAACGTTCTCTCTTCATTCTGAAAAGGATTGTTCCACTATTAAATGTATATAGGGAAGAATGAATCATTGCTTTTGTTTTAAATGATAGATCTGTGTGTTCACGTTAAGTTTATATGTAGTCAATGCATGTTGCTTGGGAAGATAAACGTTCTCACCTTTTTGGTCCTGTCCCTTTAATTGCAGAGTAGAGTCATTTTGTTCTGTAGCTATAAATCAAAGATGGCCCCAGTCAGTTGGAAGCCTTTGCTTTCCTGCACATGAGCCACATGTGAGCATATTGCACGTGTAAGGATATATTTTTCCGAGGGGTGCACATGGGAAAATGTCATTTCGGTTCATTTATTCATTTCATAAGTAATCAAATCAAAATTTATACAGTATGTTTCATGTGGAAAAAAATGTTTATTCATTCCGTTCATCCATCCATTTTCCATTAAAATGGAGGAAGTAATGCAGCCAATTTTGGGCTCTTCTCATTAATTCTAATGAAACTAGTGCGTAGACATCAGGAGGGGGAAGAGCATGGCAAAGTACCAAAGCTGCATCACAATGGCAGCAAAAGTGGCACAAATAGTCCAAGGCATTGCAAAGGGGCAAAACGGTCCCAGCAGTGGAACTTTAAGAACCTCAATATAAATCTTCCTAAGCAGTTCAATAGGAGAAATAGAAGCAGATTTGGGAAAATGTAATATTCTCAGATGCAATCTCCTACAATTATTCTCTAACATTTCTAGCAAAGCCACATCACTTTTACCCAATGACTCACACTTTTGCTCCAAAAGAGAAATATGCTGAGTATTCCCCTTTATATCTTGATCCTGCCCAGAAATCTGATTTTGAATCTGACCAACAACTGCTGTCAAATGATCAAATTTAGACCCTAACAATTGTTCCAAACTCTTAATAGCAGTCCAAAGTGTCTCCGTTGTGATATGCGCAGGTCTCCTGAAAATATTGGTTGATGTCAATAATAGGGGACCCCAGAAAAATCATTGGAAGTCCCATTTAAAACCTGGGAAGATGACATCACAGGTCCGTCACCCCCACCCCCACCCCACCCCACAGGCGCTACCACCTGAGAACCAAGTGGTAGCGCAGACTCTAGTCCAGGTGGCAAATGGAGATCAGGGCTGAGGGAGATAGAGTTTCCTGAAGAAGCAGCAGAACATTCACCTTTTTTTTGTTTTAACCTTTTTCAGTCCAGATCATACTGTATAAAACCTCTCATCTGCTTCCATATTATTTGTGTTCTCCTGACTCCTTTACCTGGTTCCCTTATACATTTATCATTTTCTTATACATCTGGTTACTACTTGTCTATTCAGCATCTATTGTTCTCTTCTTTCAACTCATTTCTTTTTCTTGTTCACCTCCAGCTCTCTCTTCCTCCTTTCTCCCTCTTAGCATATCTTCCATCTGTCTCTCACCATTCCAACTCACATCTCCATTGTGTCTGCTTGTCCACAGAGAAAGTGGAGTTGCTTACCTAATGGGTATTCTCCATACACAGCGGGGCAAAACAGCCCCAAAATTCTAGCCTTCTTCCCTTTGAGTTGAAGATCAGCTGGGGGAAAAGACTGAGGAGCTTTGCGTGTGCCGTCATGTGGGGCCGCATGCACGTGCTGAGAAAGATATCTTATTTTATGAGTTCTGAGACAGCATGTCTGGATCAGCAGCCTCACTGATGTATTATAAATATAAGAAGTACCACGCTGGGTCAGACCAAGGACCATCGAGCTCAGCATCCTGTCGCCAACAATGGTCAGTTTGGATCACAAGTATCCTGCAGATCCTCAAAAGTTGATCTATTTCTTGTATCTCACTCCCAGAGGTAAGCACTGGCTTTCCCAAGTCTACCTGGCTATTTAGTTAGTTAGTTATTTTTTACAGATTTATATGCCACCTATGCTAGATGGCATAAAATAAAAACTCACAGATTTAAATACAAAAACTGTTATATAAAATCATCTCAATTTGTTGCTAACTGCATCATTTAAATCAAAACATATAAAAGATCAAAGATGAACATTAGTCTAACGTTGATTATCTCAGTCAATTCACAGAAGATCACTCCACAAAACCCCTCCATTAAGCATTGTCATTCACTGATGTTACATCAGAAGAATGCTCTTTTAATAAGTATGTTTTAAGCATATTCTTGAATATCTTACAGCAGGGGTCCACATGGAGTTAATATGGTAAGGAATCCTAAAAGATTGGAGTTGCCATCAAGAATGCTCATTCTCTAGTATCTACGAGGCGGGCCTGCCACACTGATGGGATGTCCAAAAGACCTCTTTGCAATGATCGCAGAGATCGAGAAGGTTTATAGATCCTGAGCATTGCATTTGTCCAAGGCTTGGATTCCAAGGCTAGCAGCTTATGGACTAGAGATGCAACTTTAAATTCAACCTGCCATTTCACAGGCAGCTAGTGAAGATCACAAAGTACTGACATGATATGGTCCCTCATGCTTCTGCTGGAGATCAGATGTGTGACCAAATTCTGAAGTAGCTGTAAGCTGCTAAGTGATGAAACAGGCGAGCCCAAATAGATTAAGCTGTAATCATTTGTTGGCCAAATCAATGCCTGTACCACTGAATGAAAGCTTATGGACCTTTCTTTCAGATATCTGTCAAACCCTCTTTTGAACGCCGGTATGTTAGTCGCCTTGACCACGTCCTCTGGCATCAATTTCCATAGTTTGACTGTGCTCTGAGTGACAAAGTATTTCCTATGATTTGTTTTAAATCTGCTGGTTGCTGGTTTCATGGCGTGTTCCCTAGTTGTAGTGTTGTTTGTAAGGGTAAATAACTATTCCCTAGTTACCTGTTATAACACACTTATGATTTTATAAATTTCAATCATATCCCATCTCAGTCATCTCTTTTCCAAGTTAAAGAGCCCTAATCTGTTTAGCCTGTCTCCCATAAGGGAGCTTTTCCATTCCTTTCATCATTTTTGTTGTTCTCTGCATCTTTCCTATGTCCACTGTTTGTTTTTGAAATGGTGCAAGCAGAATGGCACACAGTAATCAAGGTACAGTCACAAGATGGATCTATAGAAGTACAAAGGCATTATGATATTCTAATTTTTGCTCGCTATTCCTATCCAAATAATTCTTAACATTCTATTTTCCTATTTGTGCTGGGACTTGAAAACCGATCCAAATCCTGGAAACAAGAGGGACCACCGGCCGCAGCAGCATTTGTCCTTCAGAGCCGAAGGGAGTCACCACAAAAGGTAGAGAGGGTGGAGCGAGGGTGAGAACAGGCATGAACGCAACAGTGTGTGAGGAAGACAGAATGTGTATATGTCTGAGAGTGTGTGTGTGTGCATGTGTGTATTTGTGAGAGAGCATGTATGAGAGAATGAGACCATGTTTGTGCATATGTGTGTATGAGTATGTGAGAGAGAGGGAAAACATGTGAGTGAGAGAGAGCATATGTGTGTTTGTGTGAGAGAAAGATTGAGGAAGAGCATGTGTGTGTGTGAGAGAGCATCTATGTATGTGTGCGCGTGTGTCAGAGAGAGCCATATGTGTGTGAGAGAACAGAAATATTGTGCGCAACAAATTTCTGTAAATGGGGTAAATAAAATTTAAATAACTACCTGCCTGATTATTGCTGAGGCCACAGGAGCCTGGGGAGCTCCTGGCAGCCAGAGAGAGCCCAAAAGTCCTGTGATGAGTTTTTCTAAAACAGATAAATGCTGCTCAGTGTGGCTGGTGCCACACTGCAGCAGCAGCTCTGGGAATGTTACCACTGCCAGCTTAAGCCAGCAGACAGAGTCAGGGCTGTAATTAAAGCCCCAAAGTGATTACAGTGCAGGCCAAGAGGTCCTCACAGGCTGCCTACACAGTGCCTGTAGGAAACTTAAAGTTTAAAAGTTAATAAAAAACCTGTCAAACTGGGAGTTGGCAGTGGTGATTGCCAGGTGAGATCATATAAATATGGATTTAACCCTTGGTTTGAGAAAAAATGCTTGTTATATAAGTTAAAAATATTGGGCCTCATTTTCTAACGCTTGCTCTATCAGCGCAAGCCTGCGCTAGCGTCATCAGGGCAGAGTTGGCCCCAGAAGAGGAGGAGTCGGGGCATCACCGGGGCCGACCCTGCGAAGAAGGCGCAGACAGCGAAAAGGTAAGGAGCCTTTTCGCTGCCGGCATCGTGCCCAATAACTACACCATAAAAGATGTAGTTATTGGGCGCGAAATAGGCAGCGATCGCACTACGGAGGTGCGATTGCTGCCGGCTAGCGCAGGACTACCCCCCAGTTTCGGCCCCCCGCCCCTCATTACCGCATTTTTCTAAAGTACTGCAGGCCTGCGATACTTTAGAAAATGAGGCCCATAATTAGCTGTAAAAATGTTAAAATAGCTAATATGTTCATGAAAAGACACAGGACTACTGTTACATTCATTTAAAAGCTAACCTGAAAATTTGGTATGATTTTGAACTGTGCAAATGGAGCTTTTTTTATTGGTTTCATTTTCTCATTCATTTTAATGGGCAATCTAAAAAGTGGTAGAAGCAAGTTCTGTGCAGCTCCGAGTCAGAAAAAAGAAAACTCTTTGCCATCCCATAGACAATTGCCATGGTATCGCCATAGTAATGCCATCCCATCTCAACTTGGTATCTATGAAAAGCAGCTGGGTAATCAGGTCCGTGTAGCAACATCAAGTTGAGGCAAAGCACAGAAAGATTTGAGAAGTAGTTTTCCTTAAAAGAATGTTTTGAAGATACTAAAAATTATTTTGAAAGCTGTGTTCCTTAGTCAATATGTTTTTAAAGGTTTCCTGGTAGATAAGAAAGATTTTTAAAGTAGATGATAACTATTTCTTGAAAAGATTTCAGAGGAGTAAGGATCTGAGGCAGAGAAATCTGTGTGTGAAGACTGCAGGCAGGGCTTTGCTGGAGATTGCAGAGGAAGCCCATGGAGCCTGAGGCAGGATTGTGTTAAAGGCTGCAGAGAAAGCACATGCAGATTGAGGCAGAGCTGTGTGCTAGAGGCTACAGGCAGAGTTGTTTGTGACAGTGTGTGAAAGTGGTGCTTGTTGTAATTCTAATCCTTTTTTAGGTAAGAAAATAGTTAAAATTAAGGCTAACTTTCTATATAGCTGGTCAGTGGTATTTTTGCCAGCTTTGATAGACAAGTGGATGTGAGAAACGTGGATGATTGATGGTCTGATTTTGAGCTGATTTAATTGAAGTTCATACTCCTCAGAAAGAAAAAAATTTTCATTAAGTGCCACAGACTTCAGATTGTGTACACTCCACATGCAGATAAAGGTGCTACAGTGTTTAATAACAGCAGCTGTAAATAAAGGTACCTCAGTGTTGTTTCCTTAGAGAAGAAAAATATTTGGAATAACTTGGAATATAGAAATCCTCCAACTTTTTCCTGTCATTCAGGTAGATACAGTACAGTGTGCTCCGTCGGAGCGCACTGTTAGCTAGCTCTGGACGCGTGTTTTCCCTTACCCCTTATTCAGTAAGGGGAGGAAAACACGCGGCCCACCCGCGGCACCTAATAGCGCGCTCAACATGCAAATGCATGTTGATGGCCCTATTAGGTATGCGCGCGGAATACAGTAAGTAAAATGTGCAGCCAAGCCGCACATTTTACTTTCAGAAATTAGCGCCGACCCAAAGGTCGGCGCTAATTTCTTCCGGCGCCAGGAAAGTGCACAGAAAAGCAGTAAAAACTGCTTTTCTGTGCACCCTCCGACTTAATATCATAGTGATATTAAGTCGGAGGTCCCGAAAAGTAAAAAAAATAAAAATAAAAATTTGAATTCGGCCCGCGGCTGTCGGGCCGAAAACCGGACGCTCAATTTTGCCGGCGTCCGGTTTCCGAGCCCGTGGCTGTCAGCGGGCTCGAGAACTGATGCCGGCAAAATTGAGCGTCGGCTGTCAAACCCGCTGACAGCCGCCGCTCCAGGCCAAAAGGAGGCGCTAGGGACGCGCTAGTGTCCCTAGCGCCTCCTTTCCCTCGTTTGCACCGCGTCGCCTAATTTGCATACTGGATCGCTCGCACCGGCCAAGGGCCGGTGCGTGCGCCGGGAGAGCTGTTTATTGGCAATAAAGTGTGGAATGTGTGAGAGAGAGAGTGATTAATAACTTGTGGATAGAATATCTGCTCGACCTGCCCTCCACCCATTGAATAAAATACACAACACAATAACTGGGATTATAATAGGCCGCAGTTTATTACTACAACTAAACCCGAGCCCTTACAAACTGAAATGAACACACAACCCAACTTCTCCCCCTCGCCCCTTTTCCTCCACTTTCTCCACCACCTTATCCCCAATGGTGAAGTAACGACACCCACCCCCCACCCCGCTTACTCCGCCTCGTACCAGCGAGAGTAAGCTAATGCCGAGAACCAGGCCCTGTAGTTCTTTGGTCCCCCGTGTAGCGGCCCCCCTAGCTACACGAGGCTTGCCCACCCCCCCCCCCCCCCGAAAACCCCACCTTACAAATTCCTCTTGGGCTCGGGTTTTCCCATTTCAACTGCGACAATTAGCAAAGCATACTGAACAAACTTTGAACATGCCATCCAAGAATAACACAGGGTGGGTGGGAGGGAAACAAGTCTTGCTGCCTGCCTTCCCCTCAGCTTGCTCTGCACGTCTCCTCATTCCTGTCCTATTACCTTATTGGTCACTATGAAATCTGCTTGTCCCTTTCTTATTGGCCCTCTTTCCCGCCTTACCCTCGAAACCCCCTCCCCCTGCCTATCCCTTACTCTCGCTGAATCTCCCGAAATTATAAGCACCGTACAAGACAGGCTTGCACGGCTCCTCTTATATTTTCTTTACTTTGTGAGCTCTCTCAAAGCAAGGATGATTTCTATTAGCAAGAACTCCAGTGTCATTTATACACACCCGCTAGCAACATTATAGACTGTGGAAGATTGGCGGTGTGAGGTAGTCAGTCTTTATTACTGTTTTGGTTTGAGTTAGCGTAGTAGGTGAACCACTGTATCTTGAGACTTCATGGTCAAGAGTTGTAGATCAGGTCCAGTCTGCGCCATCAAGCAGCGTGAGCTATTCTGCGATCACAAGCCACCAAAGCTTCACATAATTCCTGGGTCAGCACTCTCTACCCAGCGTTCTCAAGCAGTTCTCTCAAAAATTATTACCCAGCAATCAAAGATAAGTGCGCACCAACAAACTGTGACACAATTTTGGTAAATTGCACTAGTGCAACACATATGGACATACAAGAGGTCAAAGTCATTGAGTTAAATCAGGTTAAAGATAAAAGTTGTTAATACTTACCTGGAAAATTCCAGAATTTCTTGAATCAAAGTTGAAATTCAACATTTATTCTCATTAAGAAGAAACTAACTGAGAAAATACTTACCTGTTAGTTTCTGGGTGAGAAGTAATCCTTGTACAGGAACTGGTTTCTATTTCAAACTGTGTTAAGAATTTGAGTGAAATTCACATATGAAAAATTATTTTGTGCACCAGAACTTATTGACATTATTGAAAGGTTTGTTCAATAATTACACTTGTTTCTAGAAGTGAAGAACCTAAAAATTATCCATTTGCCACCAAATAAAATCCTTTAATTTAATTATAAAAGTGCCTCTGAAATCATTTTTCTATTGTGATTTATTTTCTGGTAAAGATACTCTGGGTATGCAAACTATCTCCATACCATCTTTAAAAGCAGAAACCCCAATAGCCTTACCATCTGGCTACACACGTGACAGTGCCTGAGATAGTTTGGTGCCAAAGGTGTTTACACTTCCTTCCTGTCTTCCTGCTAAATCATGACAATCTCAGGACACCTGGAAATGAAAAGGTCCCAGGTATGGAAAGCAGGGGATTTTTAAAAATCCTGATGTGTTTTAAATCTATATAAATAAAAATGTAAAATAGTTTGTACAAAACCGCTAATCTCAGAAACTACTGCACCGATTGCTTTCAAATTTGGACACAACCTTCCTTTCGCATACGGGAAGGTACTTCTATACTTACATTACATACATGTCATACCTGTGACAAGTAAAATAGGTTTAAACATTTTTGTCCGGAAAACAGAGCCATCTCCACGTTAACGCAACACACGGTACACTCATGATTTCACCATTCCATATCAACATTTCCCATTGCATTGTTACATTCCATTTTCACACATTTACATTTACCGTGTTTTTCGATCCATAACACGCAGTTTTTTCCGACAAAAGTGTGGGGGGGGGGGGGAATGTCTGTGCGTCTTATGGAGCGATTAGGAAAAAAATCTAAAAATATAATAAACACACCCCCACCCTCCTGCCCCCCCCAGACATGCCAAATTAATTTACTACAACCCCCCACCCTCCTGACCTCCCCAAGACCTGCCAAAAGTCCCTGGTGGTCCATCGGGGGTCCAGGAGCGGTCCGGGAGCAATCTCCTGGACTTGGGCCGTCGGATGCCAGCAATTAAAATGGCGCCGACGGCCCTTTGCCCTTACTATGTCACTGGGGTCCAACAATGGTGGTGGTAGCCCCTGTGACATAGTAAGGGCAAAGGGCCGTCGGCGCCATTTTGATCACTGGCAGCTGACGGCCCTTTGCCCTTAATATATCACAGGAGCTACCGCTGCCATTGGTCGACCCCAGTGACATAGTAAGGGCAAAGGGCCGTCGGCGCCATTTTCATTGCTGGCAGCCGACGGCCCAAGTCCAAAAGATCGCTCCCGGACCCCCGCTGGACCACCACCGACTTTTGGCAGGTCTTGAGGGGGGTGGGGTGTTGTACTAAATTCATTTGGCTGATCTTGAGAAGGGGTCACGAGGGTGGGGGGTTGTATTTAATTATTTTGGCAGGTCTTGGGGGCGGCAGGAGGGTGGGGGGGGTTATATTTCATTATTTTGACAGGTCTTGGGGGGGCAGGAGGATGGGGGGTTGTATTTAATTAATTTCCCAGGTCTTGGGGGGGGGGCAGGAGGGGGGGTATTATTTCATTTAAAGGGTTGGGACTAGGTTTTTTTTTTTTTGGGTGGGGGGGTTCCCACAGAAATAGATTTGGGTGGGGGGTTCCCACAGAAATAGAAAGACTAAAGTTTTCTGATCTGAAGGGTAGGCAGTAGGCGCGGGGAGGTGACAGCGAGGGGAGGGAGAATGAGGGGAGAGGTGAGTGTGAAGGGAGAGAGTTGGAGTGGGGACAGGGAAGGGAAGGGAAGGGGGGGTGAGTGACCAAGGGGGAGGAGGATGAGTGACTGAGGTAAATGAGGAAGGGGAAGGGGGAGGGAGGGAAAAGAACCTGACTCTGCCACTGCAACGCATGGCCGGGTACCGCTAGTTATATATTAAAAAGGTTTGGTTAAGTTCTTGGAGAAATCCATTTACTGGGATAAATCACCCAATGACTCTATGCTATAACTTCTCTCCCTACTGGCCCATAATAACATGTAGAACCAACGCAAGAACATAATATAACCAGTACAATTTGACTAACGAACTACGTTTATAATGCCCTCAATAACTCTCAACAAGTGCATGAATTTTTAGAACACTCTGTTAAACATCGAAACTTTGTAAACCGTTGTGATGGCGAAACTGAACGATGGTATATAAAACTCGATTAATAAATAATAATAATAAATAAATTATTGGGTGATATTTAATGTGTCTGTTTTGAAATATTTTATTGGTGTTCAGAAAATGTTTATATGAGTTTTTAATTATTGGTGGTTGTTCTATTTGATAGCTCTTTATTCATGTGGTTTTACTGCTAATAATGAAATCTATATTTGGTCATTTTATTGTTTTATGAGGCATGGTAATGTTTATTTTCTTCCATTGTTGCACTGCATATAGAATCTGGCTTCTTGCGATTTCCAGTTCTTTTTGTCTGCACTTTTCCATTTATATTTTATGGTCTGTGTGTTCTGCATTTGGTGAGAGTCTGTCTGTATTCTGCATGTGTGACTGAGGTGAGGTAGTCCGCTAGTGTATAGTTTCTTTGTAGATATCTATAACAGCTTGGTTTGTTTTGTTTTTCTAATAGGGGGTGTTTTAGTATTTTAGGGACTGTCGTAATGTTTGCATTGACATTTTTATAGGTAGGGTTCTTGCTGTTTGAGTGCTGGCAGTTAGTGCTATTTTGATATAGAAAGTATATTGTTTTCTTGTGGCTTTCAGAAGGCCAAGCCCCATACCCATGATGTTTTATAGTAGGCCTAATATCATATGGGTTCCAAGTGTCTGTATTTTTGCAGGGTTTTCTTGTTGGACTCCACAGCATTCATGTAAATATACATATTATAAGTGATATGTTATCTCAGAAGACTGTACTTTGAATATCCTTTTTTATGCAAAATCTGTTATTATAAATGTATAATTTTTAATTGTGTGAAGGGAGGATGTGACAAGCTGGGATGGGAGTGCAAGGCTGTACCAATTTTGGGCATTGCTATACAACCATTTGACAGAGTCTCCTAATTTGTAGTGTCATATTTTGTTGAATAGGTCAGGGCGCAGCTTTTCACTTGGCCATAGGCACCAAATTGCCTGGCTACAGCTTCGGCAGTCCCATCTAGCGTACCCCCACAGTTTTCTGTAGCAGTGAAAATCCTGCAAGCCCTTTGCTTCCAAGCCACTGATTTCTTTCAGAGTATGCTTGGAACATCACTAGTGTCAGTCAGGTCTCTATCTCCAAGTGCGTCATCTCTTTCTTCGAGATCATGCTAGCTTACATTTCCCAATAAATCCAATTTCTTGTACTTACCTGCCTTAGAAGTGATTTCCATAACATACATCAATTTGGCAACAAATGTTCAGGGTTCTCTTAAATAAAAACAGTATCCATCACCATCATAAAGTGGTGCTGTGAACAGACATACTTGTTCCTTTTGACTATAGCTAATCTTGAAGGAAAAGCTGTGTGAGGAATTCATTAAAGAATGTAAGGGTAACGAATTTTCAGTTTGGTTATTTCATTCAGTTTGTTTGGTTCAGTGATTTGTTTTGTTCAGTTTGGAACCCAAAAAAATATATTCATTTATTTGTGTCATTCAGCATTTGTTTTGCATTAAAGTCCAACCGGGGACTCAATGCATCTTATTTTGGGCTCTAACATTAGGGGTAGATTTTAAATACTTGCGCGATCGCGTACTTTTGTTCGCACACCAGGCGCGAAATGCCGTGGCACGCCCCCGAAATGCCGCGTCGTTTCGGGAACGCCCCCGGACACGCCCCCTCCCGCCCCTTTTCGAAAGCCCCGGGCCTTACGCGCGTCCCGGGGCTTTACGCGCGCCAGCGGCCTATGCAAAATAGGCACGCGAGGGCCCTGAGCGCGTAAATCCGGAAGGATTTACACGCGCAGGGCTTTTAAAATCCGCCCCTAAGGGTTTTCTAAATTTCTAACCAATTTTAATGAAACTTGCAGATAGGCATCAGCAGCAAAGAAGCAGCACTCCAAGACACCAAGAGTTGGCAAACGTGGCACCAAGTATCATGAATAGCCCAAAGCACTGATGGTGAAAAACAGCCCAAACAGAGGCATGGACATATCACCTGGGTATGCTGCACACCCTACTTTTATTTTATTTGTCTTTTCTTACTACAGCTACTGCCTGCCTCTGCCTCATCAAGCTGTTACCAGTTTGCCATCAGGGAGAGGCAGGCATGCATAGCATTCTGATTGGTCCAGATATCACTGGTGAAATTGATGCTACTCCCCTTTATCTTGTCCAGCTGACCTTGCATGCAGGTTTGGCACTGAGTGCACAGGATGGGGATCACATGCCTACTGAATGTTATACTGGAGGGCGCTTTGTAACTGGAGCTAAGAGGTACATCAGCCACAATCTGGAGGGGCTGGTCATCCATGGAAATAATTTCCCCAATGCATCATGTCACCACCACTGATGCTGTCTGCCTCTTACAGTGATATGGTATAATATCCCAACTTCTCCATAGTGGCTTGCCACTGACATGGAGTTATGGGCTGCTTGCTTGTCACTTCACTGGGGGAAAGGAATGGGGGTCAGTTTGGGAGACAGACTTCCCCTTTTCTCTGGACTTTTACTGCTGCTGCTTTGCATGGAAGATGTGGCCCCCCCCAGACTTGTACTAGCAGCCTCCCCTGAAATCAACACTAATGGGTGTTCTTTTTTTCAAATGATGATGCATATCTCTGTTTGTAAGATGGCCCATATCTTTCCTCTATTGATGGCCTTACAACAATGAATGCGTTCTGTAATATTCTAGTCTTCCAGAATTGTAACGTGCCTCTACACCTATGATTTCTTGCAAGATTCTCTCTCCCTGTCTGGATCATTGGATGCTGGGGCTGTAGTTGGACCAGTTGGGAAACGGCCAGGAACATCCAATCCATTTTTCCTATCTGCTCATCCTGTGGGAGATCTTTGCCTCAACAGTAGCACTTGCTGCCTCCTGTGGCTGCTCACTGGATAACATGCTAATAACTAGATTTCACAAATACTCCTCAGTTACTAGATCTTCAATATCTTCTGACTCTGAACATCCCTAACATGATTCATCTGACCTTCTGCAGACAGTCCGTAAGAGGAAATGGGTAAGTGGCAGCATAATACTGCTTCTGTATTCCTAGTGACCTTCTCCCTCTACTGCTGTGCTGATCCAACACTTAAGTGCCTTCTTCAACATTGTTGATCCCATGCTGAAGTGACTCTTTCTTCTTCCCTTGCTGCATCATGATGAAAGAGAGAGAACCTGGCAAATACGTATCTAAATGTTCACTTGATCCTGCCTCTGAAACTGTTCCTCCCCTGGCTTGGTTGAGGGACTTCTGTTATGATCATCACTAATATCACCTGTGCTGTTTGTGCTGGCACTAGTTCCCTGTAGCAGACCATTCCTCTTGGATCTCTTCCTCTCCCGCACTTGCCAAATCTGGCCTTTGTTTAATACAAGCATTGGCAATGAAATGATGGCAATTTATATAGATGATTGGTGGCACTAGATGGGGTTTTAGTGTTGCAATACACCCAAGTAATGTAGATACACACACACACACACACACACACACGTCACTTTTCTTGTGTGCTAGTCTGTGATTCCACTATGTGAGACATACACATGCATGCTGATAGGAAAGGCTGCAGTGCTGTTGTATACCTGCTTTCAATAAGTGAGACAAAACACACAGATCTCTCCTCTTTTACTCCTGTTGATATTGTAATCCTAGCAGAGAGAGATCAATGTCTTCCATCACACACTGACAAAAGGCAACAATAGGCTAAGCCTAAGAGCAGAGGAGTAGCCTAGTGATTAGAGCAGTGGGCTACGAACCAGGGAAACCAGGATTCACAATCCCACTGCTGCTCTTTGTGACATTGGACAAGTCACTTTACTCTTCATTGCCTCAGGCATGAAACATAGATTGTAAGCCCTATGGGGATAGGGAAATACCTACAGATTCTGAATGTAATCCACTTTGAAGTGCCAAAATGCAGACTGTAAATCAGATAAATTAATAAGTCTAGTAGCCTTCCATCCTAAGTAAACCTCTTTACATTTTTTTCTTTCACTCTGAAACACATAGAACTACAGAAAGGAAATCTTCACTCTCTCTAAAATCCAAGAAAGAAATGCTTCAAAATGGGACTTTTTCAAAATTGCTTTCAGTTTCAGATGTAAAAAAATGAGGGAATGATTGTGAATACATGCAGTTGCCAGCTGGGCTGGGATTGGCTGATTAACAGAGCATTTCACCTTGATTGGTTCTACTCCTCCTTTGTCCCTTCCCGCTCTGTCTAGCTTCAGTAGAAAAAAAAAAAAAGCTGCAGTTTTGCTTGTTCCATAGACTTTAATGTATCTGAAAGCGAATGGAAATAAGTTATTTTCATAGCCCCAATTCATTCATTTCATTTGCAACAAAACAAAATGAACATTTTCTTTTTTTTTATTCCGATTACCCATTTGTTCCAAATTTAATTTTTATATTCTGACTTCAAAACAGATTCCATTCAGGTACAGAGGGCTCCTAATCTAAGTTTGTATCTAAGTCACAAGGAGAAGTTGTAGGATTTGAACCCTGGCTTCTCTATTTTACACCTGCTGGTTCAACCACTGGGATATTCCTCCAATGCCTAAACAGCCTTCAGGAACAGCTTCCATTTGAAGAGAAACTAGAAAAGTGAGGCCTTAATTTGAAAAAGAAGCAATTGAGGAGAGATGCAGAAAATTAAAAAGTTGTGGAGAAAGTAAAGAGGGAGCTATTATATGCCCCTTCAGTTGTGACTTAAATTTATAAAGGTATAGGCTGCAATTACTACAGCTCATTGGGGCATTACATAGTATAACATAAGCAACAATTTCTGATAATCATAAACACAGACACAATACAATAAGTAAAATCAAACACTGTAGAAAACATATCTCAAATACAAATAAGCAAAAATCAAAGACTGAAAATAGAATCAGTCAAAAGAGATAATTCAGCTTAGATAACTTAGACAAATTTATAGCATCAAGCAAATAAAAATATTGATATGTTTGGAAAAGATTATCCAAGAAACTTCACACATCTCAGAGAAGCTGAATACAGCCATGTATGTCACTTTTTAGGCCAACTGCAACGAAATACATTGCATAATGTATTTCGTTGGAAAAATCCACCTGCTTCAGGAGTAAAAAATTAAGGTCTCCTCATGCCGCTGACATTAAGAATTTTTGACCCCCTGAAACAGGCAGATTTTTTCACTGAAGCATGGGCCTATGACAGGTTTTCCAGTGGGTGCAGCAGTGTCCTGAAATATGGAAGTTTTGTACAGTTTGGCCTGGAAATTATTTACATTCATTTTCCGATCATCTGCATCAACTTTTGAGAGAAGGGTTTTTTAAAAATATTTTTTGAGCACAATTTGTTATTGGAATATAAATGGATGTATAAATGGTATCTGAACCAGCAAATGAATGAGTCCCAGTGCTGCTGTCTGGTACTAATTGCAGCCCACTGTGTGGCAAGAGGCAGTGAATTAGATTATTTTGCACAATGCATTAAATCTGATTTTGTGTTCATTTAAGTTTATGAGGTTAAAAGTTCAAGTTTTTGCTATAATTTATAATTTGCAATATTATATCACCTCTTTTTTTTTATTTGTTTGACAGTGATAGTGGAGAGGTGTCTGCTTCTTTGTTTTTCAGTTGCTTTGTAAAAATAACACATCAATTAACTGTGGGTCCTTGGAGACTGGAAGATGCTTGTTCTCCATGTCATCAGACAAAAGAAGAAAGAAGATTAAAAGAATAGTGAAAGAGAAACTGTAATGGATGAGAAGCCAAGAAAAAAAGAGAAGAGTCAGTAAAGTTAGAGAAAAAGAGAGCAAAATACCAAACTTCCAAATATTGTATGGGATTTTTAAATAACTAAACTTAGTTTTCTTTTCCAGATTGTAGGAAAATACTTATTTTAAGGTTATCTTTGTACATACGTTTCTGGGAAAGATCTTCTATATACCTTCTGAGGTAGACTAATGAGAATTTTTATTCTCATATATACTGTTAAAGATTTAGAGGTTTGTCAAATTAACTAGAACCACAATTGGGCCCAGTTTTTGGCATATCCATAATAGAGCTGGTGCATGCAAATATATTTCATGAATATTCATTGTGAGAACCAGACTTTTGGTGGACCTGAAGGACCAGAGGTTGAGATCCATTGGTCTAGACCAGCGGTTCTCAACCGGTGTGTCTCCAAGCACCGGCAGGTGTGTCGCGGCTCCCGGTGTTCCACTGCCCCGCTTGTGCTTCCCTTCTCTTTAGGGGCAGGGCCAAAGAATGGAGAGACGCTGCGCGCCACAGCTGGAGGCCAGGCAGGCAGAGCCGAAGAGTAGAGAGACCTGTGAGCCGCTGCCGATGGGGCCGAAGAATGGTGAGACGTGCGCTGCCGCCAGCGGCTGAAGAGTGGAGAGATCTGTGCATCGCCGCTGGCAGGGCCAAAGAATAGAGACGGTGCGCGCCACTGCTGGAGGCCAGGCCAGCAGGGCTGAAGAGTAGAGAGATGCTGTGCACTGCCGCTGGCCGCTGAAGAGTGGAGAGACCTGTGCACCGCCACCAGAGGTCAGGCCAGTGGCGGCTGATAAGCGGAGGCCAGGCTTATTGGGCCAAAGAATGAGAAGAGGCTCCATGTGAGCTTGTGCATGTGTGTGTGTGTGTGTGTGTGTGGTAGAATGGGTGTGTAAGTGAGAGCTTGTATGTGGTTGAATGGGTGTGTGAGTGGCAGCTTTGTGTGTGTGTGTGTGTGTGTGTGTGTGTGTGTGGTAGAATGGGTGCCTGGGTGCGTGAATGGCAGCTTTGTGTGTGTGTGTGGTAGAATGGGTGCCTGGGTGCAAGAGTGGCAGCTTTGTGTGTGTGTGGTAGAATGGGTGCCTGGATGCATGAGTGGCAGCTTTGTGTGTGTATGTGGTAGAATGCATGCCTGGGTGCGTGAGTGGCAGCTGTGTGTGTGTGTGTGTGTGTTAGAATGCATGCCTGGGTGCGTGAGTGGCAACTTTGTGTGTGTGTGTGTGTGTGTGTGTGAGATAGAATGGGTGCCTGGGTATGTGAGTGGCAGCTTTGTGTGTGTGTGGTAGAATGGGTGCCTGGGTATGTGAGTGGCAGCTTTGTGTGTGTGTGGTAGAATGGGTGCCTGGGTATGTGAGTGGCAGCTTTGTGTGTGTGGTAGAATGCATGCCTGGGTGTGTGAGTGAGAGCTGTGTGTGTGTGTGTGTGTGTGTGTGTGTGTGTGTGGTAGAATGCGTGCCTGGGTGCGTGAGTGACAGCTTTGTGTGTGTGGTAGAATGCGTGCCTGGGTGCGTGAGTTGCAGCTTTGTGTGAGTGTGTGTGGTAGAATGCATGCCTGGGTGCATGAGTTGCAGCTTTGTGTGAGTGTGTGTGGTAGAATGCGTGCCTGGGTGCATGAGTGGCAGCTTTGTGTGAGTGTGTGTGGTAGAATGCGTGCCTGGGTGCGTGAGTGACAGCTTTGTGTGTGTGGTAGAATGCGTGCCTGGGTGCGTGAGTTGCAGCTTTGTGTGAGTGTGTGTGGTAGAATGCGTGCCTGGGTGCATGAGTTGCAGCTTTGTGTGAGTGTGTGTGGTAGAATGCGTGCCTGGGTGCATGAGTTGCAGCTTTGTGTGAGTGTGTGTGGTAGAATGCGTGCCTGGGTGCATGAGTGGCAGCTTTGTGTGTGTGTGTGTGGTAGATTGCTTGCCTGGGTGCGTGAGTGGCAGCTTTGTATATGTGTGTGTGTGTGTGTGTGGTAGAATGCATGCCTGGGTGCATGAGTGGCAGCTTTTTGTGTGTGTGGTGGAATGGGTGCCTGGATGCATGAGTGAGAGCTTGTGTGTGGTAGAATGGGTACATGAGTGGTAGTGTGTGTGTGGTTGTAAGTGAGAGAGTATGTGTGAGCTTGTATGTAAGTGACAGAGCATGTATGTGATTGAGAGAGAGAGACTGGTCAGAGGTGATGTGTTTCTGTGAGAGAGACAGACTGGTCAGGAAGATGACTGGTGTGTGTGTGTGAGACAGAGACTGGTCAGGGAGGTAACTTTGTGTGAGACAGAGACTGGTCAGTGAGGTGATGTGTCTGTGTGAGAGAGAGACAGAGACTGGTCAGTGAGGTGACTGGTGTCTGTGTGAGAGAGACAGATTGGTCAGGGAGGTGACTGGTGTGTGTGTGAGGAAGAGATACTAGTTAGGGAGGTTACTGGTCTATGTGAGACAGAGACTGGTTGTGGGCCCTAAGGAAGAAGACTGTGAGGACAGAGCTTCAGCAGCCACTGCTGATTCTGGTGAGTGCTATTGGCCTGTAAGGGAAAGGAGTAGGAGAGTTGCTGGAGAGGGTAAGTAAAGGCAGCTTTTTAATTTATTTTTCTTGATTGACTGCCATTTTAATTATTTGGTATTATGTGATGTGTCTGCTGTTTTGAAATATTTTATCTATATTTGGCCAATTTTTAATAATTTTTATGAGTTTTTAATTGTTGGATGTTATTCTGTTCATCAGCTGTTTTGTAACATTTATTAGTATCGTTTTACAATTATTTCTAAGTGGGTATCTATCTATAGCAGCTTGGCTTGCTCCGTTTTCCTAATAGGAGATGTATTAGTGTTTAGGGCCTGGTTAAATATTTGTAGTGGTAAATTACTGTCTTTTCATAAGGAGGGGTATTGTGCCTGCCAGTAAAGAGAGTTTGTTTTGCTTTTACTGAGATGTCATCAGGTCCAGAATATCTTTTTTTTGTATGGTGAGATGTACGGGTAATGCCCTAGTTCTGCTCTGCACCCATTTTTGGGGGTCGAGGGGGTTACTGAGGATGCAGAATGTATATTTACATTTTTCCCCATGACGGTCACATGTTCAGTGTGTCACGCATGTGAGAACCATCTGTCAGGTGTGTCCCGGCCGAAAAAAGGTTGAGAACCACTGGTCTAGACATATATCCATTTCAAGAATAATCTAGGATAGTTAAAGCTGTTATACAGTGGTCTCAGTGGAGGAATGAACATGTTCAAGTTTGTCTAAGACAGTAAAGGGGTCCATTTTTAGATGCTGGGCAGCTGAGCTAGTTAACCAGTAACTTTATCCGGCTAATTAGCAGTGCTGAATATACCCAGCTATCTTAAAGATAAGTTTATCCGGCTATCTTTAGAATGGATCTGTGGCCCGACCAGAGTTAGCCAGATAAGTTATCCAGTTAATTCTGAATATCATGGATAACTTATTCGGCTAAAACCACTCCTCCCCGGAATGCCCCCTGCCAGCCCCTGGAACCCCCCATCCCTGCCCCTGACTTATCAAGCTAAATTCTAGCTGGATAATTGGTTATCCATCTAGAATATAGCCAGAAGTTGTTGAATATGCCAATTATCCATCTAAATGGCCTTTCAATATTGACCTCAAAAAGTTTATGGCTGGCCCTGAAATCACAGCACTGGAACTGCTAATTGAAGTCCTCCATCATATGCTATAGCGCTTTCTCAGAGGGCCAATAGGAACAAGGACAAGATAAAATTCTTCATAAAGCCTGAAGACACATTTTTCTGTTGCTCATGATCTCATCTGATTTGTGAATGCTAAGAAAAATGTTATGCTGTAAGACCAATTTATGATACTATAAATCTTTAATCAGGATGGGTCCCATCATGAAATCCAGCTGTCATATATTAATTGCCTGCAGTAGCATTCCAAAACATTTAAAGAAATGAGCTTGTTGAATTGTACACCTTTAGTAAGTAGGAGATTAATACCTGCAAACAAAGGTGATATGTTATATTCTGAAAACAAATGATTTAAAAAAATATTTTATAATCACTTTTCATTCAAAATAATTACAAACATTTATGTAATCACAAAATCAATCAGCTAAACAAATACATATACCAAACCTATATGACAAATAATATAACTAACATATAACATATACACATACTTACCCCCCTCAAAAGTAATTCATATAAGAAGTCCAGAAAATGTTGTTGCATTTCATTGAAGCTAAAGTACTGTAGATTCATGGAGCAAAGCTTGCTGGGAATTTAATTCCTATGGCATTTCCTCTCCAGTTTACTTGTGTTTAACTGTTTTTGGAAACAAGATTCATTAATCTTCGGTCATCTATTAGATCACCTTGATCCATTCTGTATCTGGATGCAAATGATAAATGATTTCCCTTAGGATCTATAGTTCTTTAGCTTCAGAAACTGTTTTAAAATAGATGAGTGTGTGTATATGTCGTGTGTTAGTTATGTAACCTATCATTAAAATCATCCATTGTACCTGAAGACTGGAGGGTGGCCAATGTAACCCCAATGTTTAAAAAAGGCTCCAGGGGCGATTCGGGTAACTATAGATCAGTGAGCCTGATTTCAGTGCCAGGAAAAATAGTGGAAACTATTATCAAGATCAAAATCATAGAGCATATAAAATGACACGGTTTAATGAAACACAGTCAACATGGATTTACCCAAGGGAAGTCTTGCCTAACAAATCTGCTTCATTTTTTTGAAAGGGTTAATAAACATGTGGATAAAGGCGAACTAGTAGATGTAATGTATTTGGATTTTCAGAAGGCGTTTGACAAAGTCCCTCCTGAGAGGCTTCTAATAAAACTAAAAAGTCATGGGATAAGAGGCGATGTCCTTTCATGGATTACAAACTGGTTAAAAGACAGGGAACAGAGTAGGATTAAATGGTCAATTTTCTCAGTGGAAATGGGTAAACAGTGGAGTGCTTCAGGGATCTGTACTTGGACCGGTGCTTTTCAATATATAAAAAATGATCTGGAAAGGAAAATGACGAGTGAGGTTATCAAATTTGCAGATGATAAAAAATTATTCAGAGTAGTTAAATCATAAGCGGATTGTGATACATTACAGAAGGACATTGCAAGACTGGAAGATTGGGCATCCAAGTGGCAGATTAAATTTAATGTGGACAAGTGCAAGGTGTTGCATATAGGGAAAAATAACCCTTGCTGTAGTTACACGATGTTAGGTTCCATAATAGGAGCTACCACCCAGGAAAAAGATCTAGGCATCATAATGGATAATACTTTAAAATCGTCGACTCAATGTGCTGCAGCAGTCAAAAAAGCAAACAGAATGTTAGGAATTATTAGGAAGGGAATGGTTAATAAAACGGAAAATGTCATAATGCCTCTATATTGCTCCATAGTGAGACTGCACTTTGAATTCTGTGTACAATTCTGGTCACCGCATCTCAAAAAAGATATAGTTGCGATGGAGAAGGTACTGAGAAGGGCAACCAAAATGATAAAGGGGATGGAACAGCTCCCCTATGAGGAAAGGCTGAAGAGGTTAAGGTTGTTCAGCTCAGAAAAGAGATGGCTGAGGGGGGATATGATAGAGGTCTTTAAGATCATGAGAGGTCTTGAATGAGTAGATGTGAATCGGTTATTTTCACTTTCGAATAATAGAAGGACTAGGAGGCATTCCATAAAGTTACCAAGGAGCACATTTAAGGCTAATCAAAGAAAATTCTTTTTCACTCAACGCACAATAAAGCTCTGGAATTTTTTGCCAGAGGATGTGGTTAGTGTAGTTAGTGTAGCTGGGTTCAAAAAAGGTTTGGATAAATTCTTGAAGGAGAAGTCTATTAACTGCTATTAAGTTCACTTAGGGAATAACCACTGCAATTAATTGCATCAGTAGCATGGGATCTTCTTAGCGTTTGGGTAATTGCCAGGTTCTTGTGACCTGGTTTGGCCTCTGTGTGTGGGGGGCGTGAGGAGGGTGATGGGTGTATTTTATCTGTAAATGAAATAGTTATCTTCCGGCAAAAAAAGTGCGCGAATGTGTTCAAATGGAAGTGAAACGTGGACCTGGACTGGCGAAATGATTAGTGTAGCGTGTGTTAGTGTAAGGTGTAACAGATGGCGCTTACATCCAGCAGATGTCGCTGTTTTCTGGAAAAAAATGTTAAACCTATTTTACCTGTCACAGGTGTGACATATCTGTAATGTAAGTACAGAAGAACCTTCCTGTATACGAAATGAAGGTTGTGTCCAAATTTGAAAGCAATCAGTTCAGTGGTTTCTGAGATTAGCGATTTTGTCCAAACTATTTAACATTTTTATTTATATAGATGATCTGCAAAGGAATAAGATGAGTGAGAGTATCAAATTTGCAGATGATATAAAATTATTCAGAGTAGTTAAATCACAAGCAGATTGTGATAAATTAGCAGGAAGACCTTGTGAGACTGGAAAATTGGACATCCATATGGCAGATGAAATTTAATGTGAACAAGTGCAAGGAGATGCATATAGGAAAAAATAATCCATGCTGTAGTTACAATGATGTTGGGTTCTATATTAGGAGCTACCACCCAGTAAAAATAGCTAGGCGTCATAGTGGATAATACATTGAAATCATTAGCTCAGGGTGCTGCAGCAGTCAAAAAAGCAAACAGAATGTTAGGAATTATTAGGAAGGGAATGCTGAATAAAACAGAAAATGTCATAATGCCTCTGTATTGCTCCATGGTGAGACCGCACCTTGAGTACTGTGTACAATTCTGGTCGTCAAATCTCAAAAAAGATATAGTTGTGATAGAGAAGGTACAGAGAAGGGTGACCAAAATGATAAAGGGGATGGAACAGCTCCCTTATGGGGAAAGGCTGAAGAGGTTAGGGCTGTTCAGCTTGGAGAAGAGACGGCTGAGGGGGGATATGATAGAGGTCTTTAAGATCATGAGAGGTCTAGAACGGGTAAATGTGAATCTGTTATTTACTCTTTTGGATAATAGAAGGACTAGAGGGCACTCCATGAAGTTAGCAAATAGCACATTTAAAACTAATCAGAAAAAATTCTTTTTCATTCAATGCACAATTAAGCTCTGGAATTTGTTGCCAGAGGATGTGGTTAGTGCAATTAATGTAGCTGGGTTTAAAAAAGGTTTGGATAAGTTCATGGAGAAGTCCATTAACTGCTATTAATTAAATTGTCTTAGAGAATAGCCACTGCTATTACTGGCATCAGTAACATGGGATCTACTTAGTTTTTGGGTACTTGCCAGGTTCTTATGGCCTGGATTGGCCACTATTGGAAACAGGATGCTGGGCTTGATGGACCCTTGGTCTGACCCAGCATGGCAATTTCTTATGTTCTTAAACAAAAAAATCGTTGAGTCAGAACAGGTTGGTGCTAAACATAAAAAAAAGCGGAAATTATGGTGTTGTCTTAGAATAATTTAAATGGTGATGTTTTGCCTTCCTGTTCTTTTGAGGGAGTGGATGTGAAAATCTCAAGAGTTGTTTCTGATTTGGGGGTACAAGTAGACTCTAGCTTATCCTTGAAGGAACATGTCTGAAAAGTAGTGAAAATGGGGTAATATAAATTGCGTATTTTACAGCGCCTGAAACTGTATCTTGAAAAGGAAGATTTTCGGTTAGTCTTACAAATGTAGATTTTTATTAATTTGGATTATTGTAATGCACTTCTTTAAGGACTTCCAAAAAATGTAATTAAGCCTTTACAACTGCTCCAGAGCTCAGCTGTTAGGGTGCTGTTGGGGGTAGCAAGGTATGAACATATGACGCTGGTGTTATGCCATTTTGATTTGCTGCTAGTAGAATATAGAATTCGTTATAAGATCCTAACAAAAATTCATAAGATTGTTTACAAGTTAAACAATGAATAGTTGGGAACAAGACTGCAGGTATATATGTCCCAAAGAGAGCTACGACTGATGACTAAAGGTTTTTTGGTAATACCCTCTGTTAGGCAAATTCACTTAAGCATGATACGTGAAAGGGTTATAACAGTGGCAGGGCCGATATTCTGGAATTCAATGCCAGAAGAGCTGCGATTATTGAGAGATCAGAAATTGTTCAAAAAAGCATTAAAGACTTTGACTCTTCAGGGAGGCGTTTGAAAAGTGAAGCTTGATTAGAGCAATGGGGGGAGGGGGAGAGCATTTTTTGTGGTACAGGTTGGGTGGCAAAAAAGAAAAGGGAGGAATAAGATGCTTTTGAATTTGTGTGTGTATCACTATGTTTTTAATGTCAAATTCTGATGTTGTATAGGTTTTTTTTTATGTTTTATGAGATATATGTTAGATGTAAACCATTTAGATTTGAGATACAGTATAAAAAATAAACAAATACTGAAATAAGTGATTATTGTTAATGCTAAGTTATGTTTCTGAAAGCAAGAAGGATGTGCAGATATAGCAAAGATAATAGTTGCAATAGCAATAATGTAATGCAAACACTTTCTTATGGTTATTAGGGCAGCTGAACTGCTTCTGTCAGTGAGGATTCTCTCTTGCTGCTGTCGCTTTGCCATTTCTCTCCCCCTGTCTCTGTAAGTTAGACTCTTTCCATCTTATATCTGAAACCGTGTTGTGAGAAATGCATGTGTTGTACCCAAAACACAGTCCAAGCTTTCTCTTGCAATTCTAACTTTCTCACCACAAATTCTGGACACCTGGTGTTTGTTTATTTCTGTTACTTTCTCACAGTTACTACAGTCACATGATATATATCTGTGACAAAACTCTGATTCTATTAAGGCCAAATTTCTAAATGCATCCTTAGCCGAAGTAGTCAAACTAAGGATAAGTCTATTAACACCCCATCCCTAGCCCTGACTAATACACGACAATCTCGGGGTGACTGAAATCAAAAGTTCCCAAGTAAGAGAAGTGGGGGATATTTTTTTCCTTATTAGTTTTAATTATTGGATTTTATTTGATATATCTGCTGTTCTGAAATATGTATTGGTGTTTGGAAAATGTCTACATTTTTTTAAATAATTGTTTAATCATTTGATCTATTCATCAGCTGTTTTGAAATATTCTTTTTATTAGTATAGTTTTACTATTATGATTGTTGTTTTATATTTCTTGATTCTGTCATTTTATATTTTATGATGAATGGTGGTAATTGTTTTTCCACTGTTGCACTGTATGCAGAGTCTGGCTTGTTGTGGTTTTCAGTTTGTTTTTGCCTCTGTGTTTCTATTTATATTATATGGTCTCTTCTGTATTTGGTGAAGTTGTGTCTGGGCTTTCCCTGTGTAACCAAGGTGAAGTATTCTGCTAGTGTGAAGATTTTATGTAGGGTTTTATAGCAGCCTGACTTGGTGTGTTTTCCTAATAGGAGGTACAGTATATTCACGTTTTATGGCCTGGTGTGATATTTGCAGTGTTGCTTTTACATAGGTAAGGTTCTTACTGTTTGAATGCTGGCAGTTAGTAGTGTTTTGGAATGGGAGGTTTACCATATTATAATTTTGTTTACACAAGGCTTTCTGAGGGCCGAATCCTCACCCAACATGTGTTATAATAGGCCTATTTGACCATATGTATGGGATTTTTAGTTTCATAATTATAAAACTTTTGTAATAAAAGATATCTTTGTGATGACTGTGAATGTTATATTTTCATGTAATTAATTGCTGTTGGTGGGTTGAGAAAATTTCGTAATATGGATTTAAGATAAATTGGAAGAATTTGCAATGTATATATTTAATGAGTAAGGTTTTTTCCACATTAATGATTTGTATAATATACTGTAGGTACCCACTGTATGTATAACTTTACAATTATTGTCACATAATAGGCCTAATATCATATGGGATCCAAGTATCTTTTTTATTGTTTTTTTGCAGGGCTTTTAGGATGGCACCCAAGCAATTCATATAAACATAATTAATATATATAGCAAAGCATGGAAATATAATTAATATACACACTTTGTATCAGAGTGTGTATGGGCATCTTTATCTCTGACAGACATACACACTCTCATTCTCAGACACAGAAAGATATGCCCAACACAGAGAGCAAGGGTGTGTGTCTGTGTCTGTCTAGGATAAGCAGCATGGAATATATTGACCTTTTGGGATCCTGTCAGGTACTTAAGGCCTGGATTGGCCATTTTGGAAACAGGATACTCATGGCTTGCTTGACTTTTGGTTTGACCCAGTATGGCAAATCTTATGTTATGTGTGTATATGTATATGTGTCTTTGTGTATGAGAGTGTGTGTACCTGAGTGTTGGTGCATATTGTGGCTATTCCATTACTTGGTAACTGGTTCAAGAGCTGATTGGTTGCAAGAGGGTTTAACACCAGACCAGAAATGCAGGATATGTATATGAGAGATGTAGCCAAACTTGTTGGGGGCCCAACCATTTGTATGGATGGATGAGAGACTACAACTCATGTTAGGGTGTCCTCTACTATTTAGTTATTTAGGAAAAGGTGAAATTTATGTTGGGTAATTTTTTTACCTAGTTCTGCCAGGTTCCAGGTCACATAATATGCCTCTCAACGGTCAACTTGGCTTGCTTTTGGGAGCTGTTGAAGCACGTGTAGCACAGAAAGGACACAAGGGAGTCAGACAGGTACCTGTGGGGGCTGGTTTTGAAAAAATCCCCTCTGGTCTTATATTTTCCTACAATCTGCCTCTGATCCTACCAAATACATTTCTCACCTTTCGCACAGAGGCTATACTCATACTGTGATTATATAAATCTAGATTCCCAGTGCATTAGCAGAGCTGCCAGTTTCTGTAAACCTTTCATCCTTTTTCTGTATGCCATGGTGTACAAAATTGCTTGTGTTCTGTGGCACAACGATGCTTCTGTAAAGACTGTTCATGTGCTGGGTTCATGCCTGTGATGAGATTCATATTCAGTGCCATATAGCCCAAATGCCTGAGTTTTATTAGCAGCTCCTTTGGCACGCAAGCTGAACCAGTGGCTTCTCAATGGTAGTCCAAATCTTGCATCCCTGATGTCTTTCTCAAGGCTGGAAACAAAAATAAAGGTGTTGTTTTCAAAAACATGCATTCCCGCCAACTTTCCAGAGCATGGTTCTGAAGACATAGTCACCGCTCTCATTCAAGCAGAGAAGTCTGCCTTTATGCAAATAAATTAAAAGGTGTTTTCTGAGACCAGTCCTTGATGTATGGAAAAACCACAGCTCAGAGGTAAACAACCTGAAGAAATGGGATGTACCAATAAAGTGAGAGGTAACTGAGATATAAACTGTCTGACAACTCACAAGGCTTCTTACTTATTATGGTGGTGATTCAACACTAATCAGCTCGGCCTTCAGAGGGCAAATATCTTGTCAAAGGGATCGCATCTGATTTTACTCACTTGGCACAGCTGAAAGACATCTTGTGCTAATTTCTTACAATTAACAGCAGCATTTAGAAAAAGAGCAAAAGGAGGCTAGTAGCTGCATTTCATTGGGCCTAGCTAAGATGGATCTGTATTTGAGCTATACCTGACTGCACCCTGTAGGAGGCAGAGATCCTCTCTCAGAGATATTAGCCTGGAGAAATATTTTGACCCAAATCAGATTTACAGGAGCTCATGGAAAGAGAATGGTGAGTAAATTCAGGCTGACCCGAGCTCTCTTTTCCCAGCTCTGTGATAACGGGCATGGACATCATCCTCCCAACTTGTTTGCTGAAGTGAAAAGTGGCATTATCTGGCTACTAGTTCCTTTCAGAAAGTGGCTGGAAAAACAATGGTCATCAGTCAGTCCTTGGTCTCTCCTGATAATATCTTCTCCTTTCTGAATGCTATGCTTGCCTAGATGCCTGACTACAGTTAGCAACCCTGTACTGAGCCAGAGAGGAGGGAGGTGCATGGGACATAAAATGCTATGCTGAATCAGAACAATGGCCCTTCGAGCCCAGCATCCTGTCTCCAACAGGGATCAGGTCACCTGAAACTACCTGGCAAATCCCAATATGAACGTTGTTTTTATGTTGCTTGCCCTAAGAATTTAGAGGTGGAGAAACCATAGTCTTTCTGGCTAATAATTATATATGTCCTCCAGCAACTTGTCTAAACTCAGTTATACTACTAGCCTTAACCACATTTCCTGGCAACAAGTTCCATAGCTTAATGATGCTCTTACTGAATAAAACAGTGTTTCCTTAACTTTGCTTTAAATCTGCTACCTGTTAGTTTCAGGGAGTGTCCCCTAGTCTTAGTGCCCTATATAACTTTCCATCATGTTCTCACTGCAAAGGGAAGGCTTATGGGGTGTAGATTGAGATTCATCCCTGAAAATGCACAGCTGGACCCTTGAGGGCAAAATTTAAAAGCCCTACGCACGGCAAATCTGGGAGATGCACGAGTGGATGGGCCGCCCAGATTTTAAGAGGCCCACAGCTTCTTGTGTATCTCCCAGTACACGGATAAAAAAGATTTGGGGAAAATGGGGTGGGATGCGGGCCAGGGCACGGGCAGGCTGGGGCTGCACCCATAACGCTGGGGATCCCACAACTGCACGGCTTGCTTCTGCTATGGACAGTGTGTAAGCAGTTAAAAAAAAAAAAAGGGTAGTCAGTGGGGTTTTAGGGGTTGGGGGCTAGTAGGATAAAAGGGAGGCAAGTTAGGTAGGGGGTTTAGGAAGTCCGCTTCTTTACTGGGGAGAACTGGGAGAGAACTGGGAAATAGGCCTACCCACTAAAATACCCCCTTACACGCTCGAGCCGGGATTCATGTGCACATGAATGTACCAATATAAAATCATGCATGCTAGTAGCTGATTTTATAATGTGCGCATGTTATAAAATTGGTGCGTCCATGTGCATGCACTGGCAAACACGTGTGCATTGCACACGCACGTCACATTGAAAGTTACTATCTTGGGGTTTAAGAACATAAGAAAATGCCATACTGGGTCAGACCAAGGGTCCATCAAGCCCAGCCAACATCCTGTTTCTAACAGTGGCCAATCCAGGCCATAAGAACCTGGCAAGTACCCAAAAACTAAGTCTATTCCATGTTACTGTTGCTAATGGCAGTGGCTATTCTCTAAGGGGAGGATTTTCAGAGCCCTGCTCGCCTAAATCCGCCCAAAACCGGGCGGATTTAGGCGAGCAGGGCCCTGCGCGCCGGTGAGCCTATTTTACATAGGCCTACCGGCGCGCGCAGAGCCCCGGGACTTGCGTAAGTCCTGGGGTTCTCCGAGGGGGGCGTGTCGGGGGCGTGTCGGGGCGGGCCCGGTCGTCGCGGCGTTTAGGGGGCGTGTCGGCAGCGTTTTGGGGGCCGGTAAGGGGGCGTGGCTACGGCCCGGGGCGGTCCGGGGGCGTGGCCGCGCCCTCCGTACCCGCCCCCAGGTCGCGTCCCGGCGCGCAACAGGCCCGCTGGCGCGCGGGGATTTACTTCTCCCTCCGGGAGGCGTAAATCCCCGGAGAAAGGTAAGGGGGGGGTGTAGACAGGGCCGGGCGGGTGGGTTAGGTAGAGGAAGGGAGGGGACGGTGAGGGGAGGGCGTTAGAGGATTCCCTCCAAGGCCGCTCCGATTTTGGAGCGGCCTTGGAGGGAACGGGGGTAGGCTGCGCGGCTCGGCGCGCGCCGGCTATACAGAATTCATAGCCTTGCGCGCGCCAATCCAGGATTTTAGTGGATACGCGCGGCTCCGCGCGTATCCACTAAAATCCAGCGTACTTTTGCTGGCGCCTGATGCGCCAGCAAAAGTACGCCTATTCGCGTTTTTTGAAAATCTACCCCTAAGTGAACTTAATAGCAGGTAATGGACTTCTCCTCCAAGAACTTATCCAATCCTTTTTTAAACACAGCTATACTAACTGCACTAATCACATCCTCTGGCAACAAATTCCAGAGTTTAATTGTGCGTAGATACTTTTGCTCCTAGAAAACCCTCCCCATACTCTGGATAGAGTTTCAACAGTAATCTTTATCAAAATAAAACTTCTTTTACCTGGAGAGGGATCTGATTATTCCATGTATAGGGTCAGAAGCCACACATATAGGATCCCCCTTGCTTCCTTATTGCAGGATCATCTCCTGGACGGGGCCAGGGATTTCCTATACCTTCTTGAACACCCCCTTGGTTCCTGGATTCTTTCTTTGAAAGAAAAATCTCCTTCCTGGTTACCACTGCCAACTTCCAAGGCCATTAGTCCTGGAGGCTTGAATAAAAGTTAAATCAAGAAGTTCCAAGCAGGACTTAATGGAGCCTGCTTTCTGGAGCATGTGCACACATGCATATCTGTGCATATACATAGATTAAAAAAAAAATATATACCACTGTCAGAATACTCTGGAACCTTCTGAAATGTCCTGCAAATTTGATGTGGATAAGATACCAGGGATCTATCTGAAGGTTTGTGAAAGTCCAGTCGATATTCAGCCTTAAGGAATTTGAATTTTGGTAACTTTCTAGAAAACATTTGGTTTGGCCTGAAATATCAGGAACTGAATCATGACTTTGTCCCTCAGCCAAGGCTGGAAACTGCACTTCCTCATAAATGGGAAGAAATGAGGGAAAATATAAACATCGCATCTGTAAGTCTTCCAGGGTTTTTGCAGCCTTGGGGAACGTGAGCTGGACAATCTGTTCTGTCTTTGAAAGCGGAATGTCCAACAAAAGTGAAAACGTATGAAAACTGGACTTTTGCTCCCTGCAAAACTGAGCCCATTCACCTTCATTTTTTTGTCCCAAATTCATAGATGCGTACTGTAAATGAAGAGCTGATTTGGCATTATTCTTCCCCAGAATTTGCTATTAATCGATTTTTCCATTCTCTTGGGCAGCAAATATTCAGGTTCTTGCCTTTTCATGAAAACATGTCACTTGATGTGCACTTCTTCTTCAGAAAAGATTTTGCATTAGATCCCATTTGGGTTTTATATTTCATTACTTGCCTTTCCAAAACATGCTCAAGGAGAGTTACACATTCAGGTACAGTTGGTAGGTCCCTGCCCCAGAGGACTTACTATCTAAGGAATGAATTTTCAAAGGGGTTCTGTGCTTAAAAATAACTTATATGTATGTAAGTAGCATGTTTGCATGAATATGCTATTTTATAAATGTCAAGAGCACGCATGTATTTTCACTTTCATGCGTCAGGGGGGGGAGGGGGCGAAGGTAAAAAAGTGAAGTCTTGGGGCATTCTGGGGCAGGCTCCAGCAGCATGCGTGGTAGTTGCTATTTTGTAAGAGAGATATGCCTATGCATTGCCAGTCTTATTTGGACACTTTTGCTCATTGATTAGCACAAGTGAAATCGGACTTGTCTGTTGCCTGCAGTTTTTGGGCGGGAGGTCTGGGTAAACTTAGGGCTGGAGGGTGGCTTAGAGTGAGGGTCTAGGTCAGTGCTTCCCAACCTTTTCAAGCCCAAGGCACATCTCCATGAACAAAAATGGTGTGTGGCTTACCACCCTGAACGGGGCGGCCAGAGGACTCCTGGTGAAAAGAAAAGCTGTGGAAGCACTGAAAGCCCCACTAGTCTGTCTCTCTTCCAAATTTTTAAAACAAAGGGAGAGAGCTGCAGAGGGACACATGGGCTTGTTACACTAGGCCAGTTCCCTCCATGTACAAGTGCAGGAGAAGGGAGAAGCTGGTTATGATGGGGCCTGCCAGCTCAGTGAGTTACCTTGGCTGCCGCACGTTAACTGCTACAACTCTTGACATTGCTGCTGCTCCCAGCATTTGGAATGCGCTGCAAACAATTCCGAGTGCCCGCTCTCATCATCTCCCTCAGCCTGGGAATAAGAGAGAGGCTGGAAAAACTCAAAATGGGAAGCTCAGGAGGGGGGAGGAGGCGCTGTGAGCATTGTGTATGCCACACAGGGAGGATAACTTTATAATGAGCTCGCACATGTGCCTGCCTTTTCTTTCCTTTGCGCAAATGCGCGTACATGTTCTAAAATGCACCTCAGTGCGTTTGTGTGCAGGGGCGGATTCCCGATGACCACCGGCCCGGGGATTCGCCGCCCAGGCCGGCCCAGGAGATACCACGCGGTCTGCCGAGCGCGGCTCTGTCACGGCCGCGCTCGGCAGACCTCGTGACTTGAGCGACCGGCCCACCGGGGGATGCCCGATCCCCCGATAGGCCAATCCGCCCCTGTTTGTGTGCTCCTGATTTCAAGCCAATTTACGAATAACTGTTAATCACGCATTTTCCTTAGCATTTGTCGGCTTTTAAACACGTAAAGTCAGCAAATTTTGTAAGATGCGCACGAGAAGGAAATGACCATCTTAACCTATTAGTCCATTGGTTTGCCCAGTCTATCTCTAGGTCATCTAGATCCCCCTGGTTCTTCAGCCTGCACGGCCCTCTGTTTACCCTGACCCTTCACCCAGTCAGTATTTGACTACATAAGAGTGTTACTCTGACTTACACCTGATAAATAGCAGAAGTAAATGGGCGCAGGTGACAGCCGTACGCACCCTGCGTGCGCTGGTTGTAAACTAGCAACTTCCATGTGTAACCTTTGGCACTGCCCCACCCTTTTTTAAGCTCACCAATTTATCCGCGCACCAGTACGCGAAGCGCGTATGTGCAAGGTTTAGAAAATAGGTAGAGATTTCCATACAAACCTTTCAAACTGCCTATTTGTGTATCCTCTAGGCCAACAGTCCTGGATAAAAGCCCCAGGAACCACCCGTCAAACACAGTCTCTTAATTCCCAAATTATTATTTCACCCGCGAGTTCAAGATTCCCTGAGCAGAGGGAAGAATTCTCTTTTAGGCCTTGTGCATTGCATTTAGCAAATGCCAGTTTAAAGTAATTTTAAACAGCACTGACGATCACAGCAGCAATAATCGCGCTGGAAGCACTGAATGTTTTCCATCATGACTTTTACTGATGAATGGTGAAACTGATGAAAATTCTTTACAGCTTTAGTTGTTTCAAATACGATGTTACAAATTAACTTCTTTAAGGAGGTCTTTGCCCTTCCTTCTTTTTCATAAATCAATATTGATGGTTCAATTCAGTTCCAAATAATATATCTAATTCCTCTTCCTCTCCGGTCAATGTTAGGGCAATTTGTAAACTCCCTCCCAATTGATAGGGGATAATCTTTAATCAAACTGATGATATTATAGACAGTCCACATAACTCCTACTTCTCCTTAATAAGTTCCTTCCTTCTGCTTTCTGTTCACAGTACTTGACAAGCACCTCTCTTACTCTTCTTCTCCTTGAATCTCGTTGAGATGATGGTGAAGCCTACTAATAGATCCAAATAATCTCCTCCTTTCCCCTTATCTCCTCTAACCAGGAATGGATGAAAACCTCTCCAGAACTACTCACAATTCACCCGTGTTCTCTAGATGAGAAACACCACTCCTTAGGTTTACATACATTGAGCCTCTGGTTGAGTACTCAGGCATTTGAAAAACAAAAGAATCAAAAAAGGGAAATCAAATATGAGATGAGGAGGGTGGTAAAAATAACTCTTCTCTCGACAAACAAACAAAGGTTCCAAAACATTGTCTTCCAAATGAGGAAAGGCTCTCTGTCTCCTTTCTGAACCCCCAGAGGCCTTCCTTCTAAAAAAAAAAACCAAAAACAGAGAACAGCCATGCACATGCTGTCCTTGGAACTGTCAGATTCTACTCCCTATGATGGTGGTACAGGCTTATATATTGTAACAGGTTAATTTTAAAACGAGGATGCATGCACCCATTCACACACATATCGGCGCACCAGTGGAGATGTGCTTGAATTTTAAATCCTGCATGCATTTGCGTGTGCATGATTTAAAATACGCCTACTGGGCCAGATTTTAAAAGGGTTACGTGCGCCGGGCCTATTTTAAAAAGGCCCGGCGATGCGCGTAAAGCACCAGGACGCGTGTAAGTACAGGGGCTTGCAAAAAGGGGCGGGGCGGGATCAGGTTCCCGGCACAGCGGCCATATTTGCTGCTGTGCTGGGGATCATGCGCCGGCAGTTGGCCCTGGGGCTGAAGTAAGTTTGGAGTTTTAAAAAACCCAAAGGGGCGGATTTTAAGAGCCCTGCTCGCCGGTGAGCCTATTTTACATAGGCCTACCGGCGCGCGCAGAGCCCCGGGACTCGCGTAAGTCCCGGGGTTTTCGGAGGGGGGCGTGTCGGGGGCGTGTCGGGGCAGGACCGAGCGCAGCGCCGTTTTGGGGGCGTGTCGGGAGCGTTTCGGGGGCGGGTCCGGGGGCGTGGTTACGGCCCGGGGCGGTCCGGGGGCGTGGCCGCGCCCTCCGGACCTGCCCCCATGTCGCGTCCCGGCGCGCTAGCGGCCCACTGGCGCGCGGGGATTTACGCCTCCCTCCAGGAGGCGTAAATCCCCCGACAAAAGTAAGGATGGGGTTTAGACAGGGCCGGGCGGGTGGGTTAGGTAGGGGAAGGGAGGGGAAGGTGAGGGGAGGGCAAAAGAAAGTTCCCTCCGAGGCTGCTCCGATTTCGGAGCGGCCTCGGAGGGAACGGGGGTAGGCTGCGCGGCTCGGCGCGCGCCGGCTATACAGAATCCATAGCCTTGTGCGCGCCGATCCCGGATTTTAGCGGATACGCGCGGCTCCGCGCGTATCTACTAAAATCCCGCGTACTTTTGCTTGCGCCTGATGCGCCAGCAAAAGTACGCCTATTCGCGCGGTCTGAAAATCTACCCCAAAATGTCAAAGGTGGGGGGGGGGAAAGGGTAGGGGGGGTGGGGGGTAGGAAAGTTCCCTCCAAGGCCACTCTGATTTCGGAGTGGCTTGGGAGGGAATGGGGGAGGGAAGCGCAGCTTGGAGCGGGCTCGGCATGCGCAAGGTGCACAATTGACTGTGGTAGAGATCTAATAGGATCTCTACATTTGTCTTTGGAAACTATTCACAAAATTAAAAATCTGCTTGTCATACATACCTGCAAGCATGGGAGTTCACTGGTTTAGCAATTTTGCTTTGCTAGAATTGGCCATAGGTTTCTGGAACAATAAAATGCAACTTTTCACCTGTCCTTCAGCTTTCTGCCTTTGATTTCCTGACTGTAATGGGTCTATATTGTAAGGTCCACCTGCTAAGCCTGCTGGGACCCACTCAGTTCAGACTTTTTGTGCTCTGACCCCTACTGTGGAGGCTGTGATGATCGAGGTACAAGGAACACTGCTTTCTCCAACTCTGCTCTACTGACCCCACCCATCTGAAAATCAAAGTTGTAAGAAAAGCATTTCTTCTCAGTTTGATTGGTTCATCTACAGTGCTTCTACTTTATTGAATTAACCTTTGGCCACTTGAACTTTGTGACTCTCATGTCCTAGGAACAATATGAAGGTTCCCTTCTTCAGCTCTTCCATAAACTATATCAAAGATTTCTAGACATTAATGAACCTTTATATTCCTATACTGATAAAAGCCAGAGATATTTTAGTTCTATACAACGATAATCATCCCAAAAGATGGAATATGAACTTATATTGACACATTTCTTTTTTTCATTTTAAATAAAGATACTGAGGTTTGTTGTTGGGGGTTTTTTTGTTTTCTTTTTTTTCATTTTGAAATGTAATCCACTGCGGCAGACAAAATTATCTTGGCAAAAAAGATCTAAACTGGACTTTCCCTATTGAAAAACAAGGGCACTTTCGTGAATAACTAATGTTGAACTGAGTAAATAAAAACCTGATCTTTTTAAATTTAATTCTCAGCAGATTGATTAACATCAAGGCAGACTGAATGCTTAACACAACTTCCTCATTGTTTTTGTACCTCGCGTCTTGACTGAACAAAAAATGTCTTATATCCATGCATTCTGACCAGAAAGCACAGAACCGTTATTGAGAGCATATTTCTGCCCATGTCAATTGAACTGTTAAAAGGGCTTTATAAACACAAGAGAGCTGTGGGATTTGAGCTCACCGTGTCTGAGGCCATATGTTTATTGCAGTCAGTAAGAGTTACAGAGAGGTAATGCGTTATAGCATTTGCATAAAAGTGGATTTCTATTGCTTGGGATAGATTTGCCAATATTTATGTATTTATTTATTTAAACCCATTTATAGGCTGCCTATGACCACAGCTGTAGGCAGTGTACGGATAAAAATTACATAAGCAATTTAGCATAAAGCAAGACCGTCAAACAAAACAGCTAAATATAGCAAAGCAAAAACCTCAGATTTGTCATCATCTTGAACTCTCAGTCTAGATCAGGAAAAGCGAACTGAAACACACAAGTCTTAAGCACTTTCTTGCATGTCTTTGTACATGTAGTCAGTCATAAAGCTACCGGCAGTGAATTCCACAGAGTATGCTAATAAGTAGGTGTGGAAGATTGTTCTGCGAGATACTGCCATTTTTTTATTTCCATAAACAGGCTAAATGTACTGTTTCTACTTTTGGGCAAAGCTTGACATTAAGAAAAATATAAAGCCAAGCATGAGAGCACTGGGTACAAAAACAAAAAAACAAAGAGCCTGTAAACCGATGTGATATGCTTATGAACGTCGGTATATAAAAGTTTTAAATAAATAAATATAATAAATAAATAAAATGAAAGGAGTTTTATAGTCTCTTTTCATATTATGACGTTGCTTTTTATTTATCTTGGCTTCCGCAATCTATGATTTGCTGTATTAACCAAACTTAAGGCCTTATTCACTGTGAGGGCAGTAAGACGGCCAGCGGGAGGGATTGGGGCTGCTCACTTGCTACATAAATATTTATTGGGGGGATCGGGAGGAAGCGGGGCATGCTGCGGCAGCTCAGCCGCTTGTGTGACTTTTTTTTTTTTTTTTACATTTGAAAGAGAAGGCAGTTCTCTGTCTAACTTTAGGACTGCTTTGTTGCTGACCAAAGTTAGTCGGAGAACTTGACCAGGCTAGCGCTAATATTCAGCACTAGCAGGGGTAAATGTAAATAAACCATGCTCCAGAACACCCCCAAGCCTGCCCCTTTTTTATCCAGCTAAGTTTTAGCCATGAGTTGCACTACTAAAGCAAGGCCATTCAACATGGAGAGAAATTTAAAACACAGGCTTTCAACTAAGCTGGATAAAACTCCTTTGAATATTTACCTGTAAGACTTTTTCCTGATTCTGTGTCTGTAATAGAAGACTGATAAATCTGGCCCACAGTCAATACAGGGGTAGAATTAACAGATAATACAGATGTACAGTAGTCGCCGCATGCATGTTATAAAATACGGTTCCCACGTGCACATACATGCTGGATTTTAATATCTGCGCGCCTGGGGGCAGGCAGGTCGGGACTCGAGCGTGTGCGGGAGGGATTTTAAAAACCAACACGCGGCAACATGAGTAGGCCTTCCCCAGTTCCTTCCCTCCTGGGAGGGAACATTCCTATCCCCCTAACTACCCTTTATACCTTTTCTCCTCTCCTCCCCGACTCCTAGCCCCTACCTAACTAGTTTAATTTTTTTTTGTTTTAATACTTAATGCTCCTTTGGAGCAGAAGTAACTTCCATGCGCCAGCCGGCTGCCGGCACATGCTTCCTCAGAGCAGGGCCTAATGGCCGCTGTCCTGGTTCGGCCCAGCCCACCCCTTTTCGCTGGCCCGGCACTTCTGCACGTACCGGGTCCATTTCTAAAATGCGCTCAGCATGCTCACGGCCCAGCCACGCGTGTATCCCCCGGATTTTACACAGGCCATCGAGAATTCGTTCTTAAGTGCATGGTTTCATCTTTGCTTGTTTCTTTCCTTCTATCCCATCGTTGACATTCAGTCAAGACTGAAAAGCCATGCTACAATCTAACTATTTACCTCAATATATATATACCCCCAAATTATTATTTATGCTGATTGTTACAGAGATTTTACATTTTGAAATAAACACTAAAACTTCCTGAGAAATTTTGCAAAGAATTAAAGCTGCAGTTATGGGGTCTTTCTGGTTTTCCGACTCATATTTCATTTGATGAAGGCCCTTTATTAACATGCTGTAAAGGAATACATAGCTCCACCAGCAGCAAGTGAAGTCATGTGTAACTCAACTGGACTGCCATGATGATTATACAAAGATGTTAACATAAGCTTGCCCCTTGGGATAATCAGGGATGGCTGTTGGGTTTGCTTTTTGTTTGGCTTTGTCTGCTTTTACTTCAACGTAAACTCCATGCCATGCTTGAATTCATTCCAACCTAAGCAGAGTGTATTTTGGAAGCAATTCACAAGAGGATTTGGTACAAAAACCATCCTATCCATGAATGAACATAACATTTCTGAACACATTTTCCATCACAGTACATAGTTTCAGATTGCTATCATAGAATTAATTAATTAATTAATTTATGTATTGCAGCTTAATTAATCACGTATTCAAGACAGGCTCAGAGTGATGGACAATTATGAAAAAAATTCAATCAACAAAAGAATACAAACTATATCTATATACAAATAATTACCATAATAAAAGTCTAACAAACCAAACATCAAAAATACATAAAATAAAATCAGTTGAAAAAATAATACACTTCAATCGAGTATAAAATACTAAAAGATACAAATAAACTGCCTGCAATAACATATACAGGCTGATGCAATATTAGCGCACATTAAATGCACGTCGATCCACCTCTCCGGGGCGCAAAATGCAAATGGGCTGCCGCAGTAAAAAGGAGCCACTAGGGGAAATTGCACGCCCCCTAGCACCTCCTCGGCAGTGGACGCCCGGGAGAGGTGGCTGTCAGCCACAGATGGAAAACGGACCCTCGCTAACTGAGCTTCCCTTTTCCTAACCTGACCCTTTTTTTTTTTTTTTAGTTTGGGACATTCTAATTATTTTAGTTTCTCTGACTTAATATCGCCATGAAATAAAGTTGAAAGAAGTACAGAAAAGGAGTATATTCTGCTTTTCTGTACACTTTTTGGGATCCTCCAAAATGAATGCCTGCTCAGGGCAGGCATTAATTTTGGCAAGTAAAAATGTGTGCGTCTGGTGCACATTATTTTTTGCATTGGGAGGATAGATAATAGCCTCTTTAACATGATGCAATGAGCTCTGTTGCCTACGTGCACTATTGAACATTGTTTTGAATGCGCTAACCCCCATTTTGCATCAGGGGTTATGGAGGCACGACCAGAGCACATGTCCAATTTCGGGTTGAGCCATGTGCTGCATCCAGGGCATGGTATTGCATCAGACTGATTAAATCTTGATTTAAAAACAGTTTGGATACAAAGAAAAAAGTATCAACTATAACAACACAAATCACCAAAAAACTAAAATATATAACATGTATCCCAAGGTTTATACCACATTCGGAGGGGGGGTGGGGGGGGGGGAACAGTCCAATAAGAAAGGAAAAAGAAAAAATGTATAATTTTATTCAAATGGGCTTCAAATTATAATAGTCATCCTATCTATCAAAGGACTTCCACTCCTATTCTGCAAAGAATTTTCAAGCTGTTCTGGATCAAAAAAAAAAATTTTGACTTTATCCAATTTAACCTGATATTTACATGGAAATATTAATAAGAAGGTAGCATCCTCTATTTTTTTAAACAGAAAAGACTTACATCTTAACTGTACTTTTTGCCAGAAAAGAGGTATCTAAATCGTAAAAAATCCAAAACATTTTAAGAGTCCAATTTTTATCAGGCCCTAATACGTAAGTAACCATTAATGTTGCTTTAGAGGAAATCTAGAGTAATGGGAGTAATTATATATATATATATATATATATATAAATGTAAATGGGCTGCCATGGTAAAGAGGAGGAGCTAGGGGAAATTGTGCGCCCCTATATGATATATATATATATATATATATATATATATATATATATCAGGTTAAACTTTTGTAGATCCTTACTTGGGCTATACTAAGACCATTCCATTTGTATAAGTAGAGGGAAGCATTCCATCTATTTTCTAGCCTCCCCATGTGGTTTCCTGCAGTGGTTGTTGCCTGCCTCTATAAAAGGCAGAGGACCCCCCCCCCCCTATTGAGTGTGTGGATTCCTAGAGGCCAATGCAATATAAATTGCGGAACGCGGACGCTGAAAAGTTAGTGCCCACGTTCCTAATGTGCGCATGGCACCCGCAAGGGGGGCACCATGCAATATCCAAATTAGGGGGTCGCACTAGCTAACGCGACCCTGCTGCGGCTGCCAGTTATGAAGACCGATGCCAGCAAACTCTGTCGGTTTTCATAACCTGCCGTCTGCCAATAATGAAATTGGACGCCGAGTTTAAACTCGGCGTCCGTTTGCCAGTAATCGGCAAGTTTATCGGCAGCCATTTTCATTACTGGCAGACGGCCGGTTATGAAAACCGATGCCGAGTTTACAGGCGTCGGTCTTCATAACTCGGCGGTCTACCGAGTTATTTTATTTTAGTTTTTTTACTTAAAAGAAAGTACAGAAAAGCAGTTTTTTCTGCTTTTCTGTACTTCCTTTACCTGCGCTCAACTATTATCACCTGCTCCAGG
Organism: Rhinatrema bivittatum; assembly: GCF_901001135.1. NCBI lineage: Eukaryota > Metazoa > Chordata > Amphibia > Gymnophiona > Rhinatrematidae > Rhinatrema > Rhinatrema bivittatum. The sequence continues at coordinate 169,346,318 of NC_042617.1, forward strand.
CAGGCGATAATAGCTGAGCGATAAATGTGCTTCTGAGACACACATTTCTTTTTTTGCATGTGGAGTGAATGAGTAATAGCCTCATTCATATGCATTTGCATGTGATGAGCACTGTTACATTCACTCCCGTCCGACGTGGGTTAAATAGGCGCTAATCCCCCTATTGCATTAGGGAGTGGATTAGCGTGTTGGAGTGTGGGTTATGCAGTGCGCTCGGCTAGGCGCACTGTATTGCATCAGCCCCTTTGTTTGGTTTTGGAGAAAGCAGGAGTGCTTCTATTTAGTTTCTTGTTTCTATTCCTTCTGATTTTGTTTTGAGGGACTTTTATTCTTTTTTTGGATGTAGTGGAGGAAGTTCTCCACCCATTCTTCCTTCTATTTTGGTATTTGGTTTACTCATTTTATACAGGACTTTTCTGAACCTCTCCCTCTGAGAAATTCAATTACCCATCCAAGATCTGGAAAGAGGCTCGGGCTGCTATCCAATGTCCAGGGGGCGAAAAGAAGTAATAAAGAAAAAGAGAGGCATCCCACCAGTGTAGAGATCCTAGAGCTTTAGCTGCCTATAAGCTGGAAGGCAACCTGGATGGGAATTAACTGCAGATTACTCCTCAGTAATGTTTGAGTTATGAACTGTATGAAGAATGTACTTTTCCACTTTAAAGTCACCTTTTAGTAAAGTTATGTTGGCACCTTATCATTGAGTCCAGCATAATTGCTGCTGTCTGATGTGGAGATTGTGAAAGAATAATAGCCAGGGCCTTGGACAGTAAATAGCCCCTCCCCCCCCCCTCATAAGAACATAAGAACATGCCATGCTGGGTCAGACCAAGTGTCCATCAAGCCCAGCATCCTGTTTCCAACAGAGGCCAAAACCAGGCCACAAGAACCTGGCAATTACCCAAACACTAAGAAGATCCCATGCTACTGATGCAATTAATAGCAGTGGCTATTCCCTAAGTAAAATTGATTAATATACATTAATGGACTTTCCTCCCATGGGGAATTCTAGAGAAACTGGAGCTAATGGACTATATGGGAAGTGAAGATAGCTAGAGCCCCAGGATTTACTGTGTGCCTTTTCCGCTCCGTGCAAGTTACCCCCATGACTCTGTTAAGGGAAGTAACTTCCGTTCCGTGCAGGTTTCTCCCATGTTTCTGTTATGGGTAATAACTACAGCTCAGTGCAGGTTACCCCCAGGCCCACTACCTCCATGGTTTTTCATTAAAATCCTTCATGGTTTTAGTCTTCACCACTTCCACCTTATTAGTTTGTAAGCTCTATCGAGGAGGGACTGTCTGTATGTTTGTACAGCGTTGCATATGTTGTGTAGTACTAAAGAAATGTTAAGTAGTAGTAGTATTATAGGGAAGGGGGAGAAGGGGTGAGGGGAAGGGGAGTTGATGGGGGATCAGAAGGTGACAGGCAGTATAATTTAATGGTAACAGAAAAGAAACACTCTTCTTCCTTAAGATTTTTAACACACAAATTCACAACTCTTCTAGGCAGCTCTGTTTTACATAGACCTACAGGTCGATTTTAAAAGCATTGCTCATGTGAAAATGGCCGCATAGGCGCCTATGTGGGCCACATGCAAGCAGCATGGATTTTTAAAAGCTGCAAATTACGCACATATCTGCGCGTGTTCAAGTAATGGCACGCGCCTAAAAAAGGGGCGATTTGGGAGCGTGGTCTGGGTGTGACTCTATGTATGTGCATAATGAAGGGTTTTAAAACCACCCTACGGGCTGACATGCGCACGCTTACGCAAGCGAACTTGCTACAACGGGTTTACGTGCCATTGGTCAAAGAGACTTTTGATTAGCAGCTCTGCGGTTGCCAGGCTACCTTCTCCCGCTGAGTAGAAGAAAGAACTGCCGGGGGAGGGGGGGGGAGGACCTCCAGTGCTTGCTGGGACCCACTGGCTATTGGAGATGCCCGATGGCTGACTTCCTGTTAATGAAAACTGTTTTAAATAAGGACACCTGAGTGCCTAGCTATATCCTGTATGACTGAGTGAAGAGCGGTAGGTTAATTAGTGGGATGCAAACTTATATGCATCTTTTCTGCCACTTCGCTTGCCACAACAGGGGTTCAATTCGTGAGAGAGCTATATGGACCGCACCAGCAAGCTTTCTGTCTCTCTACAAGTAAATAATACTACCTCATGTTGGGAGTATGGGCCACCTAGTCCTTTATCACAGAACGGTGTCCCTCAACATTTGCAGCTCACCTTGTGCTATCCCAGTGTGTGCTCCTGCCCCCTTCCCATTCCTTTTTAAAATTGTTAGGTGGTGAAAGAGAAGCTGCCAATGAAACCTCACATCAACCTCCAGCTGTGAGGCTTGCTGTCAGGTTTGCCTTCAATCTGGGAACTTGCCTTTAACCATATATGGAAGAAGCTTCAGCAGGGAATGGCTGCTGTAACAGGCTAACAAAAGCTCCAAAGGCTGCACAGCCTGCTCCTCCAGTACGGTACAGGTAGACCTGGAACGGTAGGCTCTTCACAGCTATTGTTTCAGTTGCTCCCTGTTGTCATCCATCTACTGTATTGTTAGGCCTTTGCATGAAGGATAAGTCCTTGTGAGCCAGGAGAGGATAAACTGCATATTGTTCCTTTATGGCGGTTTGCAAGTATTTCAGACTTGTAATTTTTACCACTTGCGGGTTTTTATTTAATCATCAGTCCATAACCATATACTAAGACATTTTTTTAAGTTTTTTTTTTATTTTCAATTAAAAAAAATGGTACTTCCCTTAGGGGAGAGCTGTTGCGCTTCAAAGTCCAGGATCTGAAGTTTTGCCCGGTTAGAAATGTGCAGCTGCAAAGGTTAAAAGTGTATAACAGCTTGGACACTGTTTAAAATTGCAATCTTAGAAGCAAAGTCCAGATGAATTCCATGTATTAAAAAAGGTGGAAGGAAGGCAAAACGATAACTGACATGGTTAAAAGATGAGGTGAAAGCAGCTTTTTTAGCCAAAAATACATCCTTCAAAAATTTGAAGAAGTATCCATCTCAAGAAAATAAAAAGCATAAGCATTACCAAGTTAAGTGGAACACATTGATAATGAAGCTGGCTGTAGAGGCAAAAACTCATAACAAAAACTTATAAAAATATATCCAAAGCAAGAAACCTGTGAGGCAGTTGGTTGGACCATTAGATGACGGAGGAGTTAAAGGGACTCTTAGGGAAGATAAGGCCATTACAGAAAGACTAAATTAATTCTTTGCTTCTGTGTTTACTAATGAGGATGTTGGGGAAATACCGGTTCTGGAAATGGTTTTCAAGGGTGATGGGTCAGCTGAAATGCACAAAATCACTGTGAACCTGGAAGGTGTATTAGGCCAGATTGACAGACTAAAGAGTAGCAAATCACCTGGAGTGGATGGTATGCACCCCAGGGTTCTGAAGGAACTAAAAAATGAAATTTCAGATCTATTAGTTAAAATTTGTAACCTATCATTAAAATCATCCATTGTACCTGAAGACTGGAGGGTGGTTAATGTAACCCCAATATTTAAAAAGGACTCCAGGGGTGATCCAGGAAACTATAGACCAGTGAGCCTGAATTCAGTGCCTTGGTCATATAGACCAGTGAGCATGAAGTCACATGACATGGTTTAATGCAACACAGTCAACATGGATTTACCCAAGGGAAGTCTTGCCTCACAAATCTGCTTTGTTTTTTGAAGGGGTTAATAAACATGTGGATAATGGTGAATCAGTAGATGCAGTGTATTTGGATTTTCAGAAGGCGTTTGACAAAGTCCCTCAAGAGAGGCTTCTAAGAAAACTAAAAAGTCATGGGATAGGAGGCGATGTCCTTTTGTGGATTACAAACAATTTAAAAGACAAGAAACAGAGAGTAGGATTAAATGGTCAATTTTCTCAGTGGAAAAGTGTAAAGAGTGGAGTGCCTCAGGGATCTGTACTTGGACTGGTGCTTTCCAATATATTTATAAATGATCTGGAAAGGAATCAACAGTTATCAAATTTGCAGATGATACAAAATTATTCAGAGTAGTTAAATCACAAGTGGATTGTGCTACTTGCTATCTTCATGGAATACCCGTAGTCCTTCTATTATTCAAAAGTGTAAATAACAGATTCACATCTACTCGTTCAAGACCTCTCATGATCTTAAAGACCTCTATCTTATCCCCCCTCAGCCGTCTCTTCTCCAAGCTGAACAGCCCTAACCTCTTCAGCCTTTCCTCATAGGGGAGCTGTTCCATCCCCTTTATCATTTTGGTTGCCCTTCTCTGTACCTTCTCCATCGCAACTATATCTTTTTTTAGATGCGGCGACCAGAATTGTACACAGTATTCAAGGTGCGGTCTCACCATAGAGCGATATAGAGGCATTATGACATTTTCCATTTTATTAACCATTCCCTTCCTAATAATTCCTAACATTCTGTTTGCTTTTTTGACTGCTGCAGCACACTGAGCAGATGATTTTAAAGTATTATCCACTATGATGCCTAGATCTTTTTCCTGGGAGGTTGCTCCTAATATGGAACCTAACATCATGTAACTACAGCAAGGGTCATTTTTCCCTATATGCAACACCTTGCACTTGTCCACATTAAATTTCATCTGCCATTTGGATGCCCAAACTTCCAGTCTTGCAAAAATTATTTTTTACTGGACACACAATTTAAGCTCTGGAATTTGTTGCCAGAGGATACGGTTAGTGTAGCTGGGTTTAAAAAAGTTTGGATAAGTTCTTGGAGAAGTCCGTTAACTACTATTAATCAAGTTGACTTAGGGAATAGCTCCTGCTGTTACTGGGATCAGTAGCATGGGATCTACTTAGTGTTTGGGTACTTGCCTGGTACTTGTAGCCTAGACTGGCCACTGTTGGAAACAGGATACTGGGCTTGATAGACCCTTGGTCTGACCCAGTATGGCAATTTCTTATGTTCTTATGAAGGAGAATTAGTGTAAGGTCAAGGCTGAGTCAGAGTGTGGCAAAGCTGGGGGTGATTAGTGTGATATCTGACACTGAGAGGACATCGATGGAGCTTGTTGACAATTCCTAGTTGGCCTGAGGAATATCTTACCTCCAGCCCCATCCTGCCGTGTGCACAGCTGGTCAATCCAGTGCCGCCTCCTCAGGTGCAGCTCCCAGGCTGCCTTCTCCAAGGCTTTCATCTATAGGGCAAAAAAAGATTACGCCCATTAAGTGCACTGTTACTGTCAATGTGAGTGGCGTACTTGTATGTTACTATGGGTTGTTAAACATTAAGATGTGAGTAGCTGTAGGACACTCAATCCCCCTAGAAGCCCCTCATGCATTGCCTGACCCTCTCTACCCATTCTACTACCCACCCTCTAGGCCCACTAGAAGCTCCCCCATGAATGGTCTGACCCTCTCCACCCCCATTCTACTTACCCCATGTGGGTAGAAGGCACTGTGGTTGAAAGCTCTCATCAGGCATTTTTATTCTTGGAGGTCTCAGAGGTTCCCCAGAACAAAATAGAGATTGGCTTCATTAGCCACCGGCAGGGACACCAGCTGTTGGATGTCCCAGGTGGTAAAATTTGGCTGTTATGCGGGTAACGGCATTTTTTTGGGCCCACACTCCTGCGGATTTGGAAGTGGCTTCAAGGTTCTGCACTATTCTATCCCACGGTTTCCATTGCTTTCGCCCATCACTGGTATATAACTAGCAGATCCATAGTTTTCTGCTTCTTCTTGCTCCCACTCTTGTGGAATAGTACTACATCAGCTTTTCTACAATTTTGTTGAACCTCTGCTGTTTCAAGTGATGCACCTAGGTACCGAGGATAAGTGCACATCCTGACATGCATCTCTGCATGCATTTTCAAAAGTTTGTGCATAATTTGGCACGCAATACAAAATTCCTGCCTTTGGCAGCTTGCACCCACCTATATAAAATGTAAATACTCTCACTTGTAATGGTTTTATTATTCCGATTAATAATGTATTAGTACTGATCCCAACCCTTATCTCTGGCATGTTACTAGCATCCTATCACCCACCTGCGACATCATTCTCACATATTTATTGACTGTACATAACTTAAAAGAGGTCATTGTTATATCCCCATTTTGTAACTATAGCAGCCCCCCTTCTCCCTAGCCCCTGTTACTTAGTATCTTTCCTCCCCAGTTCTAAATCAGTTATATTGTAAAGCCTTAATGCTGCATTTCTGTTTTATGGAAACCGATGTGATGTTATTAACGAATGTCGGTATATAAAAAACGTAAAATAAATAAATAAGGCCGGATTTTAAAAGGCTTACGTGCGCCGGGCCTATTTTAAAAAGGCCTGGCGATGCGTGTAAGTCCGGGGTTTTACATAAGGGGCGGGGCGGTCTGGGGGCAGAGCAGGGGTGGGGCCAGAGGCCTCCAACATAGCGGCCATTGCCGCTGTGTCAGAGAATCGAGTGCCGGCAGGCTGCCGGCGTGCACAAAAGGTAAGACAAAAGTCAGTGGGGGTTAGAGTAGGGCTGGGGGGGGGAAGGTTAGGGGAAGGGGTGGGAAGGTTAGGTTAGGGGGGAGGGAACTTCCAGGCTGCTCCGATTCCCGGCTGGGGGGGAAGGTTAGGTTAGGAGGAACGGAGGAAGGCAGCGCGGCTCGGTGCATACAAGGTGCACGATTGTGCACCCCCTTGCGTGCGCCAACCCCGGATTTTATAACATGCTTGCGCCTGCACACACATGTTATAAAATTGGGCCTACATGTGCACGCGCCAGGTAGCGCGTGCACATGTAGGCCATGCGCGCTTCTTTTAAAATCTATCCCTAAGTGTGTATGTGTGCGCACATTCTCTCATTTTAAAATTCAACTTTATAGAAAACAACCATTACAGCAGTCTTATATATGGGTGCTTTGGCACAAATGGTATATTTCTCTCTCCTTTTCTAAGGGGCTGATGTAATAAAACTCGCACTAAAGAAGGAGTTAGATTTTATCATGGGTTTTATTTAACATGCGTGTTAAACCTTGTATTCCCTGCAGGAAGCTAATGACATGCAAGTAGACAATAAGTACAAAAATTACGCTAAACTGAAAAAACACACTTTTTTTTATTTATTATTATTTAAACTCCTGTTCTATTTACATGCCAGTCCTTGCAAAAAGATGAAACAATGGCCACTAACCCCTCTAAGTGGATGTAGCATGGCCTGGCCAGGCCTGCCCAGCAAGTCCTCTGCCTCTCTTCCTCCCCTTCCAGGAAAGCAGAAACCCCTCTCTCTCACCTTAAAAATAGTTGAGTGGTGTCTGAGGTCGGTCCTCCCTCTTCCTCTCACCACTCTCACCTTAAGAGAAATAACTCCCCAACTCTGGAACCCCCACCCAGAAGACCTTACCTCTTCCGGCTGGGCTGTTTCCTTTCTGGCAGCTGATTGGTCCCTTTACTGTCACATGTCAGTGAAAGGCCAGCCTTCTGAAAGGGGATTGATCCTTTCACTGACAGCTGATAGTGGAAGGGACCAAGTGGCGGACTGTGAAGGAGTGAATAAATTATTATTTAAAAAGGAAAGTTAAAACATAGCAAATTCTTTTGAAATTATTTATGAGTGGCAAAAAGAACTATTCTGCCATCTTTAAGCAGGAGTTCTATTTACTGTAGTCATAGTGTCCTTGCAACATAATTCTTGTTTCAGACCATCATCAGCCCATACTTAGTACCTGATTCATTGAGGGTTTTCCCCATAGACACAAAATGGAAGAAAAGCCTTAATGAATCCGTCCCTTAATAAGGTAGTCAAGCAAAAAAAAAAAACCAAAAACATAATTAATACACAATTCACTACAATGATATTTTATTTAGAATAAATCATAGTGTGGTGCATGCTTTAGCTTGTGCTCATTCCTTTCTCTTCCAAATAGCCTCCAGACTCGTCCAGAGTCATATGCAATGAGTGCTACACATTACCAAAAATAAGTTAACCTACTTCTTTACACACACTGATTACTTACTTACTGCCAAGCGAATGCTAATTCTAAATCAGGAGTGCTCCAACCTTTTTTTAGGGACCAAAACCCAAAGCTATACCTGGAGATAACAAATGATCATGCAAATGTACCTCTGAGCAAAACTAAGTGCTTTGCTGTCTCAGATAGCTCTTACAAAAGGGCCAGAGAGAATTTTATCTTGCTTTAGCTAAAAAATCACACTTATTCCTAGCACACTGCGGCTTGTACTTAAGCAATACAGAAAACACCAGAGACCTCTGCTATGATGGTGAACGAGAAAATCTGACCGTGTGAGTTCATTCCTTCAAGGGAAGAAAGGAGGCGCCTCCAAGCAAATACTGTCTGCACTCTGCACCACACAAAGACTTGGGACACTTTTACCTGTAGATGGGAGGGGGAGCAATGTTCAACTGCTTAGTTACCTGGGTAAAATCATTGGAAAATTGTCTTCATAAAGACATTAAAGGAGGCGGGGCCTCACACTGATCCCTGCCTTGCAAGTCACGTTACCTTCACCAGGCTGGACCCATTCACTTGACTCCTTCTGCCTAACCCACTGTCCGCCCAGCTTGCAATTTCTCTTCCAGCATGCAGACTGGCTAACTTGCTTCCCAGTCTTCTGTGAAATGCTTTGAAGGGCTTCATTGAAATACAGAGAATCCACATCTACTGCATTCCCCCTGATTTACTACTCTGGTCCCCTTATCAAAGAAATCAAGTTTGGCAAAAATCTTTCCCCTCTGAAATCATATTGCCTACAATCATGTAATCTACTGGCTTCAAGGTTCTGCACTATTCTATCCCACAGTTGCCATTGCTTTCACCCATCACTGGTATATGACTAGCAGGTCCATAGTTTTCTGCTTCTTCTTGCTCCCACTCTTGTGGAATAGTACTACATCAGCTTTTCTCCAGTTTTGTTGAACCTCTGCTGTTTCAAGCGATGCTACTTCAAAAGATGTATTTATTAATCACATTTTTTTCTGTTTCTAAAGAATGATTGAATAGAACTGTCAGCGGTGCTGCTGGCATCTCTCTCTAGCATATATTCTCTCTGGCCCCAGCACCTTGTCCACGTTCAGATTTGCTAATTTCTTGCAAACTTTCACTCTGTAGGCGCTTACTCAATGGCCCAGTGCTCGTTGCTGTTCTGACCTGCTCTGCCATGCCCTGACTTGACCGCTACTCCTCTGGGAGTAAGGAAGGGAAGGAGTCCTTAGCATCATGCTTCAGCGTCACCTACCGTCTAGCTTTTCCTCCAAAGAGAGCTGCACTGCATGCTTCTCAACCATGGATTATAAAGGAGACTTCAAAGAATGGCTTGCGGAGCCCTATCCTGTCATGGTTGGAGGTGCCAGAAGCAGGAAAAGGCTCACGAATAAGATGTAAAATGAAGCTGCTGGCCTATGAAAACACCAGTTAAATGAAAAGAAAAGCTCTCTCTCTTCTGTAAGTGGACCAAGTTTGAACTTGGTATGACTTTCTCTAGCTGGTTCTTCAGTGAATAGTAAACTAAAGGATCTCTTCATGACCCTTACACCTTTGGTTACGTTCTGCCATTGCTTTTATCGTGAGCCATGCCATTCACTGATCACTGTATTCCAGTTCCCCACGGTGGCATCCAAATCCTCTCTCCCATCTGTAAATATCATATCCAATCTGCCTTTTCACATGTGAGCTCTGCTACTACAGGTAGTTGCTTGAGGAGGTGTTATGGGTTCAGGCCGTGCACACTGGCATTCTGCCCAGGGGCTCTAATCTCACTGAGGTTTACACTGGGGCTACCTGAGGGGCTTATCCCATATAAACACACACAATTACTGGGAATTATACCTGAGGGCTTGAAGCCAGGAGTTTATTCCCTACGTAAAGAGTCACACACAAACTTTAATTCAGTACATCAAGGTTCCAGGTATTTAGGAAAGTGAGTTTATTTGAGCAATAGGAGGACAGAACAAATAAAATCAGATTACACAGAAGAAGTAATGGTAGATAATAACAACTGCTGCATAGATATAAAAAGCTTATATTTCCAAAGGATCAGCCATACCATCACATCCAGGGCTCTTTCTCCCCTCTCTTTCTCGCTGTCTTCCCTTATACACTACCGGAGGGTCCCATGAAGGGCATCCAAGAACACGTCATAGATATCCATTTTGTTTTGCTTTTTCCACTTTTAGTCTTTCTTCTTTGACTCAGCTCCACCCTAGGCAGCATAACCAGGTGACTCTGGGAGTCCTTCCCGACCCCAGGGCTGGGGGTGCACCTCCTTTGAGGCACACCCTGAGTGCTAATCAGTCAGCAGGAGCTGCCACTGCAACGACCCCGCCACCTTCTCTCATTCCCTGAGCTTCAGCGTACCATCTCTATGACACACACGGGCCTGACAGGCCTTATCTGAACCTGGATTCCCTTTTCTGAGTCAAGGGTTTGGCCCCAGAAATAATATATTTTTTTTAATCATTGTTGGTATATTTAATTTTTTTTTTTGTTCCAGGTACTTAGTAGTTAAAGAATTCCCAACTTTTATCTCTGACATGATTTTATCAAACAGAAGCCGTCTAAATATTCAGAAAGGGTGAGAACACTTATTGCCATAGGCATCAATTTGAGATCTTCATTTATTTAAAAAAAAAAAAAAAAGAAAGTATATAACTTGTAAGTGATGTAGTAATGAGTAAATGTTGCCAAATTATCTACATACAAGTGGGAAATGGATTCCTTACAAAATCTTTCATACCTCTGATGTCTTCATCTTCCATCCCTGGTGCCCTGACTCCTGGTCACATGACTCCTTTTGCTTATGTTAATAACAGATCTCTTTTTGAAAGTGCATGGACTTAAATCTCTGGTCACTGGACAAAGTAGTCTAGAAGAAAAATTATGCCATTTTGTGTTCATTTGTAAAAGTTTATGCCATTGCTAATACTGTACCCAGTACAAGAAGAATGTAATGGCGAGGTGTCAGGAATAAAACTAAATTTATTGAAATCCCTATCATAAAAACTACCCTGCTCTGAGCAAGCTTGATGGTCAGACAGGTGCAGGAGACTGAAGATTGAATGGTGCTTCACTTTGTGGTGCCTTCTTATGCAACCAACAAGGACAGTGAATTGTACAGTCTGGGAAAACAAGCATGGGGGTAACTTGCTGATGTGGCTGTTACTACCCTTAACCAATAAGCTTGAAACTTTTGATGCAACTCCAACATTGCTCTCTGCTTGAACAGCAAGAGGTGGACAGGGAATTGGACTCAGACAGCAACCAACAGGGACCCTGACTGATATGTAAAGGGGTGATTTGTGTGGCACGGTGGCTACTACCATAAACTTGCTGGGGAGACTGGATGGACTGTTTTGGTCCTTTTCTGCCGTCATTTCTATGTTGCAGTGTGATATGCTATCAATGGCATTCATTGTCTGCTTCTGTCTGACCAAGGTCAATGTTTGGAGAAAGGCTGTTTTATGGTATGAAATGCAAAGAATTTCTGTTTTATGTATTCTTAGAATCTGCTGTGCTGTCATGCATTTCTTGTATTTGTTGAGATAAAAACTTAATGTCATGCTGGGTCAGACCAAGGTCCATCGAGCCAGCATCCTGTTTCCGACAGTGGCCAGTCAAGGTCACAAGTACCCAGAAGATCCTATAACATAGATCTACTTCTTGATACTCATCACCCAGGGATAGCAACAGCTTCCTTTAGTCTATCTGACTAATAATGGGTTATAGACCTTTCTTCCAGCAACTTGTCCAAACCTTTTTTAAATCCTGCTATGCTAATCACCTTGTCCATGACCTCTGGCAATGGACTCCACAGCTTGATTGTAAAGCACATGCAAAATTGTCATGCCAATAAAGTTATCAGAATCTGATTGTGTGCTGAGTGAAAAAGTACTTTCTATGATTTGTTTTAAATCTATTGATTGTTAGTTTCAGGGCGTGTCTCCTTGTTTTAGTATTATTTGAAAAAGTAAATCCTTTCTTTACCCATTCCACCCCAATCATGATTTTGTAAGCAAGTATCATGTCCCCTCTCAGCTGTCTCTTTTCCATGCTGAAGATCTCTAACCTGCATAGCCTCTCATCATAGAAGAACCATTCCATTCCCTTGATCATTTTTCTCACTCTGCTCTGCAACCTTTTCAGTTCTAGTAATGTCTTTTTTTGAGAAGTGGTGACCAGAACTGCACACAATACTCAAGGGGTCCAATATTCAGAGCGTGTTCAGTGCTATTTAGCCGGATAAGCAGGACTTGTGCAGCTAGGTAGCGGCTGCTCTTAGCCACCTATACAGCTAAAAGTCACACACACAAAAAGTAGCGTGTACTGGGTGGATCGGGGGCAGAACGTGTTAGGCGTATAACTTATATGCCTAACTACCAAAATTCAGAGTAAGACGTATAAGTGTACATGTAAGTTTAGACATCCCATAGAGCAGGTCTAAACTTAACTGGGTAGAATTATCCAGCTAAGTGTGCACATATATGCATATATTCAGTGGCTTTGCCGGGCCACTGCATATACATCATAATTTAGCCAGATAAGTTCTAACCAGCTAACTGGGTCATTCATCAAAATGCATTATGGCATTAATGCCATAATGCATTTTGATGAATATAGCGATAATAACACTAATATAGCGATAATAACACTAATGGATGGCACGAATGCAAATTTTTGTGATAGATAACACATGCTATTAACTACACCTTTTTTCCTGGTGTTAGGTTGAGCAGTATGCCCAAAATGGCCATAATGCAATTCACAATAAATGTTTAGCACTGTATCTTGGCCATTTCTGGGTGGGAGAGGGAGAGAGAGAGAGAGAGCCTCTGAGGAGGCCCTCACACTGTGCAACTATTTATAGCTTAATAGGAGGGCCATCTAATAGCTCGAGGTGAGGTGTTGGTGGTGGTTTAGGGGCCAGTTTCTCATGTAGAGAGAGACATACGAACAGCACAGTACACTTTGGTGAAGATTTGACATCATTTGGAGTGAGGAAAGTCCATCAAGCTAGGGTGAGAGAACATAGTAGAAATGGCATCTTTGTGAGACTTTCCTCACTCCAAATGATGTCAAATCTTCACCAAAGTGTTCTGTGCTGTGCTGTTCGTACATCTCACTTTACAAGAGCAACTGGACCCTAAACCACCACCAACACCTCACCTCAAGCTATTGAGATATACATACTTGACTAATATGAAGGCCTTGTAGATTCTCTCTCCACAAAATGCAAAAATAAGAGTTATCACAGGGTGCAGTACTACCGATGCAAAGCAGTATGTTATCATGTGGTTTGATTATTCTAAAATGTCCTAAACACATCCCTTTTTCTTATCAGAGGAGTTATCAATGCGCTACTAATGCATTTTGATGAATCTAGGGGTTGGTTACTTTCATGACCAGCTTTGAATATTGGGCCCAAGGTGCTGTCTCACTATAGCTTGATAAAGAGGCAATATGACTTTTCCATTCCTTTTTGGATCATTCCTAACAGTTTGTTTCTTGACTGCCACCACACACTGAACAGAGGATTTCAATATATTGTCCACAAGGAATTCAAGATCCTTTCCCTGGATGGCAACTCCCAATTTGGCTCGGTTGATGTATCAGGCACTATACGAATCTGTTTGCTGAGTTAAACTGCCACTCAGTTCTTTGCTCTGCATTTACATTTGGTATATGTCATTGCTAATATATCTGGCAATGTATAGAGTAACACAGTTCTACTTTCATTATTTCCTTTGGTTTGCAATTTAAAATGTTTTTCTTTTAATTTTTCTATAGGGATGTTCATTCCCCTGATAGAAATCAAATTCATTGTGTCTGACAAGAGATTTTGTTTGCAGGTGCAGTTCTATTCCCTGTAAGAATTACTGGATTCTGTGCCAGCATTTTCTTCAGAAGCATTCCAAAGAAAACAATATCGAAGGTTATGTGTGGTAGTAGCGGTACGGGAATTTATTTGGATTGGAAGCAAAGGAGCTAATAAAATGAAATGATTCATGCAGTTGAAGAGATCAAACAACCAACTAGAATTAAAAGTTCCATGTAAGAATAAAGTGTTCCAGTCAGAATGAGAAAGGCACTCTTGAAGGGAAATGCTGCAGACAAGAATTAAAGTTACTTCTGGTGAAAGTGTGGACAAAATGCAAAACCCAGAATAAGTGAACCAACTCAAGTTAGCCATGCTCAAACCGCTCCTCAAAAAACCCAACCTTCCCACCTCAGATCCAGCTAACTTCAGACCTATAGCAAACCTCCCTATGTTAGCCAAAACTATGGAAAAAGTGGTTAACAAACAACTTTCAGATTTTCTTGAAGAAAATAACATCCTCACCCCAAACCAATTTGGTTTTCGTAAGACTAGGAACACAGAACCGCTATTAGCCTCACTATCAGACACCATTATCTTTAATCTAGAAAAAGGCCAACCTTGCCTCCTCGCTCTCCTGGATCTCTCTTCAGCGTTCGATACCGTAAACCACCCGTGCCTCCTGCAACGCCTAACGGACATTGGCATTACAGGAGCAGCGTTCAACTGGTTCAAATCATTTTTGGAAGACAGATCAGGTCAAGATAAATAACAAAGAGTCTCGTGCCATCGAATCTAAAAGGGGAGTTCCGCAAGGATCATCCCTCTCCCCGACTCTCTTCAATATATATCTTCTCCCTCTCTGCCAATTACTCACCGACCTCAAGCTTATACACTTCCTATATGCGGATGACATACAAATCCTCATCCCTATAGAGGACACACTACACAAAGCCATGTCACACTGGAGTAAATGTCTCACAGCTATCAACAACCTACTCAGCAGCCTCAACCTAGTCTTAAACACAAACAAAACTGAAATCCTCATTATAGCACCGGAAAACTATGTCCCACCCACTCCTCCGAACGCTAAGCAAAGTCCGGATACCTTTTCTCAACAAGTAAAGGACCTGGGAGTCATCTTAGACGGTGGATTCAGCTTCAACAAATTCGTCAATAACACAACAAAAGAATGTTTCTTTAAACTACAAACCTTAAAGAAACTAAAACCACTCCTTCTGTACAGAGATTTCCGCATGGTTCTACAAGCCATCATACTCCCAAAACTGGACTACTGTAACTCTCTCCTCCTTGGCCTACCAGCTTGCACCACAAAACCACTTCAGATGGTCCTGAATGCCTCGGCAAGAATTCTCTCAAATGCCAAAAAAAGAGACCATATCACCCCAATCCTGCATCATCTTCACTGGCTCCCGATAAAATACAGGATCCAATTCAAGTCCTTAATGATGATACATAAGGCCTTACATAATATCGCTCCACTCAATTTAACATTTCAAATTCAGCTACACACATCGGTGAAACCAACCAGAAGCGCATATCAGTACAGACTAACCACACAACAGGCGAAATCCTCCCTGAGGAAACGTGCTCTATCCACAGCGGGCCCTTCTCTCTGGAACTCGCTCCCTCCGGACCTTCGCCTTGAACCGTGCCACACTACATTTAAAAAGAAACTTAAGACTTGGTTGTTCGAACAAGCATTCCCATAGAGCTAATGAGCAAGAAAAAAGGCATTTCATATCCTCCGTATCTTCCCCAGCTTATATCTTTCTGAAGAAATCAATACGAAACTGTACTTAAGCATATGCAACACTATATTTTATCCTGTTACCAGATTCTATCAAGTTCAATGTTATTTACTTACTTATTTACTTATTAACCTGCATTTTAGTTATTAACTGTTTAACCATATTATATACTTTTCCTGTTTTCTCAAATTAATTATGTTCAATGTAAACCGCTAAATGTTCGATGTAAACCGCTAAATGAAGCGATAGTTACGGTTCCTTAGCGATAGTTATGGTTCCTTGTAAATCGGGGTGATATGTATACTATACAGGAACCCCGGAATATAAATTCCTTAAATAAATAAATAAATAAATAAATAAATGAAGATACCGTCAGAAGATAGGAGAGTCCCTACTGATTCACAAAGGAACCGATGTACTAGTAACCTGTGCTATTTTCAGTGGGATAGAGACCCAGTTTTGCGAAAGTTGGCTACCTATGCTAATAAGCTCCCAGTTCATTTGCATCTGTAGCAAACTTTCATGAGAAATATTTTGCGTGTTACCACAGACTGGAACTTCACACATTCCTGGCCATGGCAATGCGCGCTGCTCACACAGGCTGCCATGGTATTAAAGGGGCTGCACGGCCTGCATCCCATGTTTCCAAAAATCATTTGTGGTCCATGAGAACCCCACTCGATTCTGATTCTTGACCCTTGCAAGGAAAAAAAGTTGGCCTTTATTACGTCCTGCACCTTCAACCTCCACCCCCTTTTGTCCCCCAAAATAAGAGCAAGCTCCAATTTGGGCACCTCCCACCTCCTAACCCCTCCAAAGCTAACCACATAGATGGTCTTCTGGGGACAAGAGTGATCCCCAGTCACTCCTGCCTCTCCGGCACCATTTTGGAAAATGATATTGTTGCATTTCACTGGACGCAGACAAGCCGGCGATTGGCTGCATTTACTGAGACACCGTCGCCCCTGCCTCCGGCTGCCGCCATGCCGTCCATGCTGCACTTCCCCTAGGTGTGCGCATGCACCGCACGCCAGGCTTTGAAGGTCCCACGTGGGAAGGATACGTGGCGATACACAGTGATGACATCACTCGACTAGGTATTTAAACTCAGCCGCGCTCCTTGCAAATCGCTTCGGCAAAAGTCTTCCTGCTCTTGCAGTGTGTGGTGCTTGGTTCCCGATCCAACCTTGTCCAGCCTTGTTTCTCCTCACCTTGCCTTTTTCCTGCCCCATCTTTGTTGTCTTGCCTTGTCCTTGTCCTCAGAGTCTTGTCTTGCCTTGCCTTGTCCATCTAGTCCTGTCTTGTTCCCTAGACTCTTGTCTATCTTAGCCTGTCTCTCCATTTCTGACCTGAGTGGGAATTGCTTTTGCCTCCAGGAAGCCACCCACTTATTTTGGGGAACAAGTAGGTAGGGCTTCAATAGGCATGGCTTAATAAAGGACACCACTGTCACATTTATGGCACATATGTGAGTCTGGTGTCAGGGTCGGTGGGGAGGGAAGGAGGAGTCCATATAGACAACCAGGGATTTTTGGAACTATGTGAGGGGGCTTCAGACAACTGTGCTGCCCCCTTATCTTTATGCCCTGGACCACTTCATTTAGGTGCAGTTATCTTTTTTGGAAAAAATGGATCTGTGAAGCCATTTTTGCATTCTGTTTTTGCAAATTCACACATTAATGAACTGCTTTGCATGATTTTGCATTGCAGTAGTTCATTAAGGTGGGATTTTAAAAAACTTTCAATCATAGCAGCTGACATATGTATGTTTACTATTGCATGACATATTCATGTTCACTATTGTGCAAAACACCCTGGGGGCAATATGAAGTCACTGAGTGGCTTGGCTAGTTCGCCGGATGAACCTATCCAATTAACTAGCAGGGTGTATTCATCGTGCAGTTGCGCTGCTGAATATACCCTGCTATCTTAAAGTTAACTGCATATGTTTCTGCAGCTAATTTTAGGAGAGATCAGTGGCACAACCAGAATTAGCCACATGAGTTAAGTGGCTAACTCGAAATATGAGTTAGCCAGTTAACTTATTTGGCTAACTCCGCTCCTCTCCAAAATGCATCCCACCTGCTCCTAGAACATCCCCCAACTTATGCATCTAATTCTAGCTGCTTAACTAGTTATATGGCTAGAATTTAGGTGCATAAGTCTTGTAATATGCTGGTTTTGCCATTTAGAAGGATAACTTTTAGTAAAGTAGATTTATTAATTTCTATAGACATATTATTATTTTATATTGATATGTTACTGATTGTATTTTTGCTCTAACTTTATTTTATTTTATTATTCTAAAAACTCTACCTTATTTTATATTTACATTTTATTTTGTTAAATTATAATTATTTGTAAACTGTTTTGATCAACTTTTATTTGCTATGATGGTATATAAGAAGTTTTAAATAAATAAACTTTTGAATTCTTTGCTTCAGTATTCACTGAGGAAGATGTAAGAGATATACCCATGCCAGAAATGATATTCAAAAGTGATGATTCAGAGGAACTGAAACAAATCTCAGTGGATCTGAAAGATGTACTAGGGCAAATTGACAAAATAAAGAGTAGCAAATCACCTGGAACAGATGGTATACATCCCAGAGTGCTGAAAGAACTAAGAAATGAAATTGCGGACCTGCTATTGGAAATTTATAAACTATCAGTAACATCATCTAAGATACCTGAAGACTGGAAGTCTGCTACTGTAATGCCAATTTTTAAAAAGGGATCAAGGGGTGAGCCAGGAAATTACAGACCAGTGAGTCTGATGTTTGTGCCAGGCAAAATGGTAGAAACTGTCATAAAGTACAAAATTGCTGAACATATAGATAAACATAGTTTAATGGGACAAAGCCAACATGGATTTAGCCAAGGAAAGTCTTGCCTCCCAAATTTGCTACATTTTGTTGAAGGCGTAAATAAACATGTGGATAAAGGTGAACCAGTTGATATAGTTTATCTGGATTTCCAGAAACAATTTGACAAAGTCCCTCGTGAGAGACTTCTTCGGAAATTAGAAAGTCATGGGATAGGTGGCAGTGTCCTATTGTGGACACTCCAACTGGTTAAAAGATAGAAAACAGAGAGCAGGGCTAAATGGTAAATTTTCCCAGTAGAGAAAGGTGAATAGTGGAGTGCCCCAGGGATCTGTTCTGGGACCAATACTTTTTCATATATTTATAAATGACCTGGAACGGGGAACAAGTGAGGTAATCAAATTTGCAGAAGACACAAAATTATTCAAAGTTATCAAATCACAAGAGGATTGTGAGAAATTGCAAGAGGACACTGCAAAACTGGGAGATTGGGCATGCAAATGGCAAATGAAATTTAATATAGAGAAGTGCAAAGTGATGCACTTAGGGAAGAGAAACCCAAATTATAGCTACAAAATGCAAGGTTTCACATAAGGAGTCACCACTCAGGAAAAGGAACTAGGTGTCATCGTTGAAAATATGTTGAAATCTTCTGCTCAATGTGCAGCAGCAGCCAAGAAAGCAAATAGAATACTAGGGATTATTAGGTAAGGAATGGAGAATAAAGCAGACAATATCATATCAGGGATGTGCATTTGTTTTTCCCGAATTAGGCAATTATGTTGGGTACAATCTCAATCTATCAAATTTACTGTTAACGTTTGCCTTAATACTTGTATTGTGTCAGAGCAAGCTTCCTTCTGGAGTTTTTGTCTGTGAGCTTCACCCATTGATTCCTATGGAGCCGGGGCAAATAAATCTTTCAGTGAGCAAGTAAAGGAGAAGGAGACCATGTTAGGACTGAATGTTAGGGAAGATATTTTCGGTTTCTTGTCTTTAGGTCATGCTGATGTCACAGGCCATACATTGTCATTTCGCTTTCCTTGCCCAATGTCAAGTATTGCTGATATCATGCAAGTGACGTATGTCAGAAAACAGATAATCAGGCTCATATGTAGGTAAATGAGGCAACTAATGCATTCCACAGCTCAGAGCAGAATAACTCAAAATGCTTTGTTATATGGTCATTTGCATCCAATTAGCACCTAGTAGGCTTTCCATGCAGCTCCTGCTCCAACTTTGAACAACACATTTTTATACACTGGCCTGCTTTCACAGCCTCCATTCTGACCTCAAAATGGGTAAAGTAATCCCTAAGTACCTCTACAGGTCATGTTATTCATAATTCAATGGAATGGCTTGTCATCCTCCAGTGGCACCACCACCATGTATATTCTCAAATCACAACATGGACTCTAACCTGCTGCCACATACAGATCAAGCTTCCACTCTTCTGTAGTACATGTGCCCACAGTCTGCAGCTCCTCTCCTCTCGTGTTTCCCCCCACCTTCCCTCCTTGTGACCTCTCCTCCTATTTGTTCCCTTTTCCACCATTGCAAACTCCTGACTCTGCCTTTTACACTTTACCATGCTGAATGCCTCAAACAAGGGGGTATCATGTCTCCGTCTCCTCTCTGGCCATCTTCAAGTCTTACCTAAAAACCTACTTTTCTTACTCACCAATACTAACAAATGCTCAAATGATAATTGCAAAAAGTAAAACAATAAAATAATTTAAACCATAATAGCATCATCAATCTCATTCAAGAAAATAAAACGCCACATCAGAACCGATATCATCTCGCACAATGTATACAATATGTCTTATCTATATGTTTTGACTAGACTGTAAGCTCCATGTCTCTTAAGTGAATCTGTACACTACTACATATGTCTAGGAGTGCTATAGAAATGACAGGTAGTAGTTATTGAACTGCCTTTTTCAGACTAAATATTATCCTGGGCAGGGAGATATGAGCTGAGGAGGGGAAGGGATAGAAGCTGAAGAAAACGAGGGATGAGGCACATATGAGCCAGTGCTGGCAAAAGAGGAACAATAACTGAGATAGTGGCGAGGGGTTGTTGACAGAAGCTGGGGAGCAGGAGGGAAGACGATGCTAAGAACTGGGGAGGAAAATAGTAATTGGACATGGGGGAGTGGATAGGAGAAGTAAACAGAGTGGAATCTTTCAGTTAAGTAATGCATTTGTAAACTGTTTTGAGGCACCTTTGTGTCATATAAACTTGTAATGTAGTGGGAAGGGGAATATTAAGAACTGGGGAGGAAGACTATCTGTACAGTATGCACTATTGAGCATATCGGAGTGGAGCCAGTTGAAGCCTTATTAAAGGAACACTAATGCAGTAATTAAATGAGGACTTCTGGTCACGGGCATCACAGTATATGAGTGTCGTTCTCACAGGTGTCTAGCTGCTGCTGTTTTTAAAAGCTACTTTTCGAGGCATGACATGCTAGCTTATTCTGTACTGTTGATAGTCTGAACCTTGCAAAGTCTTGCACATCTTGCATTTACACACCAAAAATGTGGATTGCTTTACGGATGTTTTACCATTCCTTTAGAATATCAACCTCTAGTTTTTCCTATGCAAGGTACCATACCATGTATGCAGGATTTCTTCTTACCTTAAAATTTGTTTTGGGAAGAAAATATGCTATAAAATCTATTGGTTGAAGAAGCTTGCAAGCACTTCAGTAAGACAGATTTCAGGGATGGGGTGGGGGTAGGAACAGTATGGAAAGCAGTAAGCGTGTGCATTGAAGAACAAGAGGCGTAATTTCTAGTGATGAATCTGGTTGGGGTGTACCTCAGTACTCTGAGGTACTTTTGCTCCGCACAGCATTCCCATGCTCTCTTTGCTCTATGGTACATGACGTTCTTGACATTTGACAATTCATTTCCCTGTTCTAATTTAATCTTCTGTCTTAGAGCATAAGAACATAAGAAATTGCCATGCTGGGTCAGACCAAGGGTCCATCAAGCCCAGCATCCTGTTTCCAACAGAGGCCAAACCAGGCCACAAGAACCTGGCAATCACCCAAACACCAAGAAGATCCCATGCTACTGATGCAATTAATAGCAGTGGCTATTACCTATTTTCAGGGAAAATTATGCATCATCTTTTTCTTCTTTTTCTATTTTCATAATTCAGCGGTTCAGATTATGGGTTTCGTTTGTGTCCTTTTAGTAACACTTCAATTGGCTGCTCTCTGAATAGCTGCAGTGAACCACAGCTCCTCGAGGAATTCTGAACCTGCGCCAGCTTCATTCAGCATGAGGGTCCTTCATCCCGCACAATTCTTAGGCATGCACAAATGGCCCTTTTATGTATTTTTCCACTTCGTGTGCAGGAAAGAGGGATTTGCACTGGGTGAACCTTAAAACCAGGGAGGTCCAGATTTTGTGACCCTAATTAGCTCAGAAAAGGAATTAGAAAACGCATGTCAGGATAAACATCTGTTTTATCAACCTTTTCCATTATGGAAAAGAAATTAAAGCACTGTCTTCTTTCCATTAATTTCAAATGGGGAAAATAGACAGTGGTTTTTATTGCCATAAGCAGTACAAGGTGTCAGAATGACATTCTTGGAATACAAATCTATCCATATATAGATCAGCTAACAGAGGCAATGAAATCTACCCCACACTGCTCTTCCTAAAAATATCTTTTAAGTAGCAAGACTGCCCACAGTCACACCAACTTTGATATCTCTCCTCTGCTTGCATCAGAGCCCCTGGTTTCCTGCCGCAAATTTTTCAAACTTCTGCCGCAATTTGCATAATTTTGCATATATCTGCAATTTAAATTTTTTACTTTATTAAATTAAAGTCATCTTCTGGCATTTCTGTGTTCAGTTAACTACCTAGGGATTGGGGCTGGGGAAGAAAGAGGGACAGGATCTGGGATGGAGAGAGAAGAGATCTCAGAAGAGGCAAAAGGGGATCTCAGAGGAGGGGGCATGAAGAAGAAATCTTAGGCAGGAGGAGCAGACGGTAAAGGGATAGAGGGAGATAAAGGCACAGAGTTAGGAGAAGATGAGGGCAGCCGGGGAGGAAGTGGAAGGATCAGGGTCGGGGAGGTGGGAAGAAAGAGAATACTAGAGATGGTGTATTAAAGAAAAAGTGAAGATTGGTATGGGAAGGAGAGGGAGGATATGGGATGGAGTGGAGAAGGACGTGTGGAGGGGGGGTGGTGGCCATTTTCTGCCCCTAGGAAATTGTCCCCGGTCCTTATAAACATGGGGGATGTGGCTTCAGCTGCTCTTAGGTGCTCTCTGTGTTACAGAGGTCCCACCAGAGGGGGCTGCGCACGATCTGTCTCCCAATGAACAGGTCCCAGAGAGGTTTGCGAGGAGGAGAAGAGCTCCAGGGTGGAAGAGCCTGGGAGTCCAGCGAGAGAGAGGAGAAGGTTCTTGCAGAGTTTGATAGACCAGTGTACAGGGAGGAGCCAATGGAAAGGGCAGCCTGTCTGGGAAGGCCATTAGAGCCAAAGACCGATTCCTCTATCATCAGCTCACAAATGCAGAGAAAAAGCAAAAGATTGCAGAGGGAAGGATCACAGCTACCAGGGAGGAAGAGGGTAGCTTCCCGTGAGAGCTGACCTGTTTAAAGGGGAGGAGGAAAGAGACTGTGAATTTTATTTTGTGCTGTGGAATTTCTGTTGCAGTTTTGGCTCACTACCCTAAGTAGCATTTTCTTCAGTAAAGACCTTAATTTGAGCTACAGCTTTGGGAGTGAAGTGTGATCATTGGACTGTTTGACCCATGTGCAAGAAGAGCCCCTGTGAGTGAGCAAACCCTAGGGCCTTTTTGATTTGCGGTGAAGGACATTTTATCCACTCTTCTTGCCTCTTTTGGTTGCATTTTCAAGCTAACTTTATTGTTATCATCTATCTGAGTTCCCATGGATCCAGGTACTTAGAAACTGTAACATCATAAAGGAGTTTGGAGATTCTACGTGACAGAGGGATCCACTGGACTCTTAGAAGTCCTGCAGGGAACAAGTTACCATTCATTCCTGGGAGGAGGAGAAGTGGATTTCAAGATAGACCAGTGGAACCACTCCAATGCTAACCACTATGAGATCATCTAGGTATTGAAGAGAGGAGCGGGGAGGTACTCTCCAGGTACCATCAAGGACACTGAAGAAAATGGATAAGAAGCAATTTCAGGATAGAGGTATGAGACTTGGGACTTTATTCATGAAACTGGATTTTTGAACCATATCCGCCAAATCTTGGTATGTCTTTGTCTCTGTGCCTGTCTGGGTGTTAGATTTCTGTCTCTCTTTGGCTTGTCTGTCTCTGCATGTGAGGCATTCTTGTCACTCTCTGTCTGTCTGGGAATCTGTTTTGCGCTCTGCTGTTATGGGTGTGGGGTATCTGTTGTTTCTCTCTGTGCTGAGTTCCTCTCAGCACAGCGAGAAACAAAATAGGGGCTTTGAGCCACTGATTTTAGTGTGTTTGCTTGGCGAATACCTTTCACGTTCTTTACCATCACCAACAAAAACCTCTACCACCACCATCAAAACCCCCCTGAATCCATCTATACACACACACATACACTCTCTCTCACACACACACATATACACTCCCCTTTCCTACACAATACACACATACACATGCTCCCCCCTCTCTCTCACACATGATCTCACTGACACACACTCTCTCTCACTTGCCCTCACTCACATACATGCTGATTCTCTCACATCTGAGCTTCTATTTCTTATTTCTGCAGGTGTGGATCCACCAGTGTCCAGTGGGGCCCCTCTCGAGAAAGTCTGACACTTCACGCATATCCAGCATAGCTCTCTGCTTCAACGGCAGGGGAGAAAGTCTGACACTTCACGCATATCCAGCATAGCCCTCTGCTTCAACGGCAGGGGAGAAAGTCTGACACTTCACGCATATCCAGCATAGCCCTCTGCTTCAACGGCAGGGGAGAAAGTCTGATACTTCAAGCATATCCAGCATAGCTCTCTGCTTCAAGGCAGGGGGGAATGAAGAAACGTGGATCTATATTCAGGCATCAACCAACCAGGAGTGAATTACATAGTCTGGATAAACAGATAAGCATGGGTGTACCTTGCTTATTGTGGTGGTTAATACCCCTAACTAATTAAGCTATTTCACTTAGATGCAGTTCCAACACTGCTCTCTACATTAATGGCGGGGGTGGAAGGGAAATAGAATAAAAAAGGTTACTAAGAGCCAACAGTAACAGATAAGTATGGAGAAAAACAAAAGTGTGAAAGCTTGCTGGGCAGACTGGATGGGCCATTTGGTCTTCTTCTGCCATCATTTCTATGTTTCTTTGTGTTGGAATGGGCTCCATTGGTGCCCACCCAGGCCTCTCACTCAGTCACATGTGGTCAGGGCCTTCAAGGGATTCAGCGAATCCCCTGCCCTCAACCTTTTCTTTCTTTTTTTTCAGCTGTTTTTTTTCTAAATTCAGCCGGGGAGCCAGAGTCAAACAGCAGCCTCTGGCTGCTTGCAGGCTGCATCCTATCCTCTACAAAAGTGCACAAGAGGGAGGATGGGCTGGGGTTGCCGGGCCATAATTTAGGGAGTCAAGATCTGTGCTTGGCTCCTCTCCCTCACTCCCCACCCCCAACAAAGGCAATAACAGAGTTATAATAGGCCACAGTTTATTAACTAACCCAAGCCCGTACAATACATATCAAAATAACACATATTATTTACCTCCCCCACCTTGATCCGTATCTTCCTCCTTATCTGCCTAAACCACCATGTCCCAGTGGTAAGGCTTACCCCTCCTCATCCCAGCGAGAGTAAGCTCCGGCCTTGAGCTTAGCCCCTTGCTCTTTGGCAGCCCCGTAAAGCAGCGCCCCCGCCCCCCCAAGTCCTTTTAACAATGCACGATCAACATAAACACAGTTTGGGCTCATGCATGCCAGTGCCACCATTCTCTCTCCCTGGGTCTTCCATGCTAGTAGATCTCAGGAGTCACACTTGCCTCCGGGTACTTCCAATAGCTTTTTCCTCTTGCCACCAGCGTCAGTGAACATGGCCTCTGAGTGCATGGTAGGGAGCTGTGATCGTAGCTCCCTACCAAGAAGCACATGACTTGACGAGCCTAAACTGACATTGTCTCCCACCTCCCTCCCCACCAAATAAAAGAAGAACCAGCCACAAAAAAACATAATCACTGTCCACTGTACATATCTCTCCCTTCACATGTAAATAAATGCACACTCACCCTAAAAATGTCTTTGTATCAAGTGTTCCTTTAGTAGATTGCCTCTTAGTGATTGTGGGGCTCTGTCCTTTCCATTTCTGCTTCTTCCATGTCATCTGCCTCCCCATCCTCATGATATGGTTTTGTGAGCTATGCATGGTCCCTCTCAAGAGGAGGCAGCCACAGGTTTTAGCGAGATTTTTGAGCATGCAGCAGGCCAGAAAGATGTGAGACCTTCAAGAGGACTGTAAAAGGAGATATCCCCCAGATCTGTCCAGGCAGCGGAAGCGTGTTTTGAGTAGCCCAAAAGTTCTCTTTATGACTGCCCTGGTCTGCCTGTGGGCCTGGTTTAGCATTCATCTGTCAATGTCTCAGGGTGTGATAGGGGAATCATGAGCTAGGTTTTGAGGAGGATGTGGGGGAGAAGGCAGAGGACAGTGAGAGATTCCAAGATGTTTTGCTGTGTGGCTATCCCATGGCTGAGACTGGAAGTGCCCTCCTGGCTGAAAGCCTCCTCCTGGGGGAATTTTGCGCACAAAAACATAAAATTCTGCAAACTTTATATTGGTCAAAATAACACAATTTACATAACAATCTTTAAGTAATTACATTTTAAATAAATACAGAAAACATTATTACTTAAAGATGCAGAATTTTAAATATTTTGAGCAGAATTTCCCTAGAAATTCATTGTAAGAGTGTCCCTTCCACTCACTCTCCCTACTCCCCTGGTCACTTTGCCCTCCCAGGTCCCAACTCCTCCACCTGCCAGTATCTCTCCCCTCCATCTCTAGGCTTAACCCCTTCCACTCTATCGCCAGTCCCAGAGTTTGACCCCATTCTCAGTTCTGCCCCTCACACAGGTTCCCTCTGTCCCTCCCTCTCACACATGCTCTCTCTCTCTAGTACACATACACACACCCTCATACAGGCTCCCTCACTCTCTCACACACACACACATCCCCTCATACAGGACCCTCTTTCTCGCATACACACCCACACAAGCTCCCTTTCTCTCGTACACATACACCCTCACACAGGCTCCCTCTGTCCCTCTCGCTTTCTCTCTCTCACACATAGTCCCTTCTGTCTAATATACACACACTCTCTCATATAGGCTCCCTCACTCTCTCGCACACACACACATCCCCTCATACAGGGCCCTCTCTCTTGCATACACACCCATACAAGTTCCCTTTCTCTCTCACACATACATCCTCACGTAAGCTACCCATGTCTCTCTCTCACACACCCCTTCATACAGGCTCTGTCTCACACATAAACAATCCCTTCACACAGGCTAGCACCCTGACATATACACGATCCCTTTTTCATACACACGAGCTCCCAATCTCTCACACACATACACACTCCTTCACAATCTCCTCATATAGGCTCCCACTCTCTGAAACCCACACTCAAGCATCCCCCCTGCACTCTCACCCTCCCCTCTCTTACACCCCTCTCTCACACCCCTCACACACACACACACACTCTCTCTCACCAGGACCTTTATCTTCGCCGTGAGTGGAGCACATTCCATTCGCAGCACACAGGGGCCTTCCATCTTCACTGTGAGCGGAGCACACTCCGTTCGCGGCACACGGGGGCCTTCCATTTTTGCCATGAATGGCATGCCCGGGCCTTCATCTTCACCGTGAGCGGAGCGCATCTCATGGTACACATGGGCCTTCGTCTTCGCGCGCTCTGTTTGCGGCATGCTGGGGTCTCCTCTGCTATTTTCTGTGCAGAATTTGGCAATTTTGCACATAAAATGGCAATTCTTCGTGTGTGGGGGGGAGGGGGGGGGGAATTCTGCAAAACTTCTGTGCTCCACTGTAGCTCAGAATTCCCCCAGGACTAAAATCTGCACACCGACCTAGAGACAGAGGGAAAGAAAAAGGCGCAGGTTAGTTGAAGAGTAGTTGTTGTGAGACCAGCAAACATACCTAGAAGCCATCGCCCAGTGTGGCCAGCCTGAAAAACAGTCATAAATTCCTGACTAAGAGAGTATGTAGGCATCGTGGCAGGACCCTGGAAACCGGGAAACTATGTCCATAATGACACCCTTGGCATTGCAGACCATCTGCATGATTAGTGAGTGGAAGCCTTTTGATTGCTAAAGGCGGCTTCATTCCCAGCAGGTGCCCTGATAGCCACATGTGTGCAATCAATAGAACTCAAAACTGAGGGAAAATGAGCAATTTAGTAAAAATCTGTCATAATTTGTTGATGTTGCCTTCTGTTATGTGGGAAAGATATATACCGATGTTCTCACTTGAGAAATATTTCCTCAAGCTGGTCTGTACATAGTGAGGTGGCAGACTGGCCTATTCCTGCTATTTCCCTGAGAGGTGTCTGGAAGGTTCCAGTGGCAAAAAAGGCCAAGGCCATAGTGAACTTGAGGTGTACTAGCAAAGCGTGGCCCCTCTGAGTGGAAGGGCACAGGTCCTCCTCAAACTGCTGGCAGAGATATAGTATGATTTCTATGTGGAACCTGAACCTGCACATGACTTACTCTTCCGACACATTAAAAAACTGTGTCCTTTTACTATATACACTCTTCTAGGGGTACCTTCTCCTACTCTCTTGTCTCTCCCTCCTAAATGCTGCTCCTTAATATGACATCCTTTCTTTCTATCAGCCCTCACCCACCACCAGTCACCCAGACTCACCACATTACCCCTCACCCACTATCATTCACCCAGAAAAACCATCAGTCACTCAGACACATGCAGTCTCCTAAATACAGTGACACACATAGAAAGGCACCCAAAAATAGGAAATAAACCACAGCTGAGTCATTGTGAGAGACAGATTTTAAAAACAACCCAGATTAGATGAAGGACACTGCAAAAAATGTAATATAAATGGAAAAACAATCATCATATAGGCAACACTCCTACCAAACCACACTCTTCAATTGCCACTAAAATTCAGCACATCAAACACTAAGTCTAAAAAGTAAAAAATGTTTCAGTCTGGCAAGTTAAATAGCTGGTGTAAAAGCATCTGGGCATACTTGATAATGTTCATTCATATGTTGGTAATAAAATACAGAAGTACATGTGTACGTGATAAAACATGCTCCAAAATGCCCCAAACACATCCAATTTGTATAGGCTCGCTGCTATACACAATCATATGAGTACATAAGAACATAAGAAATTGCCATGCTGGGTCAGACCAAGGGTCCATCAAGTCCAGCATCCTGTTTCCAACAGAGGCCAAACCAGGCCACAAGAACCTGGCAATTAGCCAAACACCAGAAGATCTCATGCTACTGAAGCAATTAATAGCAGTGGCTATTCCCTAAGTAAACTTGATTAATAGCAGTTAATGGACTTCTCCAAGAACTTGTCCAAACCTTTTTTGAACCCAGCTACACTAATTGCACTAACCACATCCTCTGGCAACAAACTCCAGAGCTTAATTGTGCGTTGAATAAAAAAGAATTTTCTCCGATTAGTCTTAAATGTGCTACTTGCTAACATCATGGAATGCCCCCTAGTCCTTCTATTATCCGAAAGTGTAAATAACTGATTCACATCTACTCCTTCAAGACCTCTCATGATCTTAATGAGCTCTATCATATCCCGACTCAGCTGTCTCTTCTCCAAGCTGAATAGCCCTAACCTCTTCAGCCTTTCCTAATAGGGGAGCTGTTTCATCCCCTTTATCACTTTGGTTGCCCTTCTCTGTACCTTCTCCATTGCAACTATATCTTTTTTTAGATGTGGCGACCAGAATTGTAGACAGTATTCAAGATGCAGTCTCACCATGGAGTGATACAGAGACACTATGACATTTTCCTTTTTATTAACCATTCCCTTCCTAATAATTCCTAACATTCTGTTTGCTTTCTTGACTGCTGCAGCACACTGAGCCGACGATTTTAAAGTATTATCCACTATGATACCTAGATCTTTTTCCTGGGTGGTAGCTCCTAATATGGAACCTAACATCGTGTAACTACAGCAAGGGTTATTTTTCCTATATGCAACACCTTGCACTTGTCCACATTAAATTTCATCTGCCATTTGGATGCCCAATCTTCCAGTCTTGCATATTCACACTGTTTTTAAAATTCAATGTACTCACGTGTTACGAGCGCGCACGGAGCGAGGTCGTCTCAAGCGGGTGGTGAGCCCTTGGGCCACGGCAGGACTCAAGGAGGAGCCCCAAGCCACACCATGGGAGGTGAGCTGGGCAGGCATGGAGAGCCAGGCGGGTACAAAGCAGGGAGTAAGGAGGGGAGTCTGACCCTCAGCCGGACCTGCACGCCCATGGCAACCAACACTGGGAAGTTGATTGATGAACGGTCCTCCGACTGTTCCCGGCCCTTTCGGACCTGCCGCTGGGTACGGCAATGGGCGGCAGGCCGGACAGAGGCGAGGGCAGACAGAGTCCTTTACACTGCAGACACCATAGACAAAGGCTAGTGCAGACATCGAAGATGAGGGCTGGAAGGAGACATGGGCACTGTCCCTGAGGGCGCCCTACTCAGCCCACCCACGGTACTGAGTCGCGGACCACCCCGTCCCATACGCGCCTTACTCAGCCCAGGAAGGCTGGTCACGGACCACGCTGAGAGCGGGAGAGCACCAGGAAGACAAGGCGGAAGAATACTGCACTCCAGGCAGTCAAGGCAGGAACGCTGCACTCCAGGCAGCACAAGGCAGGACATCAAGGAAAAGCAGGAACTGGATCAGGCACAGGATCAGACATCAGGTAACACATCAAGGCAGACATCAGTAACATCAGGTAGCGGACATCAAGGTAAGACAGGACAAGGAGCCATCAAAACAAGGTAGACCATGGAGGACCTGGATCGAGGAAGAGGTACAGGCAACTGTAGCACTCAATCCGAAGGCCAGTTGCAAGTGACAAGAAAGTCCTTATATACTGGAGGTTGTAGGCAACTCCCTGGGAGGAGTTTGCCAGGACAGCCCCTCGCTGGCCCTATAAGTGGGGTAGAGAGCTGCGGGCCGGCCCCTAGGAGAAGGAAGTCCAAACGCAGGCATGCAAGCCACAGGCAGGCCTCAGGAACAGCTAGGCCTCCCAGGCCCTGGAGCAAGTCCCGGATGGTGCACAGGAGAGGCCCTGGCTTCGAAGCGGCCTCCGGGAGGAAGGTAAGATACCTCCTGTAGCGCAGCAACAGGGGGGATCGCAACAGTCACGTACATTCCACGTGTGTACAAGGTGTTTTTATTCATGCAATCCCTTTGAAAATTCACTTCATCATGCTCACATACACACACACAAGCGCTCCCTCTCTCACACAATGCTCATACACACCCACTACAATTTCATTTCATTATTTATATACCACCTTACCAGGAGCTACCTTACCATAGCTGTGTACAACACCATAAAAAAGCACATACCAAACAAAATCACATGACAATATAATACTCAAAATAAAAATACAAAAATAAAAACTCACCCAATAATCCTGCCCCACTCAATTCATTCCCACCTTAAATATCCCTTTTATTGCCCATGTTATTATTCAGCCATCACCCTTCACAACCAGTCCAAATCCCCAAATCACAGAAATTCAGAGAAGAGAAACTAGCTCCGTGTCAATTGCTGTTCCTACCAGCTTATCCACTTGGGGATAGTCATGTCTTTATTGTTTTTTCTAAAGGCCATTTAATTTTGCTGTAACCTAATACCTAATGGAGCAGCATTCCAAATCTCAGAGCCTGCTACTGAGAAGATCTCTTCCTGTACCAAGAATGGCAGTTCTAACCCTTCCTTCCTGGGCACATGTCCCCGGAGACACATCCTTGGTGCATCCTCTGGAGGGTAGATCCTAGCTACAGGGTCCTACCACAGCAAGGTGATGCTGTCCTTCTAGGGGATCTTGCTTCCTAAAAATCATAAGGTCTGGAGGTGGAGACCACTCTACTATGTCCCTTTAGGTGTCCTGTATATATATACCTCTCTGGCTCAGTTCTCGTTACAGCACTCTCTGGGGCCGATGCAATAAAGTACGCTCAGTGCAGCACCCGATGCAAGAAGGAGATTAGCGCATCCAAAACATGCACCTAAACAAATGCATTCCAATAGACTCCAAACATCAGACCTGCGTGATAGGTTTTCCCATGTTAAATGCAATATCTGGACCTACTATTTGGGTTACCTGTCCATATCCCTATAAATTTTGTTACTGGGCTAATCAGTTCATATCATCTTTACCCATGATGTTTCAGTTAACTGGATTGACCTTTTTATTACCTGCAGGCAACTCTGTACTAACTTGTTACTCAACTTTTTATTAATGTACTCACTGTATAAGCTGCACCTTTATCATTTTGACTTTGTCTTCATTGCTGTGTTTTGTGTAATTTTAATTTTAAAAAACCCCCATAAAGATATTACCCCCAATGCAGTAAAGTGCTGGGCACCCAATGCACACTTTTTAACGCAGCAAATTTATCTCCAGCCTCGGAGATGGAGTAAAGTCAACTTGCAGTCAAGGGCTCATGAAAAATATTGAAAAATAGGTTCTCTGTGTTGCGATATGTGTTTCCTCCTCCTTAGTATCATTGTGACACTTTTTAATTTACTGCTTTTGGTGAAGAAAAATAATTGTTAAATTTGGACATCCATAGCAAGGGGCGCTTAATATTTTGCTGAGGTTGCTAAAGTGAATTATAATACAAAAAGAAGCGGAATGAAAATGGACACTCGTATTGAGCATCCATTGCAATTGGGCACCTGATGCAATAAACTATTGAGCACTGGGGACGCCAATTCTCCTTTAGCATACCCCTTTTTAACGCCGTCTCTCATTGAAATATTGCATCGGGCGCCCGAGAGATGGGGCTGCATGCACATTAAGACAACGGGCGCTCAATACTAGCGCCCATTTTCATCGGCCCCTCTATATCTCTGGGTGGCTGCTTTCTTTCCCATCTCTGGATTATTCCCGGCTGTGTGAGGTATTGACCTCATCACAATTACCTTACAGCCTTTAAATGATAAATCGGTCCACTGCAATTATTTTGAGGGCATAGCACAATCCATTCCACTTAAACATAAAATTCATTAAGAGAAAATCAACAATATAATTGCATAGAGGATGCCTTTATTAGATTAGTGAAGATTTAAAGATGTAATCATTCAAAATTATTTAGCTGGCCTGAAAGCTTATGACTTTAAATATTTGTTAGCCTAATTTGAACATCTGCTACCCAACTTCTTTGTGATACCTTTTAACTAAAGCTATTTTTGACTGGCTAATACAGTGCTGCCTTTCTACTTTCCATCATAAAATAAGCACAAAACACAAGTGCAATAAAGTTATACGGTGCACAGATTAGTTCAGGACAGGAGGGCTTATCTCGCGGGACAGAGATTACGATGATTGATCACAACATGCCACAGCCCACCATGTTTTGGGAAACTTTTGAGGAGAAACATCTGAATATTGTAAAGGTTGCCATGGCGATTGTACCTGCTGTAATTGCAGTGAAGGATTGATGAGTGCTTAGATTGTGCAGGAGTGTCTCTAAAACCCATTTGTCATTATTTGGTTTGGCTGTCTTGACTTGAGTTTACCCTGCGGATAGGTACCCTTGTCTGTCACGGCAGACATGCTCCATTGTAAGTAAAGAATACCTGCAGGTGCGCTTCAGCTGCAGATTTTTTTCTATTCTGAGAGCATTCCATCCCTTTTTGTTCTCTGTGAACACTAATGTATGCACTGCTGTGAGTGAGGACAACATTCAGACCTTCATAAATAAGGAGGTCCATATTCAGAGGCATTTAACCGGATATCTCACTAGTTACCTGGCTAAATGAATATTTGGACCAAACAAAGCAGGAGGGTAGGCTATCTAAGAAAGCCATAAGGGCAATAAAGTAGATTAGTGGCTTTACCCAGGGCAAGTCTTGCCTCACAAATCTGCTTCACTTTTTTGAAGGAGTTAATAAACATATGGATAAAGGTGAACCGGTAGATATAGTATACTTGGATTTTCAGAAGGTGTTTGACAAAGTTCCTCATGAGAGGCTTCTAGGAAAAGTAAAAAGTCATGGGATAGGTGGCGATGTCCTTTCATGGATTGCAAACTGGCTAAAAGACAGGAAACAGAGAGTAGGATTAAATGGGCAATTTTCTCAGTGGAAGGGAGTGGACAGTGGAGTGCCTCAGGGATCTGTATTGGGACCCTTACTGTTCAATATATTTATAAATGATCTGGAAAGAAATACGACGAGTGAGATAATCAAATTTGCAGATGACACAAAATTGTTCAGAGTAGTTAAATCACAAGCAGATTGTGATAAATTGCAGGAAGACCTTGTGAGACTGGAAAATTGGGCATCCAAATGGCAGATGAAATTTAATGTGGATAAGTGCAAGGTGATGCATATAGGGAAAAATAACCCATGCTATAATTACACGATGTTGGGTTCCATATTAGGTGCTACAACCCAAGAAAGAGATCTAGGTGTCATAGTGGATAACACATTGAAATCGTCGGTTCAGTGTGCTGCGGCAGTCAAAAAAGCAAACAGAATGTTGGGAATTATTAGAAAAGGAATGATGAATAAAACGGAAAATGTCATAATGCCTCTGTATCGCTCCATGGTGAGACCGCACCTTGAATACTGTGTACAATTCTGGTCGCCGCATCTCAAAAAAGATATAATTGCGATGGAGAAGGTACAGAGAAGGGCTACCAAAATGATAAGGGGAATGGAACAACTCCCCTATGAGGAAAGACTAAAGAGGTTAGGACTTTTCAGCTTGGAGAAGAGACGACTGAGGGGGGATATGATAGAGGTGTTTAAAATCATGAGAGGTCTAGAACGGGTAGATGTGAATCGGTTATTTACTCTTTCGGATAGTAGAAAGACTAGGGGACACTCCATGAAGTTAGCATGGGGCACATTTAAAACTAATCGGAGAAAGTTCTTTTTTACTCAACGCACAATTAAACTCTGGAATTTGTTGCCAGAGAATGTGGTTCGTGCAGTTAGTATAGCTGTGTTTAAAAAAGGATTGGATAAGTTCTTGGAGGAGAAGTCCATTACCTGCTATTAAGTTCACTTAGAGAATAGCCACTGCCATTAGCAATGGTTACATGGAATAGACTTAGTTTTTGGGTACTTGCCAGGTTCTTATGGCCTGGATTGGCCACTGTTGGAAACAGGATGCTGGGCTTGATGGACCCTTGGTCTGACCCAGTATGGCATTTTCTTATGTTCTTATGTTCTTAGATTAGACGCCAAGAGATGTCCGATTAGAAATTTTTATCGATGAAGACTTATTCTTTATAAAATGAGCCCGACTCAGGCCGGGTTTCACTCCCACAATGGGGCTGCCTCAGGGGCTAAAATACATAAACAAATATAATTCAACAAATAGGACATACAAAAATCATATTTTGAAATCATAATTACATGTATATTGGTAACATATAGAATGAAAAAGGCTCTTTAAAGACACATACAACTAGAGCAATAGATAGAACATATTGAAGCCCCAATAAAAATTTCTAATCGGACATCTCTTAGCGTCTAATAGGGATGTGCAGACCAAAAGTTTAAGTTCATAAGTCCATAAGTCGAATGGGGGTCCCATTTGCGGTCAATATGGACTTATGGAGAATTCCATAAGTTGAGTCTATGTCCATATGTGCAAATAAAAATTTAAACCCCTCACCCGCCTTAATCCCCCCCCCCCAAAGACTTACCAAAACTCCCTGGTGGTCCAGCGGGGTCAGGACGCCATTCCTGAACTCCTTTGCAAGGAGCATGTGACGTCGGCGTCACGTCAGAGTGACGCGGCGTCACGTGATTCCCCTCGGGTTCGCTCCCGGAACCCTCGTTGGGCTCAAAAGGAACTTTTGGCCAGCTTGGGGGGGCCTCCTGACCTCCCCAAGCTGGCCAAAAGTTTCTTTTGAGCCCAACGAGGGTTCCGGGAGCGAACCCGAGGGGAATCACGTGACGTCGGCGCCACGTCAGAGTGACACGGCGTCACGTGATTCCCCACGCGTCGCTCCCGGACCCTCACGGAACTTTTGGCCAGCTTTGGTAAGTCTTGGGGGGGGGGGGGGATTAAGGAGGGTGAGGGGTTTAAATTTGTATTTAGATCAACAATCGCGATTTCCAACGTATTCAACATAGCTATGTTGAATAAGTTGGAAATCCGATCGTTTACGCCTCATCTTTTTTTTAAGTCAAAAAAAAAAAAAAAAAGTTGCGTTTTCCATTTAAGTTCAAAACGAATGCACACCCCTAGCGCCTAATCTAAATGAATATTTGGGCACATTTGGGAGGAGTTATGTTAGCCAGATAATGATATTCTGATAGTTAGAGTTAACCAGATAACTTAACCGGCTAAGGGCCGGATTTTAAAAGCCCTGTGCGCGTAAATCTGGCCGGGGCGCCTATTTTGCATAGGCCACCGGCGCACGCACAGCCCCAGGATGTGCGTAAGTCCCGGGGCTTCGTAAAAGGGGCGGGAGGCGTGTCTGGGGCGTGTCCGAGGTCAGGGGCGGTTCGGGGCGGGACCAGGGGCATGGTGCCGGCCCGGGGGCATGGTCAAGGCCTCCGGACCAGCCCCCGGGTCGGGTGATGGCACGCCAGCAGCACGCTGGCGCGCGCAGATTTACGCCTGCTTTCAGCAGGCGTAAATCTGCCAACAAAGGTGGGGGGGGGGCTTAGATAGGGCCGGGGGGTGGGTTAGGTAGGGGAAGGGAGGGGAAGGTGCGGGGGGGGGGGGGGGTGGAAAGAAAGTTCATCCAAGACCGCTCCGATTTCGGAGCGGCCTTGGAGGGAACAGGCAGCGCGCGCCGGGCTCGGTGCGCGCAAGTTGCACAACATTCAATAGGCAGGCGATCTCCACCTTGTACACCCATGCAGGTGCAACTGGTCAAAGTGTAGGGGAATAGCAGAAAGTGTGGGAGGAGAGAGAATGTGAGATGCAAGTCAGAGCCTGGTGGGGCCAAGACAGGATTGTCAGAGCTTGGTGGGGATAGAGTGGGGGAATTGAGAGAGAGATTAGTGGGGACATGATGGGATCGACAGACACCGGTGGGACAGAGTGAGAGGACTGAGAGAGGCTGGTGGGGACACACTGCAGAAACTTTGTGTGTATGTGTATGTGTATGTGAGAGAGAAAAAGACTTGTGGGAATGGGGAAGAGAGATTAAGAAATACAGAGACTGATGGGATTGATTGAGTCTGCTGAGGACAAGATGGGATTGAATAAGAGAGAGGAAGAGACTAATGGGGACAGAATGGGGTATTTGAAAAAGAAAGAAAACAGAGAGCTTGGTGGGGAAAGGGTGGGGGCTTAAGAGAGACTAGAGGGAACAGGGTGGGAGGATTGTGAGATATTCTGGGAACAGGGTGGGGAACTAAGAGAAACTTGTGGGGACAAGGTGGAGGGATTGAGGTAGAGACTGATGGGAACGGTGGAAGAATTGAGAATGAGAGCGACAAAGATGTAGATCACTGAAAGAGACTGGTGGGGATAAGATGGGGGTTCAGAGACAGAGGTACTGATGGGGAAGAGACAGAGGGGACCTCGCTCCCTCTCCATCTTTTGATAAGACGAGGCTCTTTTGCATTGTGCATTCTGATTCTTTGTCTCTTCATGCATGAAAGGTTGGCTTCCCTTATTTTAGAATAAGGTCATGATATGTAGCTCACAAGGGGTAGATTCAGGAATAACATAAGGAAATATTTATTTACAGAGAATGGTGGATACATAGAACAGCATTGCATTGGAGGTGGTAAAGGCAAAAACAGTAACAGAATTAAAGAAAATATGGGATAAGCACAGAGGCTCATTAGATATGAGAATGTGAGGGTAAACCCTGAGATTGGGTAGATCTGTGGTATTGCAAGGAATGGGCAGATTATATGGGTCTTGCAGTCCTTATATTTTATGTTTCTATGTGGTGCTCTGTTATTACTTCTCAGGATCTACTTTGGTCCTGCTGCTACTCCCACCAGAGGACTGCCTAGACTGAGAACATAAGAATTTGCATGCCATGGACTGGAAGGCTGGAGTCTGGGAACACCCGCACAGAGGCAGTACAGGGCTGCAGGGCAGGACTGGAGCTTGTCTTCTGCCTTTCCGACCCCCTCCCCCGCAGGTTCAGCCCTTGGGTTCGGGGGTCGGTAGGGCTTGTCTATAGCTATATATCATGGTGCAGGCTGGGATCTGGACATGGGTGCTGGATACAGGTGCTGGCTGGAGTTTGGGTACAGAATACAGGTTGGGGCTTGAAACAGACACAGACTGATGCAGGGACTCACTGGAACTGGATACAGACACAATGTGAATGCAGGTACTGGCTGGGGCTGGATACGGACACAGACTGAGTACTGGGACTAATTGGGGCTGGATACAGGATACACAGCAAGACAGAAACCATGACAGGACTGGAACAAGGACAGGACAAGAACTGGACTGGATTAGACAGAGCAGGCAACAATAAACACGGAAGCCCAATAGGGCACAAGGCTGGATAGGAGAACCTAGCAGGCCCAGAGGCTGTAAGGTAAGGCAGAGATGACAAGGGGACCATAGAGCAAGGCAAGGAGGTCTGGGAGGCCATAGAGCAAGGCAAGGATGCCTGGGAGACAAGAGAGCACGACAAGAGGCCACAAGGCAATGCTAGAGGCCTGGCTAGGCCATAAGGCAAGGCAGAAGGCCCGGGTAGGTCACAAGGCAAGACAGGAGGCCTGGGTAGCAAGGACAAGGTGGCCAGGTCAGGGAGCCAAGGTGACTCATTAAGCAGCACTTAGGTATTGAGCAGACTGAGTTAAGCAGTGTGGAGGCTTGAGGACCTCTTGTGGTGGGAAGACTGTGTAGCAGGTTGAATATTGGCACGGAGAGACTGCATGGCAGGCGAAACTGTGACATTGATATACTGGGTCAGACCAAGGGTCCATCAAGCTCAGCATCTTCTTTTCCACAGTGGCCAATCCAGGTCACAAGTACCTAGAAAGATCCCAAACAGTAAATAGATTCCATGCTGCTATCACGCAGTGATAAGTAGTGGCTATTTCTTAAGTCTACTTGGTTAATAACAGTTTATTGACTTCTTCTCCAGGAAGCACTTGTCCAAACTTTTTTAAACCCAGCTATGCTAACTATCTTAACCACATTCTCCAGCAATGAATTCTAAAGCTTAATTGTGCGTTGAGTGAAAAACAATTTTCTCTGATTCTTTTTTTCTACTTTTGACCTGCTGCTATTCCTACCAGAGGTCTGCCTAGACTGAAAACATAAGAACATAAGAATTTGCCATATTGGGGGCATTTCAAGAGGACAGCCGGTGAGACCTTGGCCGTGGATTGCCCTTCCCCTCTCTTCAGCGGCTAATGTCATCGAGCAGCGATGACTCAGGCCTATATGATCAGCGCAGCAGCGCAGCAGCAGCACCAGTGCACTGCCAAAGCCGCATGCCCCTCGTCCTTTTTTTTTTTCTTTTGCCTATTCTTTTTGAAATTTACGGTTGTATGAAATCATTTAATGGGAAGGACAAGGAAGGGTAAATTTTAGTTTCCATCTTCCTCTACTGTTCAAGGACCAACATATACAACGGCTGCCAGTGAATACTACTATGGACCAAGATAGTGAGGTGTCTCCAGTTTCAGGTACCTCCCTGAGTCCAGGTATGAGTTTACCCCCTCAATAGCCCTTTTCATCTAGCGCTGTGCCCAATTTCACCAGTCTAAAGGGAGAAATATGACCCCCAAGTACACTGAGTGATTCCAAGTCCCAACTTAATGGGAATTTAACTTGTGTATCTCCTGACTCAGCATCTATTTCTTATTTGTTCTTGAGATCAACATCGGTAAGGGAAAACCCTTCTCCTGTTTCGCTGGGGAGAAGAGGTTTTATTTCTCAATTTTTGAGGGCATCTCTACAGTCTACATTGACTCTTTCTAATGCGTCAGGTGATGCTGTAGAATCTGATAATATTACAATGTTTGATATCTGATGGCTAGTCATCAAAGTTAAAAAGACTTTAGTACTATTTCCAAATTAAGTAAGATCATGGAAAACATCAGATCTAAATTACAAGAATAGGATTCTCGTTTGAATATAATTCATAATTCCTTATCTAATGTGAATGCCCAGTTGGGCTCTTTGCAAGCCACTGGAATAGCTCACATTAAAGATAATGTGATATTGCATAGTTAGCTGGAAAACATGGAAAACCAAATTAGAGTAGAAAATTTGTTTTTTAAACTTTCCTTTGACCAGATTATTATCTGTATATGAACTGTTTAAAAAATCTCTTATAGATATTCTGGCAATTCCCTTAGATAAATGTCATGTTCTATAAAAAAAACATTATTTTCCTAAATATAGAAGAGTGATATCACCAGAACAGGGAGCACTTGACCCCCTGGGTGTGAACAACAGTCCCTTGCTCTCTGATTTCTTGGAATCTTCTTTTTCCTTGGAACAGGACAAGAACTTGGTGTGTCAGAAGTTTTGCAAAAACAAAGATAAGTTGTTCTGTGGCCAGCAGATAAAAAATATTTCCAGATGTGCCTCAGATTAAAACAATGTCATAGGAAACAATTTCCACATCTGAAACATAGTTATTAATTTAGGAGGTAGCTTTTACCTTATATAGCCATGCAAGTGTCTTATTGCCTACCAGAAAAAGAGTTTTCCATTTACTGATCGCTTACATTTAGAGAGCTTTATTAATGATCAACAGGTACTAGGGTAAACAATTAAAGGTGAATTTTAAAAGTCCGACACAAGCATTAATTAGGGGGACGTGCATCAAGCAGATTTTAGACGTGACCCGGTTACGTGCGTAAATGCCGCAGTGCACACATCTTGGAACTTCGTAAAAAGGGGTGGGGCGTGGGTATAATCTGGGCAGGGCATGGGCGTTTTAACACTTGAACCAGAAATTTGCAGGTAAATACTTACACGATCCGATGCACGCCGAGGTCCCCCGCCACATAACTTTACGTCTGTTATGGATAAGAACATAAGAACATAAGAAATTGCCATGCTGGGTCAGACCAAGGGTCCATCAAGCCCAGCCTCCTTTTCCAACAGAGGCCAAACCAGGCCACAAGAACCTGGCAATTACTCAAACATTAAGAAGATCCCATGCCACTGATGCAATTAATAGCAGTGGCTATTCCCTAAGTAAATTTGATTAATAGCCATTAATGGACTTCTCCTCCAAGAACTTATCCAAACCTTTTTTGAACCCAGCTACACTAACTGCATTAACCACATCCTCTGGCAACAAATTCCAGAGCTTTATTGTGCGTTGAGTGCGTAGACTTAAAAAAAAACAACTAACGAGCCATATCTGAGGGGTGTAAAGAGTCTGAGGTAACTGGGGGGTGTATAGGCTATCATACTAGGGGGGTTTGGAGGACTGAGTTGGTAAATGGGCAAACTGGGGAGGAACTGATAAAACAGGCAAAGGCGTCGGCATGCATCCCTTTTAAAATTTCCCCACTTACATGGTAGAAGTGGCTTTTGCCCACACAGACATGCATCCACTTAAAATTAGCAGGCTTGTGCGCATGGCCAGGCTATTTTATAACATATGTGCATATACGCGCACATGTTATAAAATAGCCACGTCCCTGGGCGAGGGCCGACGAACGTGTGCACATGTGCGCCCGCATGCAGCTTTGAAAGTTACTGTCCCTGTATACCATCCTATTATTATTATATTATTATTATTATATATATTTTCTTATATTTGAATGAACCCTTTCATCTTTATATCGTATATGGACTATAATATGGTACATAGTCCTGAATGATTAGCATTATTGCTTTTTTCTGCTTTTTTTCCCTGTATTACCAGTATGTTTGGTTTTCATTTTTTGATGTAAAATAAATAAATGCAATAAAATTTAAATAAAAAAATTGCATCCTGAGTC
The DNA here is from genome assembly GCF_901001135.1 of Rhinatrema bivittatum. NCBI lineage: Eukaryota > Metazoa > Chordata > Amphibia > Gymnophiona > Rhinatrematidae > Rhinatrema > Rhinatrema bivittatum. Next base: position 169,387,815 of record NC_042617.1, read on the forward strand.
AGACCGAGAGTCCATCAAGCCCAGCATCCTGTTTCCCAGTGGCCAATCCAGATCACAAGCACCATATTTTCGTGTATATATCCCGTGGGTTATACACGAATTTACATTTTGAACCGGTGGCGTGCAGATTGTATACAGGTGTGGGTTATACATGTGCTTACATTCAGAGGCATTGTATTGTGAGATATGAAATTGGAAATAATCTTGCAGTAGTTGTAATTTTCAGGATGTGTGGGGGTGTACACGGGTGTGGGGTATACACAAACTTACATACATAGACCCCCATTTTTTGCGGGTTATACATGGGTGTGTGTAATCCTTGGGTGCGGGGTATATACGCAAGATCCCAAAAGGTAAATAGATCCCATATGGCTATTGTGATAAGTAGTGGCTATTTCTTAAGTCTACTTGGTTAATAACAGGTTTTTTTTACTTCTTCTTCAGGAATTTGTATAAACTTTTTTTAAACCCAGCTACACTAACTTCCTTAACCACATCCTCCGACAATGAATTCCAGAGCTTAATTATGCTATGAGTGAAAAAGAATTTTCTCTGATTTTTTTAATGTGCTACATTTTAACTTTATAGAGTGTCCTCCGGTATTTGTATTTTTGAAAGAATAAATAACCGATTTAAATTTACCTGCTCTATTTCACTCATGATTTTATGAACCTCCCTTGATTGACTCTTCTTCAAGCTAAACAGCCCTAACCTCTTTAGCCTTTTCTCATAGGGGAGCCATTCCATCCCCTTTATCATTTTGGTTGCCCTTCTCTGTACCTTTTCCATTGCCATTATGTCTTGTATGAGATGCAGTCACCATAACTACACAGAGTACTCGCTGCGGCCTTACCATGGAGTGACATACAGGCTTTATGATATTCACTGTTTTATTCTCCATTCCTTTCCTAATAAATGCTACATTTTAACAGGGCCACATGGGCATCCATGTGTGCGCGGTTTCTGGCACGTTCACATGGACGTGCTGATTTTATAACATGTGTGCGTTGACGCGCGCAGGCAACGAGATTGGGCTTTCCCTAGTTCCCTAACCCCCTACCTATCCTTCCTCCCTCTTCTCTCCTCCCTGACTTCTAATCCCCCACATCTACCATTTTTTTAAATTTTTTGGCTACTTACTTGCTCTCTGTAGCAGTAGTAACTTCTGCACTCCGGCTGACTGCCGGTGCATGGTCAGTGGGACAGTGCTAAATGGTGCTGTCCCAGCCAGCCCCCACCCCTCCCCTTTTTAAAAGCCTGGCACTTCCGTGTGTACTGAGAGATATGTGCGGGAAAGGTCCGCTTGGAAAATGCGCTCGGCATGGGTGCAGCCTGGCCAGCCATGCGGGTATCTCCTAGGATTTGCGTTCGCCAGGCTTTTAAAATCAGCCCCTATTTGTAACATTATTTGCTTTTTTGACCACTGCTGCACACTGAACCAAGGTCATCAAAGTATTGCACAGGTCCTTTTCCTGGGTAATAATTCCTAATATGGAACATAACATCATGTAATTACATTGTGGGTTACATTTTTCCCATGTGCATCACTTTGCACCTGTCCATATTAAATTTCATCTGCCATTTAAATGCCCAGTCTTGCAAGATTCTCCTGTAATTTTTCACAATCTGCTTGTGATTTAACAGCTCAAATTAATTTTGTGTCATCTGCAAATGTGATCGCCTTACTCATTGTTCCCCTTTCCAGATGATTTATAAATATATTAAAAAGCACTGGTCCCAGTATACATCCCTGAGGCACGCCACTGCTTACTCTTCTCCACTGAGAAAACTGACTATTTAGTGCTACTCTATGCTTCCTACCTTTTAACCAGTTTGCAATCCACAATGGTTTTTTAATTTTCTCAGGAGGCATGGGGAACGTTGTCAAACTCCTTCTGAAAATCTAAATACACTACATCTATTGGTTCACCATTATCCACATGTTTAAAAACATCTTCAAAAAAGAGTAGCAGATTGGTGAGGCAAGAATTAAGAACATAAGAAATTGCCATGCTGGGTCAGACCAAGGGTCCATCAAGCCCAGCATCTTGTTTCCAACAGAGGCCAATCCAGGCCATAAGAACCTTGCAATTACCCAAACACCAAGAAGATCCCATGCCACTGATGCAATTAATAGCAGTGGCTATTCCCTGAGGGGTGGATTTTAAACACCCTGCTCGCGTAAATCCGGCCAGATTTACGCGAGCAGGGCCCTCCCGCGCCGGTGCGCGCAGAGCCCCGGGACTCGCGTAAGTCCCGCGGTTTTCGAAAAGGGGCGGGAGGGGGCGTGTCGGGGGCATGGCCGCATGACGCGGTGTTTCGGGACGTGATGTGGCATTTGGGGGCGGGATTGGGGGCGTGGTTTCGGCCCGTGGGCGTTCCGGGGCATGGCCGTTCCCTCCGGAACAGCCCCCGGGTCGGGTCTTGGCGTGCCAGCAGCCTGCTGGCAGGGGTAAATCCCTGGATAAAGGTAGGGGGGGGGTTAGATAGGGCCGGGGGGGGGGGGGGGGGTTAGGTAGGGGAAGGGAGGGGAAGGTGAGGGGAGGGCGAAAGAAAGTTCCCTCCGAGGCCGCTCCAATTTCGGAGCGGCCTCGGAGGGAACGGAGGCAGGCTGTGCGGCTCGGCGTGCGCAGGCTGCCCAAAATCGGCAGCCTTGCGCGCGCCGATCCAGAATTTTATAAGATAAGCACGGCTATGCGCGTATCTTATAAAATCCAGCGAACTTTTGTTGGCGCCTGGTGCGCCAACAAAAGTTCACGATCGCGTATTGTTTAAAGATCTACCTCTAAGTAAACTTGATTAATAGCAGTTAATGGACTTCTCCTCCAAGAACTTATCCAAACCTTTTTTGAACCCAGCTACACTAACTGCACTAACCAAATCCTCTGGCAACAAATTCCAGAGCTTAATTGTGCGCTGAGTGAAAAAGAATTTTCTCCAATTAGTCTTAATGTGCTACTTGCTAACTTCATGGAATGCCCCCTAGACTTTCTATTATCTGAAAGTGTAAATAACTGATTTACATCTACTCATTCAAGACCTCTCATGATCTTAAAGACCTCTATCATATCCCCCCTCAGCCGTTTCTTCTCCAAGCTGAACAGCCCTAACCTCTTCAGCCTTTCCTCATAGGGGAGCTGTTCCATCCCCTTTATCATTTTGGTTGCCCTTCTCTGTACCTTCTCCATCGCAACTATATCTTTTTTGAGATGCGGTGACCAGAATTGTACACAGTATTCAAGTTGCGGTCTCAACATGGAGCGATACAGAGGCATTATGACATTTTCCATTTTATTAAGCATTCCCTTCCTAATTCCTAACATTCTGTTTGCTTTTTTGACTGCTGCAGCACACTGAGCCGACGGTTTTAAAATATTATCCACTATAATGCCGAGATCTTTTTCCTGGCTGGTAGCTCCTAATATGGAACCTAATATCGTGTAAATACAGCAAGGGTTATTTTTCCCTATATGCAACACCCTGCAGTTGTCCACATTAAATTTCATATGCCATTTGGATGCCCAATCTTCCAGTCTTGCAAGGTCCTCCTGTAATGTATCAAAATCCGCTTGTGATTTAACTACTCTGAATAATTTTGTATCATCCACAAATTTGATAACCTCACTCGTCGTTTTCCTTTCCAGATCATATATATATATATATATATATATATATATATATATATATATATATATATATATATATATATAAATTGAAAAGCTCCGGTCCAAGTACAGATCCCTGAGGCACTCCACTGTTTACCCTTTTCCTCTGAGAAAATTGACCATTTAATTCTACTCTCTGTTTCCTGTCTTTTAACCAGTTTGTAATCCATGAAAGGACATCACCTCCTATCCCATGACTTTTCCCTTGTATAAATGCATGCTGGTTTGTGTCCCATTAAACCAGGTATTTTTTCTGTGATTTTGTTCTTTAGAATAGTTTCCACGATTTTGCCCAGCACTGAAGTCAGACTCGCCTGTCTAAAGTTTCCTGAATCACCCCGGAGCCCTCCAGTTTTTCAGGATGGTCAATCCCAACGATAGGTTACAAAAATATCAGTAACAGATGTGCAATTTCATTTTTTAGTTCTTTCAAATTTGAGAGACTTTTGCTGCTACATATGTCACACATGTGCTTAGGGGATAAGCAAGGAAGTGGCTGTACCCACAAAGGGGCCGATGCAATATAGTGCGCTCAGCCAAGCGCACTGTTTAACCCACAGTCAGACACAGGTTGTATAGGCGCTACCTAATCCCCTTATGCCTCCACAACACGCGTCCAACGCACATCGAAATTAATAGTGTTCATCACATGCAAATGCATGTTGTTGAGGCTATTAGCAATCACTCGCAATGCAAAAAAAAAAAGGGCCAGATTTAAGCGTATAATCGGGCCTACGTGTGCCGGACCTATTTTAAAAAGGCCCGGTGAAGCGCGTAAAGCCCCAGGATGCGTGTAAGTCCTGGGACTTGCAAAGAGGGTTGGGAGGGGGGCAGGGTGTGGGCTGGCGGTGTGGGCGGGGTCAGGCTTCCAGCACAGCAGCCATATTTGCCGCTGTGCTGAGGATCGCACGCTGGCAGTCGGCCGGTGTGTGCAACTTATTTCAGCCCCAGGGCTGAAGTAAATTGTAAAATAAAAAAAAGCAGAAGAAAAAGGTAGGGGGGAAAGGAAGGGGGAGGTAGAAGAAGGGAAGGGAAGGTGGGGTGGGGGTAGGGAACGGGGAAAGTCAGCGTGGCTGGGCGCGCGCACCATCTTGTGTGCGCCGACCCCTGATTTTATAACTTGCGCATGCAAATTATAAAATCTGGCATAAGTGTGTGTGCGCCAGGTAGCAAGCGCACATGCGCTCCTTTTAAAATCTACCCCATGTGCATATTTTTATCCTCAATAATTAACGCCTGCCTAGAGCAGGCATTAATTCCTGAGCACTGTTGTACGTTGTACAGAAAAGCAGAAAATACTGCTTTTCTGTACATCCTCCTACTTAATATCATTGTGATATTAAGTAGGAGGAACAAAATCTTAACAAATTAAAAAAAAAATTTCAAATAAAGTGCTGGCGGTCGGGTTCAGGAAACGGACGCTCAGTTGACAAGCATCTGTTTCCTGAACCCCTGGCTGTGCGCTGATTAGGAAACGGATGCTGATAAATTCAGAGTCCGTTTTCTAAACCGGCGGACAGCCGACTTCTCGCAGGCTCCCGTTATCAAGGAGATGCTAGGGGCGCGCAAGTGGCCCTAGCGCTTCCTTGACAACGTGACCTCTAATTTAAATATTGCATGGCACCCCCAGGAGGGGTTGCATAGGGGCAAGTTAGGTTAAGCGGGCAACGAGTGTTCAGCGCCCGTTTTCAGCACATTTTAATTGCATTGGCCCCAAAGAGTGAATCTGCATTATAGAAGCTCTGGTGGGATGAAAATAGTCTGGAGAAATGCGAGAATCTATTTCAGATGTAAGCTTATTGTAAAACAATTATTATTTATCGGTTAGAATATGTTAACTGTACATATCTCTCTGCAAGGAGCTGCTAACTGCTTTACTCTGAAAAGAATTAAGTAGTGTACTTATTCCATCTTGCTAATTACCTGGCACTTAAGGAATTAATTAACTATTGTCTGTGATTGACTTGCAGAGAACTGTCCTGACAAAATTAAGCTCTGTGATTGACAAAGAGGACCAGCCACTTAGAATAGCTGTTTTGTCTGCTGGACCTGGTCCAAGGGCAGAGAATAAAATAAATGGCCAGATTTTCGGAGGGCTTACGCGTGCCGGGCCTATTTTCAAAAGGCCCGGTGACGCACTTAAAGCCCCAGGACACGTGTTAAGTCCTGGGGCTTTACTAAAGGGGCGGGAAGGGGGCGGTCCAGGAGCCGCGTCAGAGGCTCCTGGCACAGCGGCCATTTGCCACTGTGTGGGGGATCGCGCACTGGCAGTCGGCCCCGGGGCTGAAGTAAGTTTTAAAACAAGAAAAAAAAAAGATAAAGGTAGGGGGGAAAGGGCAGGGGAGGTAGGGGAAGGGAAGATGGGGTGGGGGGGGGGGGGTAGGGAATGAGGGTAGGCAGCGTACGCCGACCCCCGATTTTATAACTTGCATGCACAAGTTATAAAATCGGGCGTACATGTGTGCCCGCCGTGTAGCGTACACACATGTACGCCCGCGCGCACCTTTTAAAATCTACCCTAAAGAGTATATTTCCTGGTCTTTCTTTGGCAGGTCAGTGAGCTGACATAACACAAAGGCAGCCCCTCCTGTTTATGTCTCTGAGTCATTTATGCTAGCTTATATTATTCACTGTTTTCCCAAAGAAAAGCTCAAAGTGTAAAATCAGTTTTTAGGCCCTCCCTCCCATCATGTATCTAGGTGCCCTTTCTGGCATGCAGAGTTTCAGCCAGAAGTTTTCAAAAACATGTAATGCTTAGAAAGTGTAATGCTAACTACTTGTGTGCTCCAGGAGGCTCATATACCTTGCCATCTATATTTGAAGTAGTACCCTGCAACTAAAGTCATTTTTAATAAACATAGATATGATCATGTTACCCCGATTTTGTTAGACTTTTAGTGGCCTCCTATCTCCTTCCGTATACAGTTTAAAATTGGATGCTTGGCTTTCAAGGCATTTCATTTTGGAACTCCCTCTTATTTTGTATGTTTGATGGTTCCCTATTGCCCGACAGGTTCCCTATGATCATCTAAACAAGAGCATTTGGTTTTACCTTCGCCAAGACAAATAAGACTAGAGATTACATGGGATATCAGTTTCTCTTGGCTAACATCCAGTCTTTGGAATACTCTGCCATTATCACTGCGTCTTGAAAGAGATTACCTGAAATTCAGGAAGGCCTTAAAATCCTATTTCTTCTCAAAAGCCTTTTCAGATATTTTATATCATATTCTACTATATACTTTATTTTGATCTTGTAGGTATATTTTATCTGACGATATGTTTTTGATTTTACAATTTAGGTCATGGGGTGCTCTTTCGTTATATGTTTTATTCTAGATGAGTTTATACTTCTTTCATGTTATAAATCTTTATGTAGGGTTGTCTTACCAGGAGGTATCAACATTTAATTATTGTTTTATTGTTTTATTTATTTATTGTAACTATTGTTTTATTCTACATAGTATCATTTACTATAAGTTATATTGTAACAGTTGTGTTTTATTAACATTTAGTTATTTGTTTTATGTTTTTATTTTATATTATTTTAAATGACAGACTAGATTTTATGAATTTTAAGGGTATCATTTGTACTTCATTGATTTATTTTGTACATTGCTTTGATTTATAATCTTGTAAAATATGTGATTAATTAAATAATAAATTGAATTGAATTGCATGTTATGGGACTATCCGGCTAACTTAAATGGGATATTCAGCAACACTGTTATGCTGCTATACATCCGTGTACAAATTGCTACTCTATGGCGATCTAACTTATCTGTTTAACTTAATCAGATAAATAGCCCTGTCTTGATCCACCCATTGCCTGCCCCAAAATATCCAACTATTAGCTGGGTAAATACTTAGCCAGCTGAGTGGCCACTGAACATAGCCGGATATTAAGCAGCCAGCACTTAGCTGGATGTTGCTACTTATCCAGCTAAAGAGCGCTAAATATCAACCTCCCATGTCTTAAAAGTTGAAGCTGTATGTGACCTTCTTTGTCTGTGGAAGGTACGCAGACAGTGCCCATTTATCATATATTGCACTGCTGAAGCTCATGCCTGACAGTGTGGGACATTCCCTGCAGCAAACTATCAGCATGGGGCACTCCTAGTACCAGCAAGGATCCAGAAAGATGACCAATAACTGAAATGTGAAGCACCTGTGAAACTGCAGCAGTGTGTGCGTTAGAAACAGCCATTTCAGTTAGATACAGTACATAGCATGAAATTTGATTCCCTATGACTTTGCCTAAACTTCAAGGGAAGTCCATGAACTGCAGCAGTGAATCCTTGATTTCTAATTATCAGAGGATGTTTCCTTTTGTTTAACTGAGGATTACTAAGGCATAGCTAATGTGTTGCATGGCAGAGGCCCTGAAGATCTCTGTTCTCCATGTGGAAAATGACCCTTTGCTCTCCTCAGACCTGAGAACAGTAAGTACCGCTGACCTCTAATGACTAAAAGATAAGTAGCAACCAGATTGTGTATTGCTTCTTGCTTTTATTACTTTGATCTCTAGTCAAATAGAATATTTCATTTTACCTTTATTGTAATACTTTGAATATGAAATTTTGCTATCAAATTGTGTTTAATTTTACATTATATAATTTGTTTTTTTTATCCCTTTGGTGGTCTTTATGTAGCATATCTGTTTAACCATGCAGAATGTTATGTATGTTATATATTTTATTCTCAAGCAGTACCTCCAATACATTTGCTGGGAAGACGTGAGAGGAGTGGGGTTGTCACTGGGGCTAATTGTGAAGATACCAATGGGGGAGGGGCAGACATCATCATCAGCTGCAGAGCAGAATCCAGGACCTGTGGCACTAGTGAGGAGTACAGTAGCAAAAAGCAGTAGTGCAATAGGGATAGAGTGGTAACTGACTATACAGCCCTAAACTGACTTACCAGATAAACACGCATTCACTGTAAGACTGCTCTTTTAGGATGTCCCAAAAAGGCATGCAGAGTTTCAGCCAGATATGCTTATGTGTACATTCAATGGGCTGGGGGGGTGTATATGATGGGGTATATACATCTGACACCAAAACTGATCATTAAGGAGCAAGAAATAGCTTGCAGGTTGAAATTTTGCAAAGGATGCAATTGTCAGTTGTGAGAAAAGCTAATAACTAGCTGTTAACCCTGAATCCTGAGATAATTGTTTCTTACAGCTCTGACAGCTAGGGAGGCTCACAGCAAAGTAATTGGGAATGCCAATGGTTATCTGGAATTCAAAAGAACACCAAGAAACATTATCAAATGGGTAATGAAAACCATTACTTTCAACCATTAATTGATTACACAGCCTCTCTGACAGCAATGTAAACAGGTTGCAGAAACACAAGAGCTTCCGGGATGGGATCCCAGGAACCTGAAACCAACAGAGACTGACAACCTAAATGGAGAGAGTTTTAATCTTCTTTCACACTGGAAGCTGCCAGCCTCTCAAACCTGGATTCAGGGCTCATTCAACTCCTGTCATTTTGGACTTCAGAGAGTCAATACCTGGAGATATTTGGCATTTCATGAGTAGAAATGATTATTAAAAAATTATTTTTTTCAGGATATATTTATGATTTAAGCAAGCTGTGCCAAAACAAAGACCGTGACCATTTGTCAACACAAAGAACATGCTTTGAAGGAAAGTTTTATTTAAAATGAATTATTTACCATATTGTATAACAGTGGTACACAAAATAATTGTGACAATGATTTTTTTGACTTATACTTTATTTATTGATTATTTAATAATACATATGTACAAGAAACAAGGGGACAAGATCTACTAGATAAATGAAGCTTGACCGACGTGCTGCAAATGCGCAATAGAGAGCAACTCTACCGCGCATGTGCAGGCAGCACGTCGGTCAGAGCTTGCCTGTAACAAAAATGGCGAGGAGCAGTAGCGGCGGTGGCGCACGCGAGGGAGGGACCTCCCCCGGAGATCTTCCGTCTGCGCCATCCGAAGGGGTTGTGAATGAGCTGGGAGGGGAGGGGGAGAGAGGGGAGGAGAGTGAGGGGAGGGGGGAGGTGGGAGGGAGACTAGAGGGTGAGGGAGAATGAGGGGAGGAAGGGAAGAATGAGGGGTAAGGAAATGGATCGAAAAAAATATGTTAATGTAGCCCGTTGTTACGGGCTTAACGGATAGTATATATATATATATATATATAAAATGCAAGATTCATAACAATAAAAAAATCTTAAGAAACAAACTTCCAAAGTAAATGGAATTGCCTGTAGCTCGCGTCCAGGTGAATTTTCAAAGGAGTTGTGGGGTAGATTTTCAAAGGGGTACGCGCGTACCCCCCCCAAAAACCTACCCCAAATCCCCCTTGCGCGCGCCGAGCCTATTTTGCATAGGCTCGGCGGCGCACGCAAACCCCGGGACGCGCGTAAGTCCCGGGGCTTGCATGGAGGGGCGTGTTGGGGGGCGTGCCGCGAGTTACGCGGCGTTTCGGGGCGGGCCCGGGGGCGTGGCGCCGGCCCGGGCCCGCCCCGAAACGCCGCGAGTTACGCGGCGTTTCGGGGCGGGCCCGGGGGCGTGGCGCCGGCCCGGGGGCATGGTCGAGGCCTCCGGACCAGTCCCTGGGTCAGGTGATGGCACGCCAGCAGCCCGCTGGTGCGCGCAGATTTACGCCTGCTTTCCGCAGGCGTAAATCTGCCAAAGGCAGGGGGGGTTAGATAGGGCCGGGGGGGTGGGTTAGGTAGGGGAAGGTGAGGGGAGGCGGAAGGAAAGTTCCCTCTGAGGCCGCTCCGATTTCGGAGCGGCCTCGGAGGGAACAGGCAGCGCGCGCTGGGCTCGGCGTGCGCAGGTTGCACAAATGTGCACCCCCTTGCGCGCGCGCCGACCCCGGATTTTATAAGATATGCGCGGCTACATGTGTATCTTATAAAATCCAGCGTACTTTTGTTCGCGCCTGGTGCACGAACAAAAGTAGGCCCGCGCGTACATTTATAAAATCTACCCCTATGTGTGTAAAAGTAAATGTAACATCCTATTGTAGCAATTTTCAAAAGCCCACTTACACTGGTAAAGTGCATTTACATATGTAAAACCCAGTTTTAAGCTTGTCAATGTTTATGAAAATCAAGCCCTATGATGGTAACTTTCATCAGGCGTGCAGGTGCACAAATATGCGTTGTGTGTCAGCGTGCATCCAGATACACGTCAGTTTTATATCCTGTGCGCACATACATGTGTATATTATAAAACAGTCACGGCGCACGTATGTGTGCTCCTAACTTTACGAGTGTGTGCGCACAGCTGTGTAAAGTCAGCTTTGAGCCGCGCAAGTGAGGGAATTTTATAATAGGTTCGCATCCATGCCATGACCAGTTTCACCAGTTCATTCACCAGTTCACCCAGTCTAGAGTTAGGTCCTCCAAACCCCCCTGGTTCATTAGCCTGCACTCTCCCCTGTTAACCCAGTCCATTCAGACACTTCAGAGATGCCTGGAAATAGTTTTATTAAGACTTACTCCATAGCAGAAGTAAATTTGCATTCAAATATACCAGAGAGCGCGCCTGGGCACGTAGGTACTTGTGCGCACATCTCTTGGCCCTGCTCTGGAACTCCCCCGCCTCATCCCTTTTTTGTCCAATGTGAGATATTCACCAAATCGGGACTTGGGCATGCATGTGGGCGGCTTTCGAAATTGGGTGGACACGCGCAGGTCCTAAATGCACACAAATCTCTGAATTTTGGCGCGTGCCCAGCTTTTAAAATTCATCTTTATATGAGAGAAGTACAAGAAAAAAATGTAAGACAAGGAGGGAAAGATAATTAAATGCTAATGACATGAAAAACAATATCCAAGGAGAAGCTCAATTTCTGGTATACGCAGTTACAAAAAGGAAGTATTTATATGAACTTCGAGGATTAGTCTCAGGCATCCTCTCAGCTTTTTCTTTAAGAAATCATTCCTAATGCTCAGGATCATAAAATGTAAATCTAACTCCTTATTAAGACAATTGCATAGAAACGGTAAGGAAAACAGGGAACCAACACACACAGTCAGACCACATTGACTCATATGAGAAAATTCACAATGTCCTCACTTCTGTAAAGTCAACCATAAATGTAGAAACTGTCTCACGGTCAGCATGAAACAAACTCAAGTATAAATTGTAGGAAACTTTTTCTCAAGAAATTAAGATGACCATGCAGTTCAAAGATCAATTCTTTGGGGTAGATTTTTAAAAACGGCGCGTTGGCGTACTTTTGTTGGCGCTCCAGGCGCCAACAAAAGTACGCGGGATTTTAGTAGATACGCGCGTAGCTGCTAAAATCCTGGATCGGCGCGCGCAAGGCTACCGATTTCGTGTAGCCGGCGCGCGCCGAGCCGCGCAGCCTGCCTCCGTTCCCTCCAAGGCCGCTCCGAAATTGGAGCGGCCTCGGAGGGAATTCGCTAACGCCCTCCCCTCACCTTCCCCTCCCTTCCTCTACGTAACCCACCCCCCCCCCCCGGCCCTGTCTAAACCCCCCCCCCTACCTTTGTTGGGGGATTTACGCCTCCCAGAGGGAGAAGTAAATCCTCCCGCGCCAGCGGGCCGCTGGCGCGCCTAGACGCAACCTGGGGGCAGTTCCCGGAGGGCGCGGCCACGCCCCCGGACCGCCCCGGGCCGAAACCACACCCCGGGACCCGCCCCCGAAACGCTACGTCCCGCCCCGAAAACGCCGCGCGGATCGGGCCCGCCCCCTGACACGCCCCCCTCGGAAAACCCCGGGACTTACGCGAGTCCCGGGGCTCTGCGCGCGCCGGTCGGCCTATGTAAAATAGGCGCACCGGTGCGCAGGGCCCTGCTTGCGTAAATCCGGGCGGATTTACGCGAGCAGGGCTCTTAAAATCTGCCCCTGAATGTGCTAAGACAGCCCGAACCTATCAATCATCCACTTTCATCAGCGCCATCTTGTGCTCCTACCATATGACAGGGGCTGACCAATGGCACCGGTAGCCCCTGTGACATAGTATGGGCAAAGGCTATCAGCGCCATTTTGATTACTGGCAGCCGATGGCCGAGTGCAGGAGATCACTCCTGGACACCCACTGGACCACCAGGGACTATTGGCAAGTCTTGGGGGACCCTCCTGTCCCCCACAAGACTTGCCAAAAGTCCAGCGGGGATCCGGGGGTGACCTCCTGCACTCCGGCCATCCGGGAGCGACCTCCTGCACTCCGGCCGTCGGATGCCAGTACTCAAAATGGCGCCAATTGCCTTTGCCCTCATTATGTCACAAGGGCCGACCATTGGCCCCTGTGACATAGTGAGGGCAAAGGCAATTGCCTGCCAGTATTCAAAATGGTGCCGATCGCCTTTGCCCTCACTGTGTCACAGAGGCCGACCGACTTGTTCAAAACATATATTACCCAGGTGTTAAAAATTCCTGAAACTGCAATGCCAGTGATAACAAAAGTATATTACCTCCCTCAAGCAATTGCGAGTGGTGAAGATGTAACAAGGCAACTACCATCGTTGGATGTTTCAGAAATATTGGAAATATCTCAAGAAACTGAGATTGTAAAGAGAAGACCATTACTGGTCTCATTTGCTTTCTTGATGGATAGAAATAATCTGCTGAGGCTTTTTTTCCGAAATAGTCTTTATTCTACGGTCAGAAGTTCTGGATTTATTCTAACATGACCAAGTCCACTTTTATAAAATATAGAATACAAAAGTAAATACTATTTACATTCAGGGACAGTAACTTTAAAATGAGATGCAGGTGCCCATATATTCGCGTAAATGGGAATCAGCACACATATGCCTGAATTTTATATAGTCTGCACAAGTGAGTGCGCGATATTATAAATATGTCTAGCACGTATATGTGTGCTCCTAATTTTAAGCAATTAGATGGGGAAACATTACATGCGTATTTTCCTTAAGACTTGGCTTTTACACACGTAAGTGAGCACATTTTTAAAACTTGAAGGATATTACAAGTTTTATCAATTCATCCACCTGTTTGCCTAATCTATCCCTAGGTCATCCAAACCCCCCTGGTTCTTCAGCCTCCCTCCAGTTTACCTAGACCCCTCACCCAATCATTTTTTTCACTTTTATAGTGCTTACGATTACTTACACCTGATATTGAGCAGAAGTAAATATACACAGGTAAAAGACTGTGTAAAATGGCAACTTAATGCGCATACATGTCGGCCCCTTCCTGGAACACTCCAGCCCCGCCCCTTTTTTCTACATGTAAATTTACTCGCAGTCCTTGTGTAACACGTAGTGGGTTTTAAAATATGGCTTACTCACACGTGTGCTTTTTTGCACAAGCAGCTTTTTAAAATCTACCCCCATATATGCTAATTTTTACATATGTAAAATTTTGAAAATTCACCTCTTAGTCTATTACTTTTTTTTTTTTTTTTTAATACTGCACCTTTGAAACCAAGTCAGTTTTTTTGTGGAAACAACTAGAGGTACATTTTTGCTTTCATTCTTCTCCAAAGCAGAAATGTGCTTGTACAAGAAATACTATAAATCAGCACTGACAGATGTTTCAAGAGTACACAGCAATAAAACATTACTTCAGTAGTGAATTCTACATGTATTTTCACCTTTTAATTCAACAATACTGGCACCTGGTAGAATAGTTTAATTGTGTTATCCTGGATAACATAATGGGGTAGATTTTCAGAGCCCTGCTCGCCTAAATCCGCCCAAAACCGGGCGGATTTAGGCGAGCAGGGCCCTGCGCGCCGGGAAGCCTATTTTACATAGGCCTCCCGGCGCGCGCAGAGCCCCGGGACTCGCGTAAGTCCCGGGGTTCTCGGAGGCGGGCGTGTCGGGGGCGTGTCGGGGGGCGGGCCCGGTCGTCGCGGCGTTCCGGGGGCGTGTCGGCAGCGTTTTGGGGGCGGGTACGGGGCGTGGCTACGGCCCGGGGGCGTGGCCGCGCCCTCCGTACCCGCCCCCAGGTCGCGGCCCGGCGCGCAGCAGGCCCGCTGGCGCGCGGGGATTTACGTCTCCCTCCGGGAGGCGTAAATCCCCCGACAAAGGTAAGGGGGGGGTGTAGACAGGGCCGGGCGGGTGGGTTAGGTAGGGGAAGGGAGGGGAAGGTGAGGGGAGGGCAAAGGAAAGTTCCCTTCTAGGCCGCTCCGATTTCGGAGCGGCCTAGGAGGGAACGGGGGGAGGCAGCGCGGCTCGGCGCGCGCAGGCTATACGAAATCGATAGCCTTGCGCGCGCCGATCCAGGATTTTAGCCGATACGCGCGACTACGCGCGTATCTACTAAAATCCAGCGTACTTTTGTTTGCGCCTGGAGCGCAAACAAAAGTAGGCTATTCGCGCTCGTCTGAAAATCTACCCACTGTAGGATTTTACTGGCCTTCTTCTATGAAGCTTGGACTGTGCATTTATATAAACATTCAAAGTCATTTCCTGGCAAATATTTAAAATACAATATCAACAAAAGGTAGAAACAATGTCATATTTAATTTAATACAAAATAACTGACTTACTGAGATCAGAGTCCCTGTTTATTTAAGACACTTCATTTTCAAGGTGTGACTGAGAAGATCTTCATGGTCTATGCACTGCAAAAATACCACTAAAAGCAAATCAAAGGATGTTTATAAATATTTTGTTTCTTATTCACAACTAGGAGCATGCAAACTTTTCAAGCAAAGTTTATGAATTGGCTTGACAAACCTCCCAGAAACATATGTTGTTTGGCGAATTAGTTTGTGGAACTGGATTCCAAAATTCTCAGTTGCAGACGCCTCAAAACAGCAAAATTTATCTGAGTTTGAGCAGATGCACCCAATTCACAGGGATCCAGAGCAAATGGGTTGCATTTTCCCCCAGCTGCGCTGAGAAAAATGTCAATGAACGTCCCCAGTAGGATTGAAGAAAATCTGAAAATTCAGATAAAATCAAACCAGGCTGAAAATGACCCTGTCCAGCTTCAGCTTTGAATTTTTTGTGCATCCCTGTGCATCACACTTCCTGAGTCTGGGGAAGAAGGTAAGTTTCAAAGTATTTCACAAGGGCTTTTGGCAATTGTGCAGCCTCTGTGTGGATAAGAGTATGTGAGCTGTACCTGTACCCACGGGGAGAAAAGGGTGTTCTGGGGGAGAGAATGGAGGAGGTGAGAGTGTATGCAGAGATTTGATTCTGAAATCTTTGCATATTCTTTTCCCTCTGCATGCGCAACTTGCACAAATAGCAGGTGCAGAGTTCACTGGGACAGCCTCGCTGGTCAGATTCTGAAAGGGAAATTGCGGGGAGACAATGCTCTTGCAGTTGAACAGAACCCACAGGCTTGCAATCTCCATGGACAAACTGAAAATTACCCCCTTTTGTTCTTACATATTTTGCTAAACAGTTCCAGTTCAAACCAGGGACATATATGCATATGGTCACAAATTACAATGTGAGTGTGAGACATTGTATACCTGGTGCATAACAAACACAGGCTCAGTTACACACCTGCACAGAGCCTCATTCGTATGCACACAAACGCCAGAGCTTCTGTCACAGGCATACATGCGCGCAGCCTCTGGTCACATGCATTCACACAGACAGAGTCTCCGTCACATGACACCAATGCAGCTTGGATCACAGACATAAAGTGTGCAGCCTCCGTCACAGGCATGAGTTTGATGACAGAAACATTCATGCAGCAGAGCAGTCTCATATGCATTCACACAACTTCAGCCACAAAAGTACTTCTATTCAGAGACACAATACATGCAGCCTTGGTTGAATATGCATAAGTCACACATTTAGGTACCGAGTCTTGATTGTATACAGGAGTTCTGCTTCACCGTACACTTTCAGATTCCCTTCATGCTACTGGTGCCTTGGGTCTGAGCTTGTGGAAGTGATAGCCCTCCGCTGCTCTCACAGTGTTGCCAGATTTCTCCAGGACCGCAAGAACAGAGTGGGAAAGCTGGCCCTATACAATTTATGGTCAATCAGTTCTACCACTCAGTGGCAGCAGCTCATGGGAGAAGGGGGTATTGGAGTGTGCCAGCAATGGCAACAACTTGAGCCGGGGTGTTTAAACATGTTGATGGAAGAAGCATGAATCGAGGAGATAGGTGTGTACCAACAAGAGCTTGTTGTGCTGGTGAGAGGGCTAGAATGCATTAAAAAGATTGAAATGTGGCATCTGGATGCTGGAGGAAGCAGACCATGCCTGTGACTTTGGAGGATTAGAGTACACCTGCAGTAGTGTGCCGAGTGATTGGAGAAGAGCGGTGGTGGTCCCGCTTTACAAGAGTGGGAGCAGAGAAGAGGCTGGAAACTACAGGCCGGTTAGCCTCACCTTGGTGGTGGGAAAAGTAATGGAGTCGCTGCTAAAAGAAAGAATAGTGAACTATCTACAGTCAGAAGAATTGCTGAACCAGAGGCAGCATGGATTCACCAGGTGAAGGTCCTGTCAGACAAATCTGATTGACCTTTTTGATTGGGTGACTAGGGAATTGGATCGAGGAAGAGCGCTCAATGTCATCTACTTGGATTTCAGCAAAGCTTTTGATACAGTCCCGCACAGGAGGCTTGTGAATAAAATAAGAAGCTTAGGAGTGAGTGCCGAGGTGGTGGCCTGAATTGCAAACTGGTTGACGGACAGAAGACAATGTGTGATGGTAAATGGAACTTACTCTGAAGAGAGAGCATGTTAAGTGGAGTGCTGCAAGGATCTGTGTTGGGACCGGTCTTGTTCAATATTTGTGAGCGACATTGCGGACGGGATAGAAGGTAAGGTTTGCCTTTTTGCGGGTGATACTAAGATCTGCAACAGAGTGGATACGCCAGAAGGAGTGGAGAGAATGAGACGGGATTTAAGGAAGCTGGAAGAGTGGTCGAAGATATGGCAGCTGTCAGTGTCTTGTTTAAAGTGGTATTGTCCAGTTTAATTGATTGCCACACATTATTTTGCTGTTGTTAGCTGAGATTCAATGCCAAGAAGTGCAGAGTCATGCATATGGGGTGAGGAAATCCGAAAGAACTGTATTTGATAAGGGGCGAATGGCTGATGTGCACAGAGCAGACCTTGGGGTGATTGTGTCTAACAATCTGAAGTTGGCGAAACAATGTGACAAGGCGATAGCTAAAGCCAGAAGAATGCTGGGCTGCATAGAGAGAGGAATATCTAGTAAAAGAAAGGAAGTGACGATCCCCTTGTTCAGGTCCTTGGTGAGACCTCACCTGGAGTACTGTGCTCAGTTCTGGAGACTGTATCTCCAAAGGGACAGAGACAGGATGGAGACAGTCCAGAGAAGGGCGACCAAAAAGGTGGAAGGTCTTCATAAAATGACTTATGAGGAGAGATTGAAGAACCTAAATATGTATACCCTGGAGGAGAGAAGGAGCAGGGGTGATATGATACAGACTTTCAGATACTTGAAAGGTTTTAATGATCCATGGACAACAGCAAACCTTTTCCGTTGGAAAAAAATAAGTAGAACTAGGGGTCATGATTTGAAACTCCAGGGAGTAAGACTCAGAACCAATGTCAGGAAGTATTTCTTCACGGAGAGGGTGGTGGATTCCTGGAATGCCCTTCCGGAGGAAGTGGTGAAGACTAAAACTGTGAAGGATTTCAAAGGGGCATGGGATAAACACTGTGGATTCATAAAGAATAGAGGATGGGAATGAAGAGAAGAGCCATGGGGGTGGCTTGCTAGAATAGAGGCTACTACCTGGTGATTACTACCCTTACTCAATAAGCCTTCACATGGTTAATGCAACTCCAACATTGCTCTCTGCTTCAACAGCAAGGGGAAATGTGGAAAAGAGGATTTGCATTCAGACAACAACCAACAAGGACTGAACTACACAGTCTGGGTAAACAAATAAGCATGGGGATAGCTTGCTTATTGCAGCGGTTACTACCCTAAACCAATTAAGCCTGGTAAATCACTTTGAATGCATATACAGCGTTGCTCTGCTTCAACGGCAGGGAGAAATGTGGAAAAGAGGATTTACATTCAGACAACATCCAACAAGGCATTGATCTGTGCAGTCTGGGTAACCAAGCATCGGGGTAACTTGCTTGATGCGGTGGTTACTACCCTTAAACATTAAGCCTTACGCTCACCTTTGATGCATCTCCAACATTACTCTCTGCATCAATTACAGGGGATGGCAGGAAATTTGAATCAAACAGTTACCAACAAGGGCCCTGAATTTGGTAGTTGGCGAAACAGCTAAGTATGGGAAAATGTGTGGGAGCTTCCTGGGTAGACTGGATGGGCCGATTGGTCTTTTTCTGCTGTCATTTCTATATGTTGGGGATCTGGCATGTGCTGTTACAGCCTGAGGGGGTAGTGAGGATCAGCATGTATCCATTGGCTAGAGAGGGATCCAAATCTGCTGGTGGCGACCCTGCTGGAAAAATTGAAATGCATCGGGGGAAGTGAATCCCTCTCTTTTTGGCTGTTATGGTCCCAGACCTATGTCCTCTTGTTGCTGCTGCAGCTTCCATTCTGTTTTCAGGTAGTTGTTTCAGTCCTGGGCGTGGCTTTTCTTCGACAGCCCTTCCCTGCTCCCTTCTCTGATAAAATGTCTCAGCAGTTCTTTTCTCCTCGGAGGCTCCTCTTCTAATTCTAGCCCTTTACTAAACATTATGGGCCGCATTTAGCAGTTCAGAGGCTTGAGAGGGCAAGAGCTTGTGTCTTGAATTAACAGTGAACCCCTCACACCTTGCTGATCTAATTTTCAAAGCTTATTTAAAACAAGTTGAAGAAAATTCTTTCACTCAGCGCATAGTTAAGCTCTGGAATTCATTGCCAGGGGATGTGGTTTCAGCAGTTAGTATTACTGAGTTTAAAAAAGGTTTGGATAAGTTCCTAGAGGATAAATCCATAAACTGCTATCACGGTAATTAATAAGCAATAGTAGCTTGTGATCTATTTAATGTTTGATACTTGCCAGGTGTTTGTGACTTGGATTAGCCACTGTTGGAAACAGGATACTGAGCTAGATGGACCGTTGGTCTGACCTAGTACGGCATTCCTTATGGTCTTATTTCCTCCTGCATTCTATCTTCATGCTTCTATTCCACATTTCTTCAAAATACCATCCTTGACCCAAGGTGGTTTACAAAAATCAACATGAAAATACAGAGATGAAAACAGACATCACCTACTGACCACACAAACCTACCGGTATCATTTTCACCAAAATGTGCAATATGTTTTTTTAAAGCTTGCAGTGTTTGACAAACTTACCGGTTTGCCTAGTTTGTGTTATGATTTGTGGGTATGTAGGCCCTTGGCCCAAGTACAAGTTGTTACTACCTGTGGAAAGGACCCCCACAGTTCTGCACCGCTGGGAGGCGAGGTCAGAGACAGCGGAAAGCTCTGGGTGAGGCAATAGAGAGGTCCCATGGTACCAGGAGAGGACCCCCGTGGAGAGCAGCCTGGAGGCAGCACCTGGGCAGAGACCCCGAAGGAAGGAATGCCAGACAGACCACAGAGCGGGGGGGGAGGGGAGGAGGTGAGGCTTGAGCAATCAGGAGGAACTCCAGAGGGCAACCCTGAGGGGAGGAGCTGCACAGCGTAAGATGAGGAAATGCTGTAGGCCATCCCACTGGACAGGGAAGCCCGAGCTGAGCTTCTAGTGATGATGCAGCACCACCCTGAGGAGTGGGGAAGTGTAGGCAGTCCCGATATTGTTCGTAGGCGTGACCCCGAGGAGCGGGGAGGCGCTCAGATCCGGGTGAAGCCAGAGAGCTCAACCCCGAGAAGCAGGGAAGCTCTGGCAATCAGCGTAAAACAAGTAGCACGGTCCCAAGGAGTGGGAGGCACGACCAGTCCTTGTTCAGAATGTGAGCGCAACCCCAAGGAGCGGGGAAGTCCCTAGTAGAACTCACGGATAGTTGAGGTGTCCCAGAAGTAGTCCCGAGGAACGGGAGGCAATACTGGTTAGAACCCAGGAGACGCAGAGCCAGCCCGAGAAGCAGGGTAGGCACGGGGAGCGAGTCCCCAGGGCATGCCCTGGCCCCCGAGGAGTGGGTACCAGACAGGGTTCAAGTCCAAGGTAGTAGCGTAGACTCAGGAACATGTAGTAATAGTCAAAGGCATACGGAACTTGTTGCCAAGTCGGCTAGCTGAGGGCGAAGGTGGACTTTATATACGCCGGTCTGATGATGTCATCAACTGGAGATGCCCCTGAGGTTCCCGCCAAGGAGGCTTGAAGAGAAGGCCCATGGTGCGCGCCTAGGAAGGCCCAAAATCGAAGAAGATGGCGGCGGTGTCCAGGCCACCATGAGCCCCGGGGAGCACGGCGGTGAAAGCTGGCCTGAGCCGTGAGCAGCCCCGGGGAGGGCAGGAGAGCAGTGCAGGAAGTAAGTACACGCAGTCACAGCTGTCTGCGACCAACGGTCATACCAGTTTGGTGAACTTTTTCAAAATGTCCAATTCAGAATCCTTGAATCAGTGAATTTGTCATGAATCTACCTCTACCAAGATTTTCTGGGGAAATTTCTACATTTGTCCCAAGCAAACTAGGGAAAAATTTGGTGACACTGAAACGAGGCTGACATTCACCTGGTTTGACTCTGGCCTTGAATCTTCCACACATTTCTAATTTCAACCAGTATTCTAACTGATTGCATTACTGGGATTCAGATCCCAATAAAAATGTAAGTTTCAGGAACCACTGGTGAATTATTATTAACTGATAAAATGCTAGAAAATCAAGCAATACATAGTCTATTTATCAAAGTGTATTAAATACACACATTGACACATATAGCAGTGCAGCTAAGGCATGATTTCTTGAAGGGCGTAAAGCCTATAGACACAGCAGAGTTTCTGCAGCAGATTTTTCAAGATTCTGCAGCAAGAGTTAGCACATTTTGTGGCAGATTTTTCAAAATTATGTGGGATATTTGCATAAATGTGCATAAAGTTTCACACCTCTGTCTATGCAAAAAAAAGTTAATTTTTTGACAACCATGTACTCTATATTGTTTGTTTTTAAACAATATTTAAACTATACACAAATAACAAAATATACCGAGTACAAAAATTAATAGTTTATCAAGTTAAAACAATTTATTAAATGAAATATCACTTTTGTTTTAAATTGAAAGAGTGCAACCATCCATTTATATTTTCTTGAGAAAGTCCTTGTTGTGATTCTGCCCTCATGGGCAGCCTCTTACCTTCTCTCTGCCTGGAAGCCACAGTCCCCAGTCTTCCTTGCGGCTGGAGCCGCTCCTCTGTCTGCCCTCTGCGGCTTGAGAGCTGCCGACAACGTTGGGCCTGTTCCTCGCCATGCCTTGCTCTTTGGCGTTAGCAGCAGCATGACCGCTGGCCATGGTCCTGCACAACATCCTGCTTCCTGTTCCTAAGGCGCGGGCCAAGCCTCTTCACAAGATTTAAAGGGCCTGTGGCTAGATATGCCCCAGGCCCCACCTGATGACTGTATCCTGTCTCAGCCCTATAAGAGTGCTTCACCTTCATTCCTGCTTTGCCTTGCATTGGAGTTACTTGCTCCTGGAAGTCTCATCTTCCAGTGCTCCGTCAGGCTTTCGTTGGAGCTCCATGTCTCTTCTGCTTCCTGTGTTTGTAGCTTCCTGATGTTCCATGTCTTCATGTCCTGAGGTTCCTAGTTCAGGCTTCCTGATGTTCCAGGCTTCCTGATGTTCCACAGGTTCCGCCCTCCTTCATTCATTTCGAGTCCTCCTAACCTTCTAGCTTCTCTGGTTCTCCAGATGACACCTTGCCTCATCATTGGAGTCTCATCTCAGCTGGATTCCCTTCCTGCACTTGCCCCTCTCCGCATGGTCCGTGACCAGCCTCTTTAGGTTGTGTAGGGTACACAGTGGGACAGGGTGGTCTGCAACCAGCCCATTGGGTCCGCCCATGTAGGTGGGCTGTGCAGGGTGCCCTGAGAGACAGTGCCAATAAGAAAACATAAGAACATAAGAAAATGCCATACTGGGTCAGACCAAGGGTCCATCAAGCCCAGCATCCTGTTTCCAATAGTGGCCAATCCAGGCCATATGAATCTGGCAAGTACCCAAAAACTAAGTCTATTCCATGTTACCATTGCTAATGGCAGTGGCTATTCTCTAACGGGCGGATTTTAAAAGCCCTGCTCGCGTAAATCCGCCCGGATTTACGCGAGCAGGGCCTTGCGCACCTATTTTGCATAGGCGTATGAAGGGGGCGTGTCAGGGCGTGTCGGGGGCGGGGCCGAATGACGTGGCATTTTGGGGGCGTGACGCGGTGTTTCGGGGGAGGGCCCGGGGGCGTGGTTGCGCCCTCCGGAACCTCCCCCAGGTCGAGTCTCGGCACGCCAGTAGCCCGCTGGCGCGCGTGGATTTACGTCTCCCTCCGGGAGGCGAGGGCGAAAGAAAGTTCCCTCCGAAGCTGCTCCAATTTCGGAGCGGCCTCGGAGGGAACGGTGACAGCCTGCGCGGCTCGGCGCGCGCCAGCTGCCCAAAATCGCACCGATCCAGGAGTTTAGAAGATACGCGCGGCTACACGCGTATCTTATAAAATCCAGCGTACTTTTGTTTGCGCCTGGTGCACGAACAAAAGTACGCGAACACGCTTTTTTTAAAAATCTACCCCTAAGTGAACTTAATAGCAGGTAATGGACTTCTCCTCCAAGAACTTATCCAATCCTTTTTTAAACACAGCTATACTAACTGCACTAACCACATCCTCTGGCAACAAATTCCAGAGTTTAATTGTGCGTTGAGTAAAAAAGAACTTTCTCCGATTAGTTTTAAATGTGCCCCATGCTAACTTCATAGAGTGCCCCCTAGTCTTTCTACTATCCGAAAGGATAAATAACCGATTCACATCTACCTGTTCTAGACCTCTCATAAATTTTAAACATCTCTATCATATCCCCCCTCAGCCGTCTCTTCTCCAAGCTGAAAAGTCCTAACCTCTTTAGTCTTTCCTCATAGGGGAGCTGTTCCATTCCCCTTATCATTTTGGTAGCCCTTCTCTGTACCTTCTCCATCCATATCTTTTGAGATGCGGTGACCAGAATTGTACACAGTATTCAAGGTGCGGTCTCACCATGGAGTGATACAGAGGCATTATGACATTTTCCGTTTTATTCACCATTCCCTTTCTAATAATTCCCAACATTCTGTTTGCTTTTTTGACTGAACCTTCCCAGCTTCTCGTCTCGTCGAGAGTCTTCCAAGTTCCTCATCCACTTCCAGAGTCTTCTCATCTCGTCTTGAGTCTTCTGTGTCACATGGCCTCCATCTGCCCTCATCCTCAGTCCTGCCCTCTGCTTCTTGCCAATATCTAGTGGCAGGTCCGAAAGGGCTGGGAACAGTCGGAGGACTGTTCAAATACCAACATAGTGTTGTTGGCTTCCAGAAGCATGCAGGTCCAGCAGAGGGTCAGACTGTCTGCACCCAAGCTGGGACACGCCTCGCCAAGCCTCAGTGCTGTCTTGGATTTGTCTGGGTTGTGCCGAGGTCCAAGGGCACACAATGTCCTCAAGTTGGGATCGCTCTCTTAGCGTTCCCTAACATAACAGTCCTTGTTGTCTTTCCAAGTATATGAGCTTCTATAAGCTAAAAATGCCTTCAGCATCAGCAGTTTGTTATGCTGTTAATTACACAGAAATTAATGTGCACATACACTGGACACTTGGTAAGAGATACAAAAAGGAGTTTAATTAGCACAAGTTGAAATTTGTCAGCAGCAGTGTCAGTTGTCAAGGATTTTATGAATATTAATGCCCTTTCTGCCAGCTGTGGGACACCAGCAGTTTCAGATTTCCAAAACACATCCAGATCTTTCTAAATGGTGTATGACTGGTCACATGCAGGTGCAAGAACCTTGTATAAAGAAATTCTTCCATAGGGACTCCATCTAGGAATTATATTAAAACCATCTTTGGTTTGATACGGATTTAAGATATATTTGAGGGATCAAATATTCTGACTGCTTTCTCTGTCCACTCCAACTTCACCTCCCCCCTTCACTTCTGGACCAGGAGGAAGAGGGGCAGGCCTGACGCAGCCATTAGGCAAAATAGGCGCCATGTATCCTGCTTGCGGCAAATAGGAGTAGAGATTTGTCAGGCTGCGAGCAGCATGTGAACAGACAGAGGCAAGGTGGGGTGGCAGGGGGCAGTGCGACGCGACCAGGCCGGGGGGGGGGCAGTCACAAGGCAGAAGTCGCCTAGGGTGCTCACTACCCTTGCACCAGACTTGGGTGGGGGAAACAAAAGAAGATTCCTTGCAGGCTGTTTATAAGGGGAGGGGCTGGAGCAGCAGCAGAGAGAACACTGAAAACTGAAAGCAGGCACCCTGCAGCTTTGTTCAAAAGATTGAATTAAGAGAAGTGAAAGCTTACAAGAATGTTGATTGTGTGGTAGATTGTAAAAATGTGGCAATAAGTTAATTATCCTGTTTCTCCTGATTGCAGGAGGCTAGGGGCCCTGTGACTTACAGTGAATTGTATGGCAAAGGGCTTATTTACTAAACAGTGTTAATGAATGTTAAATGGCTGCATTAGCACGGATTTAAAGTAGTATTAAAAGAACAAGAACTTTACAGAGAAACCTCTCTTTCAGGGGTTGTAAGTGGTACTCATGTAGCCCCATCCTAGTCAGCTCTTGTGTATGGGGTTACACAGGGTCATAGACCATGCAAGGCCCTATGACCTCCCAGGATTCCGACCAAGGGGTGAAGACAGTCTTTTCAAGGCTCTTAGAGTTTTTCATTCACTCTGGGTCTCTCCTGCCCATCACTCCCCCAGTTCTGTTGTTCATAATAAATTTTTTTACTGAAAACTGGGGCAGTAAATACAAAGCAAATAAAAGCCAAAAATAGCACAATGTCCAACACAGTTTTTTTTCCTATCCCTGAACACTGTCTACAAATACTGGCAAGTACTCTTCAACCCTGAGCCCTCTCAGTACATTTTGGGTGACAGAATCTTCACTATTCTTCAAAACTCTCACTTATATTTCTCTCTAGAGCCTCTAACTCAGCGGTTCTCAACCTGTGGGTCGCGACCCCGGCGGGGGTCGAACGACCAAAATGCAGGGGTCGCCTAAAGCAGGTCCCCAACCACTGGTCCGCGGACCAGTACCGGGCCGTTGGGGTTTTTTGCCGGTCCGCGGCGCCGCGGCTGCTGCGGGGAGGCGGGGCGCAGGGCCGGCGGAAGCACTACTAGGCGAACTAGGCGGTCGCCTAGGGCGCCAGCTTCCCGGGGGCAGCACTGCCCCGGTAAAATTAAGAGAGCCGCGCTTTCAAGCATGTGAGTCCTTTGCTGTCAGCCCGGGCGGAACGCGGCAGGACAGCTGGAGTCAGCGGCACCGGGCGTGCTCTCTTCTTCCCGCCCCCCCCCCCGCGGTCCGGAAGAGGAAGTGGAGAGCATCGGGTGCCTGCGCGGGAAGAAGAGACCACGCTAGTGTGGTCTCTTCTTCCGCGCAGGCACCCGATGCTCACCACTTCCTCTTCCGGGCCGCTGGGGGGAGAAGAGAGCACGCTGGGCACGACTGGTCAGCCGGGTGCCTGCGCGGGAGTCATCAGGTGTCAGCCGGGTGCCTGCGCGGGAGTCATCGGGTGTCAGCGGCACCGGCGTGCTCTCTTCTTCCCGCGGCCCGGAAGAGGAAGTGGAGAGCATCGGGTGCCTGCGCGGGAAGAAGAGGCCACGCTAGTGTCCGACGGGAAGAAGACTGCAGCGCGGCTCGGAGGAAAATGGAGTTTCAACCGTGGCCGATGGGACTCCGCCTCCGCGAGGGCTGAAAATGAAGAGGTTAGCATTGGGAGGAGGCTGCTGCCGCCGCGAGTTCCCGGGGTGGGGGAGAGAGATAGTGAATGAGCGAGCAAGCATGTGTGTTTGAGATCCTGTGTGTGTGAGTGAGAGATTGCATGTATGTGAATGATTGAGAGCCTGTGTATGTGAAAGAGAGTATGTCTGTGATTGAGAGCCTGTATATGTGAAAGAGAGTATGTCTGTGATTGAGAGCCTGTATATGTGAAAGAGAGTATGTCTGTGATTGAGAGCCTGCCTGTGAGAGAGAGAGAGAGCATGAATGTAAGTTTACCATTGGGAACCTGTATGTGTAAGTTTGTGTGAAAGAGTATGTGTGTATGATTGAGATCCTTTGTGTGTGAGAGAAATCATGTGTATGTATGATTAAGAGCCTGTGTGTATAAGTAAGAGAGAGATCATGTGTGTCTGTGTCTGATTGACAGCTGGTTTAGGTGATGGAGCATGTGAGTATGTGATTGACAGCCTGTGTTTAAATGAGAGAGAGAGATCATGTGTGTCTGTGTGTGATTGAGAGCTGATTTAGGTGACGGAGCATGTGAGTATGTGAATGAGAGCCTGTGTGTAAATGAGAGAAAGAGAGGACATGTTTGTAAGCATGTGAATGAGAGTCTGTGTGTGAGAGTCTGTGTGTGAGAGAAAAAGACAGCATGTATTTATGTGATTGAAAGCCTGTGTGTGTGTGTAAGCGTGAAAAGATAGACAGCATGTGTGTAAATGTGTAATTAAGAGCCTATATAAGTGAGAGAAAAAGCATGTGTATATGTGAGTACTGAGAGCATGTGTGTATAGGTGTGTCATTGAGAGCCAGTGTGAGAGAGAGCGCTGGTATGTGACTGAGAGAGGAGAAAGTTCCAAGCAAACCACCCCACCTCCTGCTAATTCAGAACAATCTCAGGACACCTGGATATCAAATGTTCCCAGGTATGCAGAGCAAAAAAATTTTTGTATCCTTATTATTTTTCATTACTGGGTCTTTGTGTCTGCTATTTTTAAATATTTTGTTGGTATCTGGAAATGTTTTATATGAGTTTTTAATTATTGGATATTCCACTCATCAGCTGTTTCGAAATATGTTCTTTTTGTTAGTACAGTTTTACTGCTGATGATTTTATATTTCTTGATTTGTTTTATAAGGATGGGTGATGTTTCTTTTTTCCTTTGTTACACTGCATACAGAGACTCTGGCTTGTTGCAGTTTCCAATTCAGTTTTTTCTGCATGCTTCTTGTTATGCGTTTTGGTCTCTTTATTCTATGTTAGGTGAGGGACAGCACGTGATTCAGGTGAGGTTTTCTGCTGGCGTGTTGTTTCTGTGTAGGACTCTATAGCAGCCTGACTTGGTCCGTTTTCCTAATAGGAGATGTATTGGTGTCTTAAGGCCTGGTGTAATATTTTCAGAGACTTATTGTACTTTAAAAGTGTGATCTTACATAAAATGCACACATTTACTTGTATTTAGTTTTAAACATATTGTATGGCTCTCATGGAATTACATTTTAAAATATGTGGCGTTTATGGCTCTCTCAGCCAAAAAGGTTCCTGACCCCTGGTATAGAGCTTAGCCACTACTGCTGCTTCTGGTGTGTACTACAGCCTGCATGGAAGAAGAGTAAGAGAGCTGCTGGAGGGGGTAAGTAAAGATGGCTTTTTAAGTTCATTTTTCTTGATTGACTGCCATTTTAATTATTTAATATTATGTGATGTGTCTGCTTTTTTTGTTTGAGCAACAAGTATAGCTTTGGTTTATGTTTATTTTATATATTTTTATTTATTTATTTATTTATAAAAGAGTTTCTATACCGTCGATAAGACAAATCATCTCAATGGTTTACATGGCATAAAAATGTCAAATAAGTGTTCTGTTATAAATACAGACTTCGTTATTTTCATTAATGCACAATGTAAGTTAATTGTGTGTGGAGGCGGGGGGGGGGGGGGGGGGCGGCATAGCTGACGTTTCGCCTAGGGCGCCTAATACCCTTGCACCGGCCCTGGCGGGGTGAAGCTGGCGACCTGCCTTCTCCAACCCCAAAAGGGAAGAGACATGGCCCAAAAAGCTAGCGCGTCGCAGTGACGTATGTTGCTGGAGCCGCGCAGGCAGGAAGGAGGAGTATCAGCCACTGCAGGTGCTCCTCCTACTTCCTTCCTGCCCGCCCTGCCCCGGAAGACAAATGTTGCCGGAGCCGCACGGGGAGGAAGGAGGAGGCACGTCAGCCGCGTGGGTAGAAGAGGCGCTTCAGCCGCGTGCAGAAGAGGAGCAGCGGGGCCGGGAAGACTAGGGCCACTGCAGAGCCCATCCTGTGGCAACCTGTAAAGAAGAGGCCCAGAGGTGAGAGAGAGGTGTGTGCAAGTATGAGTTGAGTTGAGAGACTGTGTGTGTTTGCAGAGACAGCATGTGAGAGCCTCTGTGTGTGTGAAAGAGACAGCATGTAAGAGTGAGAGCCTGTGCTTGAGCAAGGCAGCATGTGGGGGTGTGAGAGAGCCTGTGTGTGAGACTCAGACAGCCTGTGCCAGTGAGAGCCTGTGTATGTGTGTGTGAGAGAGAAATGCATGTGAGAATGAGAACCTGACTGTGTGTTTGAGGGAAGAAGACAGGTGGAGAGAAAAGAAATAGAAAAAAAGGCAATATAAAAGGAAATGGCAAAAAATTAGAAAGGGAAGCAGATGTAAAAAAAAAATAAATTACTTTTTACTGATTGGCACATGTAATCTTTGGGAATGTGCAAGAGTAGCACTTTCTCTATGGCGGATCTCACAATGTACGAGATCAACATGGAGGAAGTGGAAACCCACGGGGCCTGCACAGAGGAGGCAGCAGAATGGGCTTCAGTGCCAATAGCAGCAATCAGTGCCTCCCCAATAGCCACGTGGCAGCAGTGGCAGTAATTAGATTAATTGTTTGACTCAGCTGGAGGTGACAAAGTATGAAGTGGGATGTGAAATCAGCTTGATCTGGTGGAGAATTAGGATTGCTGTTACACATGAACTGTATTTGGCAAACATAAAGGAAGCCAGGATAATCAATTGATGCCTGCAGCTGAGGACTGATTCATTATGACTCATGTAGAAATTAGTGCATTTTCCAGATTAGTCTGCATAACACAGTTCTCAACATTCAGCATTATTTCTGCTGCATAGAGTTTTATCTGAGAGGCTCTGAGGTTGTGAGGGAGCCAGTAAGAGAGCATGAGTGTGTATGAGAAAATCCAGGGGAGTAAGAGTGTGTGTGGGGGGGGGGGGGGGGGGGAGAGAGTGTCTTACACCCTGAGAGTGTATCAGTGTCTGTGAGAGTGAGAGGTTATGGTGGGTATAAGAGCATGAATGTGTAAGTATGTGACAGTGTATGTGTGAGAGAGAATGGACATGTGAGTGTATGTGTGAGAGAGAGAGGATAACCTCCTAATCCTCGACAATATCAGGGTGACTGGAAATCAAGAGCTCCCATGTATGGACAGCAGGGGCTTTTTAAAATCCTTATTAGTTTTAATTATTGTGTGTTATTTGATATATGTGCTGTTTTTGAAATATTATTGGTGTTTGGGAAATTATAAAAATGTATATGATTTTAATTAATAGAAATTCTATTTATCAGTAATTTTAAAATATTCTTTTATTAGTATGGTTTTACTATTATAACTGATGCTTTATGTTTCTTAATTTTATTGTTTTATGAGGAATCGTGGTTCTGTTTATAAATGTCATAATAAATAAGTATGCACTAAAATCCAACCCCATCCATAACCCCGCCCCCATATGACCAAAGTCCCACCCTCACCCCACCCTCACCCCGCCCTCGCGGGGCGAGGGGTCACCGCAACATGAGGAACTGTATTTCGGGGTCACGGCATTAGAAAGGTTGAGAACCACTGCTCTAACTAGTATGCTTGGTCATTCATTAACTGTGGATTTTCCCAGATAGTTTGTCTCTCCTCTGACACCTCCCTGGTATACTTATCCCAGAAAGTCCCCTTCTCTCTCGGGTCTCCTCAGATTCTCTTCTTGCTTCAGGAACTCTTCCTTCAGTAGTCAGCGCACTCTGGGCTCCCAGGACATCACCCCTCTTGGAATCCTTCCTCCCAGTAAGAACATAAGAACATGCCATACTGGGTCAGACCAAGGGTCCATCAAGCCCAGCATCCTGTTTCCAACAGTGGCCAATCCAGGCCATAAGAACCTGGCAAGTACTCAAACAACCTGGCAAGTACCCAAGGCCTGGCTAACCTCTCCCTAGGTCCCAGCCACATTCTCTGAGCAGGAACTTCTCTTTCCCTGTGAAGTGATAAAGCTTCTGAGTATTCTCTGCAAGAAGAGACACCTGATCGAGTTGTCTGTCCCAACGCTGATTCTTGACTCCCCCTGTGGACATATGAGTTTTGTTAGATCTCAAACCATTTCCAATGGTGAGTGGTGCACCTCCCTATCACACTAACACTATACTGACATCACACTTAGGGGTAGGATTTGGATGGAGACCTCTGACTCACACTACTAGCAACCTGACCTGTTGAGGCCATAAATGCCATACCACTACTACTAGTAAGGGGCAGAATTGGGCACCCCATGTCACTCAGAAATGTAGACATGGTATGAACTTGTCCCCCCCCCCCCCACCCCATGCATAGATGAGAAAGCATTACCATTGCAACAGATCATATAAATGTGATTCTGCTTGTTCCAGTCCTGGTCTACCAGCATCTCATACACAATGCTTGGTTGCAATTGAACTGATATTGTGCAATAGATCTTGCATCATTTGCCACAGTGTTCCCTGTCCAGCACCTTTTGACAATATATGGGTCTCTTCTCCTTTGGACATCAAAAAGTGTACACTTTATGTTGAATTGAGCATTTTACATGAGACTTCAATACAGCTAGCCTTGAATAAATGTTGTAACCCAAAAATATCATTAAGTGGTTTAACATTCACAGTGGCACATGAAACACTATAGTATGCCAAAAGGAAATGAATAGTTTTTGTGTGTATTTTTGATGGTTTAGTCTTCACTACTTAAAATGATTGTTTTGCTGTCTGGAGGAAGTTTTCCATTGAATTTATTATGCCAAAAATCATAGAAGAGTTAGGAAATGTTTGATCCCATTAAAGTAGAAAGAAACTTGGCAGTTCCCCAGAATGAAACCAATTTTCTCTAGCAAATGACAGGAAGAGATATCCTTCCATGGATGGCATCAGTCTACCTGCAGCATGGGTCCACCAACATTTTAAAATCCCTGCAACATCCCCATTATCCTCCGTGGTTGGTCATTTCTGTTCAGATGACTAGCTTGTAGTCCAGTTGTGACCTGTTCCAGTTTGGTTTGTTTCAATGATGGCCTAGACTGAAAAGGGAGGGGTAAAGTGAAAATTTGGAATTAAGGAAACATACCCCACCAGCTTCTGTAGTTCTTAAGTTAGCTCACAGAGTACAATTCAGCTTTTATTTTGACCAAACAGCAGTTGGCTCTAAATATCTACATTCCCTTCATGAGTCTCTCTTCCTAGTCTCTTCCTTCCTCATCTCTCCTTTTTTCATGCTCACCCTTATAAGTCTTCCCTCTTTGCCCTTCAGTTCCCTACAGCCTCTCGCAGTCTCCTATTCTCCTTTGGCTATTTTCTTTCCCTCCTCATGATTCCTTTCTCATCCCTTTGCCTGCATGGCTGTTTTCTACTCCTGAGCCATGCAGTGCCAGCATTGCAAGTTCTTGTGGTGCACGGCAAGCAGGGCTGGTGCAAGCGTATCAGGTGCTAGGTGAGCCTTCTGCCTTGAGCCCGCCCCCACTCCCCTCTCCCGGGTCCAGGTCCTGGCTCCGGCCTCATTCATTCAGACAGACCCCCCTCTCTTACACACACACTTAGGTTCCTTGTCTCATTCACTCGAACACCCTTACACAGTCTCCCTCCCTCCCTCTCTCACTAACACCATTGCTCTCTCGTACACACACAATCCCTCTCACTCACACACAAACAGAGGCGCTTCTCTTGGTCGTGAGCAGGATGGACACTACTCGTAACCTGCCGAGTGTCTGTATTTTTCGGCCGCAAGCAGGATGGGTGCTGCTCATGTCCCGCCAAGTCTCTACTCCTCTCGGCCGTGAGTGGGATGGGCTCCGCTTGCGGTCCCATATGGCTGCTCTTTGCTGCTTCCTAAGGGCTGGCGCCCTAGGCGACCGCCTAGTTCGTCTGTTGGGAGGCGCCAGCCCTGACGGCAAGACGGTGCTGAGCAATTTAGAGTCCGTAAACAGAATTGTCTACCTGTAGTAATGGCAGATTGCAAGAGGACAGAAGGAATAACTCCATAATGAGGGCAGACTCTGCAGTTGCTGTGATCATACAACTGCAACAAACTTGAGGTACTGCTTGTGATATACTCCTTATCTAGGAGTGCCATGTGTTGCTCAGGATACTGTATACAAGCATTTTCTGCACTATATTATGAAGACATGTAGAATTTTTTGCAAGACAAAACTGCACTTCAGAGAAATTTTCAGAATGTTTTACACGATTAAACAACTGTTTTCCAATACAAAAAGGGCTGCTGAAAACTGTATCCTCATCCCCCCCTCTGCAGGTAAAATAGCCATGCTGTTCACAGCGAGGTCGATATTCAAAAGTCATTTAGATGGATAACTGAAAAGTTATCCGCCTACATGGCTACCTAGCTATATTCAAAGAATTTAGCCGCATAAATCAGGAGCGTTCCAGGGGTGGGTGGGCGGGAGGCATTTCCAGGCGGAGCAGAGATAGCCACATAATTTATGCAGCCTACTCTGATATTCAGAGTTAGCTGCTTAACTTATTTGTCCCAAAGTTGGCTGAATATACTTATCTGGCTAACTTTAAGATAGCCAGGGATATTCAGCAGCGTGGCTATGCCGCTGAACATCCCCATTAAGTTAGTCAGATAGCTGTATCCGGCCAACTTAACTAGCTGCTCTGTGGCCGAATATCAGCCCCATAATGGATATTTTCATCTGTGGCAAAAAAAGGGCGGGGTTAGGTCATTCAGGGAAAGTATGCACAGAGCTTGCATTGTGAAGGCCCTTCACATACCTTCCAAATGGAAACCCTGATGGAGTAAGGGGGATTCCCTGAGAAAATTAACTTACAAGCTTGTGCGCAGAAAAAGAATAGCCCTCCATGTGTCAGGTATGAATCTAGTACAGGACATGTAGTGAATCCGTAGAATAGTGACTGTTTATTTCTACTTCTTTTGTGTGTATGTGTGAAACTGGCATATACACAAGTAGGTAGTCTTTGTGTGGGCCAAGCAAATTTTAAGTAGGCCAAAAGTAGGCACACATAAAGGGCCGGATTTTCATTGTGGGGGCTCTCAGACAGTGGGAGAGGGCTCGTCTCCCATCCCAAACCACTCCCCAATCCCCTCTTCCCCTGAAGTCATCAGAAGTACAGGGGGTTTGTGAAAGCAAAGGGGCGAAGGACCCCGGATTGCCTCTGTTAATTTCCCTCTCCTCTCTGGTCCTTCCTCCTTACTGCCAAGCTGCTCGAGCTCCCCAATCCAGCAGCAGCAATAGCAAGAACAAGAACGCTACAGAGGGAATTCAGCACGGGCCTTCAGCAGCCCATTATTGGCTCAAGGCCTTGTGGTGCCCTGCCCCCTCTTCCCACAAGGGCTTCCTGTTACACAGGTTTCCATAGTAAGGGACAAGGCTGCCAGAAGGCCTTGAGTGCACGATGGGCAACTGAAGGCGCTGCACTGAATTTCCTTTGCTGCTGCTGGATCAGAGCGCCCCCGCAGCTCTGATGTCACCTTGATATAGGCATGGAAGCAGTGGCAATATCCTGGCACCTACAAAGGTTTGACACTAGAGGCAGTGGCCTATGTACCTATGCCTGTATCTGGGCCTTCACACTTACTTCCACTGCCCCACAGAAAAGAATGCATGGAGAAAGAGGGCGTTTACAGTGCAGTGCAAAGGCGTTCCAGAGTTGGGTCAGAAAGTCCATATACACACACAATTTTTTAAGCAACGTTCATTCATACATCAAACACGCACGCTTGGTTTTTATGCCTGATAATCAAGCAATGGAAATCAAACCTGACGTCTCCTTGTCTGCAGTTTATGTGGAAAGGGTTCAGAGGCAAGCAGAGGAGGGTGTGAGCAAACTGGTGAGGGTCTCAGAGAATTGCTTCTTGGAGGGATATGCACGAGTTTATTAGCAAGATGTACGCCTACATCAACCAAATGTATAAAATACTTGCCTCCATGCACAAACTGAGGGCTATTACAAATACAAACCCATATTACAATTATTTTGTGCATAAAATATATGCACATATTTTTTTTAAAACAGGCGTACAAATCTGTACGCCTGGTGAAATAGGTGCACGTGCATTTGGGGCAGAGATATGCAGTAATTTTATGAACTGTGTGGTCCCTGTACAGGTGTAACTTTAGGCGCCTCCACTTATGCAAGTACTTATGAGTTATGCACATTATCGAAAATTACTCTTTTTATGCTGGGAAGACTAGAAAGGAGTTTATCAACAGCAGGAGGCCACAGCACATGAAATCAAGAGAGGAGTGAAAAACTCAGGGCCAAGCAAATATTTTGTGAATGCTGTACAAGTTACAAAAATCGGTACTGGAGTTCCTAACCCAATAACCAGGGAAATCAGAGCTCAATGACAAATGCAAACTACATAAAAGCCTGATAAAAAACAACATTGAAGAAAACAAATCATGCATGCATAGTTATGCGCATAACTTTCACAAATCAAAAGCATATGCATAAAAGGTTTCCCTGCCCTTATACTTCTCCCCAGAATGCATCTTTGTGGGGATCCACATTTTTGTACTTTTATGCTGTGTCCTTTTACGTGCACAACCGCCGTGCAGTTTTCAAAAGGCCATTTTGCATGCATAAAACCAAGTTGGATGCGTGCCGATAACATTGAAAATTCACCCCAATAATGATGATAACTTTCAATCCTGCGCGCAGGCACACTTCGGCGCATGTATGCCGGCGCCCAGATACGAGGCCATTTTATAACTTGTGTGCACGTGATAAAATAGACTGGCTGTGCAGAAGCGCTCACAATTTTAAGGTGCGTAAATCGGGTTTCTACCGCGCAAGTCAGGGTATTTTAAAACTGGCACACAGCCACACCATGACCACTTTCAGCACTTTGTCCACCAGTTCACCCAGTGTTGAGCTAGCTCCTCCGAAACTCCTGGTTTAATAGCCTGCATTCCTCCCACTTACCCCAGACCCTTTCAATCCCTCCAAAATGATTGGGGTGTTTGGTTTTTTTTTGCTTTTTTACTGTCACACCTCCTCCAAGTAGAGGTAAAGTTACGTGGCAGAGGACCTGGGTGCGTGCCAGGGAGTGTAAGTATGCACACATCTCTTGGCCACCCCCCAGAAACGCCCACACCCTGACCAGATCATGCCATGCCCCTTTTTTTTAAATCAAGTGAGATGTGCGCACAGCGGGAGATGCGTGCGTATGTAGGCGGCTTTTAAAATATGGCCAGCGCGTGCAAGCCCTACATGCCCACACATCTCCCAATTCTGGCACTCACTGGATTATTCAAATTCACCTTATTGTTTTTTTATCCAGACCAACGCACTTGACAACACCTCTGAGGTAAATAATCTAGCAGCCTTTTTTATGTTCTTGGACCTGTTTGAAACTTCTAAAGGGGAAGAAGTGTTAGAGTAATATTTGTATTGGTATCTAATTGCTTTTGGGTTACCAGGACCAGAAGAAGATATGTAGAGCTAGATGGGGTTTTCCCCCCCATTCAGTGTCCATGGAGAAAAGATGCTTTATACATCTGGTCCATAGTGATTTGTCTAACGCAGTGGTCCCCAGCCCTGTCCTGGGGGCCCACCAGCTATAAAAAAAAAAAAGGTTGCTGTGCGCACATCTCACTTGATTTTTAAAAAATAGGGGGGCAAGGCATGATCTGGTCAGGGTGTGGGCGTTTCTGAGGGGTGGCCAAGAGATGTGTGCATACTTACACTCCCTGGCACGCACCCAGGTCCTCTGCCACATAACTTTACTTCTACTTGGAGGAGGAGTGACGGTAAAAAAGCAAAAAAAAACCCCAGTCATTTTGGAGGGATTGAAATTCTCTCATGCATATTCATTGTGGTTATCCTGAAAACCCAACTGGCTGGTGGGCCCCCAGGACAGGGCTGTGTGGACCACTGGTCTAACATTACCTGTGGGGTCTGGATGAAAGCAGCATTCACATCACACTTACAAGTCCCAGAGGTTTATCAGACCATGACATCACTGCTCTAACCACGTCGATCCTTCTTACCAAGGACCCACTGCTACAAGAAAGTCTGAAGGGGGTTTGTAATGATAAGAATCACCCAGACACTGAAAGATAAATGACAAGAAGTTCAAACAACCAGACAAAACTGAAAAGAATGACTTATGAAAAGCCAGTGTGGCAGAATGGGTACGATGACAAAAGCCAGATTTAAGGATCATATAAGAGTAGAAAAAGCCTGCTAGTCAGTTTGTTGAAATACCTTTGAAATGGTATGTCTTTTGCCCAAGGCTTTCATTTCTTGCAACTTCTTGAAGGGGGGGAAAAAAAAATTATCCAGCAAAAATTGTGCAAGCAAAAACGTGTGCAGAAAGCACTGAGGGAATTTTTTTTTTTTGCCTGATCCTTAAATTTAGCCCTCAGGAGAGGATGCATGAGCATGTGGTGGCACACAGGGATCATTTTTCCAGTGAAAGAGTTGTTTTGTTTGTGCGAGAGAAGACAGAAGAGGAAAAAAAAAGCCTGCAGTGTGGTGATTTATGTATCCGAGCTTCCAGCAGAAAACTGTAAAACCACCACCGATTTCTCTCAAGCACGGTCACTCAGTTTTTTGCTTCTCGGTAGTGAGATTGGCAGTTTGGGGATGCTCCGTGGAGCTCTCCACCCCATTTTCATTGTGCATGATGTCTTTTGATGGGGGGAGGGGGATGACATCAGCTTGCTTTCTTGGTTGGAGTTTCTGGTATATATATACATACACATACACCACAACAGTATGTGTGGATGGTGTGAGGCGTGAGTGGGTTTAGAGAAGGGTTTTAATTCTAAGCAGGGCTGGCTTTAGGTCAACCAGCTCTGTGTGAAAACTGAAATTTGCATGCTCCCTGGCCAGGAAAACTACTGGCTTCCCTTGCACTGCCACCTGCTCAAGGATCTCTTCTCCCCTCCCCCACAGCACAATCCCTAGCTGTTCTTGCTCCCCCAGAAATAGATTTAGGGTTCTACTAAACGCTAGAGCCATCATGCTCTCGACCCCTATCCCTGGCAGATCAGACCACTCCAATATAATATAATATAAATCCTGCATTTCAAGTTCTACAAATATACATTGCATCTAACTCCTACAACAATGGATGCAGTGCAGAAGTAGTAGGTTTCCTCTTATAACTCACCCTATGAAAACAAGTAAATTCCAGTGTCATCTTAGTCAAAACAAAGCAACTCCCTTCAGTGCCAGGCACTTAGAATTTATATAGAAAATCATCTATACCAAAATAGTACTAATACCCAGGACTCAAACAACAACAACAACAACAAGCTTACCTATGAAAAGGCAGCACTACAAATATTACACTAGGCTCTAGAACACTAATATACCTCCTCCTAGGAAAACAGAACATGCCAGACTGCTACAAATCCCCGCACACTGGCAGAATCCTTCACCTTGATCACACAGAACATGTTACCACAAACTACAAACAAATATACAAAAAAAAAAGAAAAAGGAAATCCCAGGAAGCCAGACTCTACATGCTGAGCAATACTGAATTTAAAAAAATGCATTTCCTCTTACAGTAGGCAAAAATACTACAAACCAGAGATGCACATTCTCAAAGCTGACATACTCCAATCACTAAACTGGAAATAAAATGCTTTTTTTTTTTCTAACTTTATCATCTGGTCCTGATCTCTTTTTCCTGCTTTCCCCTAACTCCTTTTCAAGGGTCTCCTTTGCACACACAGACTCTCTCACACATGCTCTTTCACACACACACACACACACACATACACACACAGGTTTTCATTCTCACATAGTCTCTCTCCAACACAGACTCCCTCTCACATGTGTATGCATACACACACACACGATTTCACTCTCATGTGCTCCCTCTCCAATACAGGCTCCCTCACTCTCACATGCAAAGGCTCTCATTCTCATCGTTCCCTCACACACACAGGGAGGTTCACAGAAGGCCCTATGACAAATGCATGAGCGTGTACACACAGGTTGTAAAACAAACATGCACAGGAAAACATAACATGCACTAGTAAAGTAAAAAAGAACACCGCAAAAATTTGTATACTATGTTGAACAGAAGAACATTTTTGTGCACACAGCCCACCAAACATCAGAGGGAACATTGTCCCTGACATCCCAGGATTCCCACACAGGGGAAAAAGAAAGGTTTTTCAAGGTCCTTAGGGTTTTCTTCACACTCTGGGGCTCTCCTACACATCAATTCAGTCACACACACATAAAAATCCAACCGCATTACATTCCACAAACTGTTGTTCAAAAAATAAAGCTTGTACTATAAACTGGAGGCAAGAGAACAAAGTCTCAAAATCTGGATCACCAGCTGCTAATGCACCCCTCTGAACATAAGTAAAAAAAAAATTCAGCACAATAAACAAACTCAGCAACTTCCCACAAAATATTCAGCCACTCTTCAAACTGTCTGCTAACATGGGGTAGGGGAAACTTCTTTCCTGGGAACCCTCCAGAACCTGATAAGAAGGCAGATCACTCCAGTCTGTTCTCTTAGATAAGCTTCTAATAGGAAATTCTTCCTTGGATAAAACTCTAACAGGATTACTTTTCCAATCAGCGGAACAGTTTCTTCCCCTTTTCGAAATCCCCATTGCAAAACACACTGCTTCAGGATACAACTTTCTCCCTTCTCTGTTCTAGGATAATTGGGGTGCTCCTCCTAACCTTGCATCCCACGGTTCTCCGTCTAGCAAGGTCTGAATACCACTCTCCTGAACCCCAGCACCCTCCCTGGCCCAAACAGTCATTCTTCTCCAGAAAACCTCTTCTAGCAAAATCTCCTGCTCCTCCAGGTCTTCCCTACAGAGAGACCAGGGTCCTCTGCAAGAACTGACATCCTGTTAACTCAGCCCTGTTTTAAAACTGGCACCAAACCTCTCGCCAAGTCCTCCCCTCTGCATCATATGGATACAGGTTTGGTTTTTTTTATACACACTTACAACCCCTTCCAATGGGAAATGGTGCAATTAATAGGGACGTGCAGAAGGAAAAAAATTCATTTTGTTTCGTTTTTCATTTTGCCGGGACCCAAATTCGTTTCATTAGTTTCGTAGGGGAAAAAAACAATTTGTTCATTAGTTTCATTCATTTTTCGCTTGCCATTAAAGTCAATGGGGGAAGTATTTGCAGCATATTTTTGACTGCAGAATTGGGGTTTTATCATCAATTCTGATGAAACTTCTGGGAAGAAATCATCAGAACGAGAAAAGAGCTCCAAGGTATTTAGACTGTGGCAAAGTGGCACCAAAGTGGCATGAATAGCCTAAGGCACTGTAAAGGGGCAAAAGGGTACCAGGAGTTTGTTGCCAGAGAATGTGGTTCGTGCAGTTAGTGTAGCTGTTTTTAAAAAAGGATTGGATAAGTTCTTGGAGGAGAAGTCCATTACCTGCTATTAAGTTCACTTAGAGAATAGCCACTGCCATTAGCAATGGTTACATGGAATAGACTTAGTTTTTGGGTACTTGCCAGGTTCTTATGGCCTGGATTGGCCACTGTTGGAAACAGGATGCTGGGCTTGATGGACCCTTGGTCTGACCCAGTATGGCATTTTCTTATGTTCTTATGAGTGGAAAGAGTGCTTTAACAGAGGTGCAAAGCAGAAGCGAGAGTGTCAAAAACACACCATAGCTTCAAGAGAGAGCACCAATAACAGTTGCATGAACCCTCGAAGGCAGCACAACAGGCAAAGTGGCAAGACAAGTGGCATCAACATCCCACAGCACAATGAAGGGGGAACATAGCAAGCAGAAAGAGTGTCAGAAAAAAACCACAAGGCGCGATAAAGAGACAAAGCAGCAGAAAGACTATCACCAACACACTGAGGAACCATGATAGTGGCAAGAACACCACAAGACCTTGCCTCGATGCCACCCGCTGTGAGCGCGGGGTGTGAGAGAGGGAGTCTGTCGTCCTCGTGATTCCGTGGCACCGGGACGAACCCGCGCCAGCGACCACCGTGCGCCTCCAGATGCATGGCGCTTTCGACCAGAGGGCCCGCCTCCTCCTTTTCTCATCCCACTAGGGAGCCAGGAGCAGAGGGAATGCCAGCTTCCCCGAAAGGGAGAAAGAGGGTGGGTGGGTCACCCGGCACTCCGGACGGATCGACGTCCCCGGGACGGGGAAATTGGCAGGCAGGCGCTGCCTTCCTCCCCGCCGCACGGGACACAGAGCTGTCCGGCAGAGCACCCTTCCCTCCGCGAGTTCCAGGTACCTAGTGCCTTTCCCCATGCCCATTCTATGACAGGGCTGTGAGGTCACTTATGACTCACAGGAAAGAGCTGGTTGTTGCTATGGATACTCCCACATGGCCTTCTCCTATTTCAAATGGCCAGTAAGAAAGCACTGCGAGCCAAAAGAATGAAACTAATATGATATGTTTCATTCGTGGGGGATTGCCATGCGTTTTGTGAACCCATGAATCAAACGAACAGGGATTTATTCATTGCAGATTGCACATTCATTGAAAACGAATGCACATCCCTAGCAATTATCATACAAACCTCACTACACCGAAGTTACACCAAGGGGGTAAGGTCTAGTGAGACCTTTGACACACACTGCGGGCAGAGCAGACCTATAGAGACTATTGCTGCTATAAATGTCGACCTCCTAGTAAGTGGCAGCTTTTGGCACAAGAATAAAAGGAGGTGTAGGGAGGGGGAAAAG
Organism: Rhinatrema bivittatum; assembly: GCF_901001135.1. Lineage (NCBI taxonomy): Eukaryota > Metazoa > Chordata > Amphibia > Gymnophiona > Rhinatrematidae > Rhinatrema > Rhinatrema bivittatum. The sequence continues at coordinate 169,429,190 of NC_042617.1, forward strand.
AATAATCGGTAGGAGAGGTCAAGTGTTAGGAAGGGAAAAATGACAAGAGAATGATGGATGAGGAGGGTAAGTTGACTAGGTGAGACAAAGAGGATAGGTGACGGCACGGACTATATTTTTTAAATAAATAGATAGGGAATAAAGAGGAGGATGGGGACCAAATGTGAGGGGTAAGCTAGGGGTAGAGAAAAGGAATGAGAAGGAAGTGAGAGAGTGGAAAGATGGATCGGGCACAATAGCACCAATCTACATTAGTTATTTAGGAAAAGAGGAAAAGGAAATTGTAAAAGGTAAAAGGAAGACGAGATGGGCACCATGGTGATGAAATGAAACATGACAAAAGAGGGAGGAGGAGGGGATGAAATGAGGAATACAAGCATATCTGGCAACTCTCCACATTTAACATGGAGGCTCGGGGATTTCAATAAAATCTCAGGGTTTCTGGAAGCACCTGGGAAACCTCCCGTATCCTGCAGGTTGGCTGTCCGGGAGGGGGGATAAACAAAAGGAGGGGAGCTGATGGATTAGGGAGCAGGGTAGCTCCGTGAAATGTTGAACAAAGTGTTGGGGCTGACCCCCCCGCCCCACCTCAGCCATTCAAAAGTTTTAATTTGGTAGAGCTCCTTCCTTTAGAGAAATCGTTTTTGGAAAGAACTAGAGAAATGTATTTTTCCTATCTTTGCCACTTACACTTCGTTATGAAAGAGATTACGCCAAGTTTAGGAAGGTCCTTGAAACATTACCTTTCTGCTGCGCTGTTGCGTCTAGAATTGTTACTGCCGTGCAAATTCTATATGCCAATGTGATTATTGACTTTATTGCTTATTTACTCACCCACCCCAAGCCCCCACATTCACCTGCTTAAATTTACCCAACTATTGCTGATATTCCACACTTAGGTAAACTGTCTAGCTGGTGGGAAAATATGCAGGCCTAAACTTAGCTAGATTATGTTTAAAATAAGTAGCTGCCAAGCAGCAGCCAATCTGCTCTCCCCTTGCCACCCCAATCTCAATAGCAGCGGAGCAGTGGAGCCCAAAGCAGGACTAATTTCACCCCCTTCTCCTAACTATATTTAACAAAATTCCCAACCCCCAAATGTTTTCCCCAATGTAGAGCAGGAGAAGTAGAGTCTTTACCTTTTCCATCTTGCTTAATAGATAAGTGCCATGAGCTCTGACAGCTCCCAACATTTATGCATTCATTTATTTACTTCATCACTGACTGGCCTTCACTCATCTTTCACCGACAGCTGAAGGGCCATTTCCCAAGTTCTGAATGTGGCTTGGCTCTTCAGCTATCAGTTTTGGGCCAATCAGTGAAGGAGTGACATGAATAAATTCATGTATAAGGGCAAGGAGCTTTCAGTGCTTGCAGCACTTATCTATGAAGCGAGCGGGAGGAAGTAAAAGACTATATTCCTCCCATTTTATATTGGGGATCTTTTGGGGGTGGTTCAAATATTTTAATTTAGGAGATGGGGGGTAGGGGATCAGCCCCAATTGGGCCACTACTTTTTTGAAGATATCGTAGAAACCCAGGGTTCTCTAAGAATTAATATTGCATAGTGCCCTTGTTATCAGACTTACACTGGGGAAAATGACCTGAGTGGTTAAGATTTGGATCCAGGAACATCTCAGCTGTATTAGAAGACAGGAGGAGGAGGCTTCTCTATTTTCCATTGGAAACATACCTTGGAGGAGTTAACCTTTGCAGCTTTGAATAAAGCCTATCCAACGGAGTCAGGGAGGGGATTTTGCAAAGTTTCTTTTACAAAAAGAAGAATTATTTATTTATTTATTTAGATTTTTTTCTATACCGGCATTCGTGAAAATGTCACATCAAGCCGGTTTACAATAAACAATGGGGTGATAACCGTAACAGAGAACGAGATAATATGTACTAAACATAGTATAGATGCAGTTACAATAAAACAAGGAGTTGTACAACTAGGAGCAAGAAGAAGAAAAGATAGTAACTTTAACATAGTATATTAACCCGTAAAATGGTAGACTTTCCAAAAAGGGAAGTGTGTGATTTACAATGAATTGATCAATTCAAATAAATGTAGTTTTTAACAATAAGGAAGAGATCAGAAATAATGAAAATTCTGGATGTTTATAATGCTTAGGGTAGGTTGCCAGGATGATTGTAAAAAGAAAATTGTTGCTTGGAGGTTGAATGTTGGAGAGAATTGGGTTTAACCTGAGTCTGGGAAGGCTTGTTTGAAAAGCCATGTTTTGAGTCTTTTCCTGAATGTCAGTAAGCAGGGTTCCTGTCTTAGCTCCGTTGGTATGGAGTTCCAAAGAGTGGGTCCTGCTGTGGAGAAAGCCCTATCTCTGTAAGTTATGTGGAGGGAAGTTTTGGAAGGCGGTACCTGCAGAGACTCTTTGTAGTACTCTCTTATGGGTCTGGAGGATGTATGCTTTATGAAAGGGATTTGTAGGTTGAGAGGAGCGATTATATATTTATAAATTATATATTTATAAATAGAATACAATTACACTGAATGCCCTTAATAAGGAAATAGAAAATAGAATGATTAGCTTTTATTAGTGAGGAGTTTATACATTGGAATTAGAGAAAATATGCATTACACAAACATAGCATTTGATTGGTCGAGGAACGTTTAAATTAGGAATGAAAGTAATAACAGGAATGACCATCATTGTACCTGAAGACTGGAAGGTGGCTAATGTAACCCCAATATTTAAAAAGGGCTCCAGGGGCGATCCGGGTAACTATAGACCAGTGAGCCTGACTTCAGTGCTGGAAAAAATAGTGGAAACTATTCTAAAGATCAAAATCACAGAGCATAACGAAAGACATGGTTTAATGGAACATAGACAATATAAATTTATCCACGGGAAGTCTTGCCTCACAAATCTGCTTCATTTTTTTGAAGGGGTTAATAAACATGTGGATAAAGGTGATCCAGTAGATGTAGTGCATTGGATTTTCAGAAGGCGTTTGACAAAGTTCCTCATGAGAGGCTTCTAAGAAAACTAAAAAGTCATGGGATAGGAGGCGATGTCCTTTTGTGGATTACAAACTGGTTAAAAGGCAGGAAACAGAGAGAAGGATTAAATGGTCACATTTTCTCAGTGGAAAAGGGTAAACTGTGGAGTGTCTCAGGGATCTGTACTAGGACCAGTGCTTTTCAATATATTTATAAATGATCTGGAAAGGAATACAACAACGAGTAAGGTAATCAAATTTGCAGATGATACAAAATTATTCAGAGTAGTTAAATCACAAGTGGATTGTGATACATTGCAGGAGGACCTTGCAAGACTGAAAGACTGGGCATCCATATGGCAGATGAAATTTAATATGGACAAGTACAAGGTGTTGCATATAGGGAAAAATAACCCATGCTGTAGTACTAGTTACACGACGTTAGGTTCCATATTAGGAGCTACCACCCAGGAAAAAGATCTAGACATCATAGTGGATATTACATTGAAATCATCGGCTCAGTGTGCTGCAGCAGTCAAAAAAGCAGTCAAAAAAGCAAACAGAATGTTAGGAATTATTAGGAAGGGAATGGTGAATAAAACGTAAAATGTCATTAAGCCTCTGTATCACTCCATGGTGAGACCACACCTTGAGTACTGTGAACAGTTCTGGTCAGCGCATCTCAAAAAAAAAAATAGTTGCACTGGAGAAGGTACAGAGAAGGGTGACCAAAATGATGAAGGGGTTGGAACAGTTCCCCTTTGAGGAAAGGCTAAAGAGATTAGGGCTGTTCAGCTTGGAGAAGAGATGGCTGAGGGGGGATATGATAGAAGTCTTTAAAATCATGAGAGGTCTTGAACAAGGAGATGTGAATTGGTTATTCACACTTTTGGATAATAGAAGGACTAGGGGGCACTCCATGAAGTTAGCAAGTTGCACATTTAAGACTAATCGTAGAAAAATTATGCACAATTAAGCTCTGGAATTTGTTGCCAGAGGATGTGGTTAGTGCAGTTAATGTGGCTGGGTTTAAAAAAGGTTTGGATAAATTCTTGGAGAAGTCCATTAACTGCTATTAATCAAGTTGACTTAGGGAATGGCCTCTGCTATTACTGCCATCAGTAGCATGGGATCTTCTTAATGTTTGGGTACTTGCTAGGTTTTTGTAGCCTGGTTTGGCCTCTGTTGGAAACAGGATGCTGGGCTTGATGGATCCTTGGTCTGACCCACCATGGCAATTTCTTATGTTCTTATGACCGTTTTTTTGAGGTTTTCTATTCATTTTGTTGCCTATCTCTGTTGATTTGTTAATTGAGGTAAACTTGAGTCTTTAGACATTTTTTAGATGCAAAGAATATACTCCTTAAGCAGATATGCTGAAATGCTGCAATGGCAGATCTTTGGAGACAGAGTTATTGGCCTTAAGTTATCTGTCAAGACAAGGACACTGAGTCACTGGTTTGCATATGAGGCTTTCAGGTTTTTATTGATCAGTTCTGAGACCAAGTCATCATTTATTCACCAGAAAGTCAGTATTTCTGGCAATATTAGCCTCAGGATGATTTAGCGTAATGGTTAGACAAGACAGTTGCGTTTCAAAGATTATTGATTGCATATATCACCAAATGTTGACTGCATGTTTATTTCTTGGAATTTTTTTTAGAGCATTTAAAAATTTAAAAAAAATGTTAAACACATGTGGTGTCTGGATTACAAAATTGATGAGGATTTTTTACAGTTGACCACTGAACACATTCTACCATACTGGTATATGATTATATCTTATGAGAGGTAGCTAGATTTTCATGGCGGATTATCACCTTGTATGATACCAGTTCAAGTGACCAGTGTTATAGTTTGGAGATAACTTTCAATATTTACTGATCTTTGTGTTCTTGGTTTCTACTAAGAAGACCATACCATTAGGGTAGGTAGGGCCAAAGCAAATCAAGTGGATTACAGCTTGTGATGGTTGTTGTCTGTGGACTGCCCCAGAAATGAGCAGCCTAGTGTCAGGAGAATCAAATCCAGGCATCTGTTGATGGAAATCTTCAGCCTATGCCAGCCATCTTCCCTATGGGTTAAGTCCTCCAATGCTGGTGGATGGCATTTCATGAGAGACAAGGGTCGAGAGGTCTGGAACAGAGCAAAATGCTGGACAAATCAGGAATGCAAGGAGGATAGCAAGCCGGAGCACTGATTTTAGAATCTGTAGGCAAAGGCTTTTGGAGACAGGAATGGAGCCAGAGTAAGAGGATTGGAAGGTAGGACTAAGCTCTGGCAACTGACTAATGAAACTGCTTCAGTATAAATACAAGTCTATACAGGAAACAAGATGGCCACCAGTGGGAAGCGAGGGGCACTGGATTGGTAGGACTGGACATAGTCCAAAACAGCCCACAGTGCTACCTGCAGGCCGGAAGAGAATCCAGCAACGGATCCTTAAACAACTCTCCCATATGGGTTGCTGTGTTGGTTGCCTTTTATTGCTATAAAAATGGGAAACATCTAGAATGGAGGTGGATTCTTATTTAGATTTCTAAGCAGGCAGGATGTTCCTGTTGCAGTTTGTTTTGTTTTTTCTTGTTTTGGGGAAAGAACCATTTGGGCCTTAAATATTAAGGTTTAGATATGGAAAAGGAAGGGGTGCCTTTTTCCCAGTTATAAAGAACACTTTCATTTTGGTATTGTGTGGTTTTCTGGAAGGAAGGTTTTCTCCATCCTTCCTTCTATTTGTTTGGATTTTGAAGGCTGGTTTTTATTTTCACCAGCCAACTAATTTGCTCTTAGCCAAGGGAATTTAGTTGCCATTAACAGGAGAGGAGTTTCAGGGGAGTCTCTCACCCAGAAAGATCCAGTGATCCTTCAAGAGGTCATGCATGAAATAGATCCTCATTCATTCCTGGTAGGAGGAGAAGATTGGGAAGAAAGGAGAACCATGGTACCAATCCTGTATTAACCACTGCAATATCATCAAGATATTCTGGGAGGAGTTTGGATAAGAAGTGTAACCCCTCTTCGGGGACCTCCCAAAATGCAGGAGTTTACTGTTGTCCCCAAGGTTACTTTTCTTTCCAACTCTCAGTTTCTCCCCTCTCTCACACCACTGGAGACCCCAAGATGCCAGGGTTCTTTCTAGCAGGGAAGAAGATTCAACCTCCAAGGCCTAGGCTCACAGAGGTGGGGGCCACCATACTGTCTAGAAACATAGAAACATGACTGCAGAATAAGACCATATAGCCCAGTCTGCCCATCATCCAATTAATTTAGCATTATAATGCTCATCACTTCCTTAGAGATCCCCTGTATTTTTTCCACAGTAATCAAAGTGAGGCCTCATTAGGGACTTATACAGGGGCAATATCACCTCCCTTTTTCTTCTGACCATTCCTCTCCCTATATAGCCAACATCTTACTGGCTTAGTGGCTTTCACTGTCTCTGAATTCCTTTAGGTGTTCTTTGTCCTTGCCTTAGTCTACCTTGTATTCTGAATAAAGATGCTCGATTGACACTCTAGTTAGGTGTTTCAAAATAAGTTTACTGTAACCAAAAATACTTAAAGTCCAATCAGCAACCAAATCTTCAATCAATGCTCTCAAAAACATATCCCCAAAACAGAGCCGGTGCTAGCCTTTTTCTGCCTGTGTGAACAATTACTGTGCTTCCCCCTCCCCTAATTCATTCAGTCTGTCCCAAAACCGTCAAAAAAAAAAGCCCAGCTCCCTCTAGCAATCTATATTTTTAAAAACTGACACCTGCCCCCCTCACCCCCCACAGAACTCATGGTCAGCTGGGCATAGGGAAATAACTACAGTACCTGAATGTAATCTGCTTTAAAGTGCCAAAAACCAGAATATAAAAATCATATAAATAAATAAATGTTCAGAGTCTTGGAGAAAAGTCTCTCCAATGACAAGAAATCCCAGAAAGGTGTGGTCCTATGAAAGGAATAGGAAGTTTGAACATCTTAAGCCCTTGGAATGGGAGGTGGACCTTGGACACTGCAGTGAGGAACTCAAGCCCAGGGGTTACTAAGAGATTCAGAGCAGGGAGAGGTCTCTGCTGCTCCGCCACAAGTTTTTAAAACAGATTTGGGTACAGAAGTCGGGTGCCTCTGCTACTAATTTTTTAGATGAGATTGAAGGCGGGGGATGGAGCACTGCTGCTCCGTGGTTATTTATTTGTTTGAAGAGATTGGAGGAATGGAGGGGTTTTGCTGCTCTGCTCCAAATCTTAAAACTCTGTGAACGGGGGAAGGGGCAAGTATACCCCACAGTCAGAGGACCAAAGCAGCAACTATACCCATAAAAAGAATCATTCAAAACAGTTAACAAATAGCTGAACATCAAATATTTAAAAACTCATAGAAAAATGTTCCAAATACCTATAAAATATTTCATAACAGACACATCAAATAATACCCAATAATTAAAACTAGTAAGGATTTTTAAAAACTCCCTGCTTTCCATACCTGGGATCTTTTGATTTCCAGATGCCCTGAGATTGTCATGGATTAGCAGGCAGAGAGGAAGGGGGGTTTGTTGCACATACGTGCTCTCTTTCTCTCATTCATACACATACTCTCCGTCATCCATACACACAATGCTCTCCCTCACCCACCCACATACACACACATGCAGTCACTGGCTCCTTGACCCACAGATCCCACCAGGCAAGCTCCCATTCATTCTCACACTCCTGGCAGACTGCCATTCATTCTCAAACCCTGTCCCTCCCCAGGCAGGCTCCCATTCATTCACTCACACACCCATAAGACCATAAGAACATGCCATACTGGGTCAGACCAAGGATCCATCAAGCCCAGCATCCTGTTTCCAACAGTGGCCAATCCAGGCTATAAGAACCTGGCAAGTACCCAAAAAGTAAGTCTATCCCATGCTACTGATGCTAGTAATAGCAGTAGCTATTTTCTAAGTCAACTTAATTAATAGCAGGTAATGGACTTCTCTCCAAGAACTTATCCAAACCTTTTTTAACCCAGCTTCACTAACTGCACTAACCACATCCCCTAGCAACAAATTCCAGAATTTAATTGTGCATTGAGTGAAAAAGAACCCCAGGCAGGATCTCATTCATTTTCAACCCCCAGGCAGGCTCCCATTTATTCTCATACCCATACAGACTCCCAGGCAGGCTCCCATTCATTCACACATACACCCAAGCAAGCTTCCCTCTCTTTCTTTTGTTGGCAGCCTTGGAGCCTCCCTCCTGTTGCTGTTGTCACTGCTGCATGGGCTTCAGTCTCAGTTTATCAGCCGTCAATGGGATGGGGTCCATAGGCAGCTAAGAGGGCCTCTGTCTCAGTTTTTTTGCCACCAATAGGATGGGGTCCACCAGAGGCCACAAGGGTCTTATATGCTGGCTGTCAGCATGTGCCAATTCCGGCGGGGCTGCGTTGCTCCTCCTCTTCCTGTCCTGCTGTCACACTGCTCCTATTTTAAATTACTGACGCTGGGGCCACATTGCTCTCCTGCCTATGCCCTACTACACACCTCTGAAGGAGATGTCATCACTGGCTGCTGACATCCAGGTCGACGTCATCAACAAAGGCCTGTGATGTCAGGCCATTGTTGATGACATCATTGCAAGGCACCAGTGGGCTGGAGATAATGGGGCAAATCGGGTAGGAGGAGGGCCGGAAAAAAAAAAAACTATCATTGGGCCGGGTTTGGCCCGCGGCCCATAGTTTACCCACCCCTAGGCTAAAGTGATCCAGATAACTTTACCTTGATAATTCTGCCTCTCACCTTCTTACTGAATATTGACCTAATAGTTCTTATAAACTGACAGCCAAGAAATGATTGTATGCTATGTATGCTCCTGAAGGGACTTCACATTTACTGGGCGCTGTCTCAGAATTTTCAGAAATGTTGGCCCTTCACCCCTGAATTATAATTCAGACATCCAGAGGCTACGATATATCTATACATACTGTAATATATGAAAGCAAGCCTCCTGGGTTTGATGAGGAAGGAGAAATGAGTATTCTGTTAGTGAAGTGAACTGAAACACAAAAAAGTAGAAGGGAGTATCCACAGATTCCTTCAGGGTAATCTGATGCTTTCAGATTGGGGGATTTGCATGAAGGCTAGCAGTAGAGACATGTGATGAAAATCTGTCAGCCTAGGGATTTGTATAAGATCATACTGCTATAAACACAAACAGATCCTGCCATAAAAAAACAAACAATAGTAGAATCCTAAGAGCATCAAACGTCTATAAAAAAAAAAAAAAAAAAAGAGGAATTTATGTTGGGAAAGAGAGGTGAATGTGCTTAGAGGCGCTTGACACAAATGCATGATAGGTGACTGATAACCTGGGCAGCTGGATTTCAGAACAGAAAGACAATTCATCCAGGAGAGGAAGACATTGTTCTCTCTTTGCACCATCTTGATAAGTTCTGGTTAAGAATAAGTATAGCTGTGGGGTGGCTCAGGCTGCCTTTTTCTGTCTCTCTCTCTCTCTCTATACTGCATTCCCTCTGAGGGAACGTTGCCCAGCCAGAGAGAACCAAAAGGCAAGCCATGAGCAGAGTTAAATCACGGAGAAAAGGAACTTCTCACAAGCCAGTCACTCAGCAAAGGAGCCCCTCCCAGGCTGGAAGTGCTGAAAGGTAGCTATGAGCCTAGTAGAGATGTAACCACTCGTCAAATGAACCCCTCCCAGCCCAGAAGGACCAAAGGCAGGCTGTAAAGCCTAAGCTGAGCTTTGGTACCCCCCCCAGGAAAGGTGTAGAATTAGCAGCAGACCACAGGCAGAGCCTACGGTTCTTCCAGGAGAGTTTGGACTCAGTGGCAGAGAGGTGGAGCTTCGGACCAGGGGTGTGGACCCAATAGCATAGCAGTGGCAGAGCTTTGGTCTAGGGGCAAAGACCCAGCAGTGGATCAATCCAAGCTCTGTCTTTCTGATTTGTAGCACCCACTGGCCCAATTGCATTCCTTCATCAGTGTGAGACTTTGGGAAGTACCATAGGAAGGAAACAGCGGTGGGTAATTATAGTAAACTAAAGATAATATAAGAGGTCCTTTCTTCAAATGGTGATGCATCGGGGGATTAATACCCCAGTTAGTTAATGTGTTGTTTGATGCCATGTAGGAACTTATAGTGGTGTAATTCAAAGGAACAGAAACAGATCTCAGTGAACCTGGAAGATATACTAAAGAGTAGCAAATCACCTGGACCACAATGTATACATCCCAGAGTGCTGAAAGAAATGAGAAATTAAATTGTGGATTTGCTATTGGAAATTTGTAAACTATCAAGAACATCATCTATGGTACCTGAAGACTGGGAAGGATCAAGGGGTGATCCAGGAAATTACAGATACAGACCAGTGAGGCTGATATCTGTGCCAGGCAAAATGGTAAAAACTATAATAAAGAACAAAATTGCTAAATATATAGATAAGCATAGTTTAATGGGACAAAGCCAACATGGATTTAGCCAAGGAAAGTCTTGCCTCACAAATTTGCTGCATTTTTTTGAGGGCATTAATAAACGTGGATAAAGGTGAGCCAGTTGATATAGTGTACCTGGATTTTCAGAAAACATTTAACAAAGTCCCTCATGAGAGACTTCTTAGGGAATTAGAAAAGTCATGGGATAGGTGGCAGTGTCCTATTATGGATTACCTACTGGTTAAAAGATAGAAAACAGACAGTAAGGCTAAATGGTAAATTTTCCCAATGGAAAAAGATGAATAGTGGAGTGCCCCAGGGATCTGTTCTGGGACCACCGCTTTGCCTCTTCGACTTCCAGCACACAGGAACTTGTTGCAGCAGGGACCTGTTCTTCTTTACAAATATACGACTCAATTTTGTCTTATGGTATGGCCCTCGATAGAGCTTGCTTGCTGAAACATGGATACTCTGCAGCAGTGATTTCCACCTTGCTAAGAGCTAGAAAGTTCTCCACTTCCTTGGCCTATAAGTGAGCTTGGAGAGTGTTTGAGGCCTGGTTTGAGGATAAATGTACTCTTCCTTTCTGTCAAGATTGTGCTCATTTTGGGATTTTTGCAGGATGGCTTGAATAAAGGCTTGGCTCTCAATTCCTTAAAGGTACAGGTAGTGGTTCTCTCCTGTTTCAGGGGTCAGGTAAATGGTGGATCCTTGTTTGCTCATCCTGACGTGGCCCGTTTCTGAAAGGAGTGAAACATCTTTGTCTGCCTTTGCGGTTTCCGGTGCCCCTATGGTTTTGGATTTTTTAGCAGGCCCTACATTTAGATCGCTACGTGCTCTGTCCTTGCAGTTGCTGACCTTGAAAACGGTGTTACTTGTGGCAATTTGTTCTACGTGTAGGGTTTCCAAACTGCAGGCCTTGTCTTGCCGAGAGTCATTTCTCCAGGTGACTCCAGGGGCGGTCACCAACAGGTCTAGGAACATGAGATGTCAGCAATCCCGAATCAGCTGAATTGCCTCATCTGACAACATCCACTCTCCTGGGTCCAGACTCTCCCTGCTGAGAAAGCCTGCTCTTACATTGTCTTTCCTGCAATGTGCGAGGCTGAGATCATCTGGAGATGCACCTCTGCCCATTCCATAAGCTGATCTATTTCCTGAGACACTTGTTAGCTATTGGTACATCCCTGCCAATTGATGTAAGCCACAGTTGTTGCATTATCCGACACTATTCAGACCAATCGACCCTGTAGCCTGTCGCCGAACTATAAGCATGCCCCACAGATCGCTCTGGCTTCCAGCTGATTGATGTTCCAGAGAGACTCTTATGCACTCCAGTGACCTTGCGCTGCCAGCTCTTGGCATTGAGCTCCCCAACCAAGAAGACTTGCATCCATTGTCAATACCAGCCAGTTCAGTGGGGTTTGGGAAACTCCTTTTGGTAGATGATCTGCCTGCAGCCACCACTGCAGTTGGGAGAAGACCTCCATCAGCAGATGGAGCCGAATTGAATAGTCCTGAGACTGCGGGTTCCATCGTGACAGCAGGGAGCGCTGAAGAGGATGCATATGCGCCCTCACCTATCATATCACTTCCAAGGTTGCCGCCATTAAGCCAAGTACCTGCAGGTAAGACCATATGGCTGGGCGCAGAGAGTTCAACAACAGACCAGAGTTGAGCTAGCAACTCCTGAATTTGAGCTTCTGGCAGGAACATCTTGCCCTGCATCACGTCAAACCAAACCCCAAGGTATTCCAGCGACTGAGTAGGCTGAAAAAGGCTCTTGGCTAGGTTCACCACCCAGCTGAACTCCTGCAACAGGGAAATCACCTTATGAGTTACCAGGCGGCTCTCTTCCAGCGACCTGGCTCATTAGTTGTCTAAATACGGGTGTACTAAGATTCCATCCTTTCTCAACTCTGCTACAACTATTACCATTACCTTGGAAAAGGTTCTGGTAGCAGTGGCCAAACCAAAGGGCAGCACCCAAAACTGAAAATGGCACCCCAGGATTGCGAACCACAGAAAGTACTGATGTTCTAGTCGGATGGGATTGTGAAGATGCGCTTCGGACAGATCCAGGGAGGCCATTATCACAGAGTATAAGGTTTCCAAGCGAAAGTGTTTCACCCGCAGATGACGATTGACACCTTTGAGGTCCAGGATAGGATGAAAGGAGCCCTCCTTCTTTGGCATGATGAAATAAATGGAATATCGCCCCGTATTTTCTTGAGATGTGGGCACTGGGACCACAGCCCGCAGATTGAGGAGCCTTGCCAATGTACTCTCCACTGCCTGCTTCTTCTGTGGGGAGTGGGAGGGAGACTCAATGAACACGTCCCAAGGAACACTGCAAAACTCCATTACATATCCTTCTCGTATTACTTCCAGTGACGGATATGATTAAAAGTATGGACTCCAGATTAAAACAAGTGGAATATGCAGTTAAGGAAAACAATAAAAAGTGTTCTTCCTTGAAGGAAGAAATTAAGGTTGCTTCTAATGTAACTCAGAGTGTTATAAAAGAAAATCAGCTACTTTCCAATAAGATGGAAGTGCTTGAGAACTAGAGTAAAAATAAGAATTTAAGGTTTATAAATTTCCCCAAAGATCCTCTGATAACACCTAGAGACATGTGGAGGAAATACTTATTGGAAATTTTGAAAATACATGCAAATATTTATAGATATTCCATCTTTTTATGACTGTACAGCCTTAGGAACAGTATCATACTTCATATATCATCATAATCGATAAGATTTTTTACATCATACATCCATCCCACAATATATAAATTATATATATAAATATACCTTAAATATATCTTTTTATAGTTTTACCAACTAATACATCTTTGTATAGCTGTGAAGCCATCCCATACCTCAATCTAATACATCTACGTACAGCTTTCCAGGTTGATGTATCTTTTTATTAGAGCAGCTGTCCCACAGTCAGTACTTCCTTTAATAGCTCTAGAGTCATCCAGCCATCCTGTACTCAATTCATTTTCTTACAATGCAGCCACCTGACACAGCTATGTTTTGCCTAAACAGGCTTTTTCAAGGAGGCTTCTACAGCCTACCGGCTTCACAACTACTCAAATATCTAACTTATCTGCAAAACAAATTTAAGCTCTTATTCCTTTTCACTTTAATAATTTCCCTAGAGAAATTTATATATATATAACAATTTACTCTCTATGGCAATATATAGGGAAAGATAATTCTTATAAGGAGCCTAGCCAATAACCCAACAGTTGAAGATGTATCATAGAAATTTTAGAGTCCACCGGCATCATAGATACCATCCACAATGGTTCATAATTTGCTACTAAAAAATAAAACATACTTCCACTTGTCAATGTTGATTAAAACAGCTACATTCTCAGAACAGTTTTACATTCTTTTAAAGAAATCTTACGACCCACTGGCACCCTAGATACCATCTTCAACGACTCACATTTCACTAGCGAAGATTAAACAACACATGCTTTCACTTCTTAATGTTAAAGCAGCTACATTCCTGGAAAAATAAACAAGTTTTCCACAACAATTTTGTATAGAATTCTTTTGAAACATCTTCTTGTCATCAGAAAAGCTTCAGACCCTTAACTAAAAGTTCCAGGTTACCAAAATCTACTCGCCGACTCCACCATTCCATCATTCCCCCTTCTCACGCACTGGCTATCAGCATACGCCTTTTATACCATGTGACTCCGCAGTTCATGATGTCCCTTCCTGCTCTTCCTTGTATGCAGCATACACTGTTCTTTCCTTTATCTTTCCCTTGTGAAACCATTAGCATGTTTTGTACAGATGTTTGCCCTGCTGCCATCCATGCTTTACTCTTTAGAAGGGCAATAGCTTATTTCTATACATTCAAAGGAATGCACATTTTCTTTCAAGCATACTTATTACAGTATACCATACCATTCTACCTCACGATTTAATTCATTAGGATACATAGTGTGCCACTCCTAAATCCAGTGCTGCACATTTCCTCCCTCCCTTTACTCTACATTTCACTTTTTTTGTGACCGAGTACAGTTTTTGAAAGCAAGCATTATCTATTGTAATCTACTCTCTTTTGTAGTATTTCTTGATGTCTGCGATGCCACAAGCATCATCCCTGTAGCAGCAGGAGAGGGGGAAGATACATGATTAAAAGCCGTTCTGTCAGTCTGGTTGCATATCTTTGGGAATCTATATATTAGGATTTAACAGCATGTCAGGAGGCCACAAAGCTCTTTTTGTCTCAAGAAGATATCTTTTTTTTTGGTCAGTAATGCCAAGAATGCAGAGGAGTCAACTGAATGCAAGTAGTGAGACTGTTTCCTATAGGCTCAAGGGAGAGAAGGCATTTTCCCTAACCTGGATTCTGGAGACGTTATCAGAAGTGAAGTTAAAAGAGTTGTAAGCTGCAGTGAACGTGTTCCTGCATGGAAAAACCAACATAGGCAGCATTCCAAGCAAAGAAAGCCCTCTCGCCGACCAGGGAGGGAGCATCAGAGGCAGGATGGTACATCAGAACACGTCATATATACATAAACATTTCCTTCCCCCTCCTCTATTTATTTATTTATTTATTTTTAACAAGGATGGTTTACCCCACTATTCTGCCATGTTCAGGCATCTGGTCAGAACACCGGGGGCCCCAAAGGCTTTTATTCAAAGCAGTGTTTCATTTTGCATGGAGGTAACAATGAAGATTTCAGTATTCTCCCATAAATGTATATGACATGGGCAAGGTGGGATTTAGGGCATTCTCCCTCACCCCCTCACCCGTAAAAACACAGGACAAAAATTGAGAATTCAACAAGGCCACAGTTTATTAACAAATCTTAACCTGAGCCAACAAACAACAGTATGAAACTCCTCCCCCACCTCCTCACAACATTTATGCTACCATGTCCCAGTGACATACTGCTCCCCCTCCTCCCTCCCCCAATGGCCAATGCAACCAGCGGCTCCCATCGCCGCTTACCAGTTCTCCCTGCCACGTCCCACCAGGAAGAGCCCACAACCCGCACAGTGACCACACTGGCCCGATCGGTTTTTTTTTTTTTTTTTTTATCGGCTGCGCCCGATCCGATAAACAAAAAACCTACCCCGACCCTTTAAAACCGCTCCCTTAGCCTCCACCACCCTCCCGACCCCCCCCAAAAATGTTTTAAAATTACCTGGTGGTCCAGTGAGCCCCGGGAGCGATCTCCCGCTCTCGGGCCGTCGGCTGCCACTAATAAAAATGGCACCGATGGCCCTTTGCCCTTACCATGTGACAGGGTAACCGTGCCATTGGCCGGCCCCTGTCACATGGTAGGAGCACTGGACAGCCGGCGCCATCTTTAAAAATGGCGCGGGCCATCCAGTGGACAGCTGGCGCCATCTTTAAAAATGGTGAGTCCAATGAGGAAGAGGAAGAAGAACTCTTTTCCATAGACTTTTTCCTCTTACCTGAACTCTCCTGTGTTCCCTGTGCCCCATTTCCCAAGGCCTCACCTGCTACCATCCTGTCCCTGTCAGTGGATGTTCCATCTGCCGACGAGCCTTGTCTGTCACTTTCTTCTGTCGTTTCACCCTGCCGACAAGCATCTCCCCTCTGAAGTTCCATCCCTGTAGGCCTGTGTGATATCTCGTACCTCAAAACACAGTTTACATACAGCTGGTAGTTCCCCACTGCAGTATCCTGTTTCCTGAGTCCTGTGAAACTTTTAAATAATTAGCACACTTTGCTCAGGATGCACCAGTATCCTCATCCAAAGCAATACCCCTCATGTCTAACAATTCTGTCTTTTCCCCGTCAATTTTCTCACTCCAAAATCCCATGAGGGACGGAGGGATAACTTATCACTGGTTGTTCATGCTTGCCTTATGCCCATTACAGTTCATGTGCAATAATGTACAAATAGTTCCTGGGTCAAGCCATGAGTCTCTCGGTGTGACTCGAATTTATCTGGCTCTGAGAGTCCAGTCCCCACCCAGGTATGTTTGAAAGCCAGCTGCCCTTGGCTGCCATGAAAGGCCTAGGTCTGACATCCAATGCTCAAAACTCTCTTAATACTTTGCTTGTCCACACTGTGATCACCCCAGCAGAAAAACAAGTTCAAGGCCCTTGCAAGGCTTCGACCCTGCATAGGGTGTGCTGTCAACCTCCCATGCGGCAGCTTTATACAGATACAAAGGCCGAAGTTGCTTAACTGTTGCGGTTATTTCTCCTGGCCTAGCAACCCTGCAGTGTCCCTCGCCCACACTGCAGTTAAGAAAAATGATGCTTGATAACTTCAGCTAACTAGTTGCTGGCATTCCTTCTCCCACTACTTCATGTGTCCTACTTCCTTTGCATCTCTGCTTAGTCTGGTCGCTCAGGCTCCTCTTGCTTCTGAGCTTCCTTCCTCCTGCTGCTTCTTTGTGGTTGCTCTAACAGGGAGAACCACACTTCCTTCCTGTCTTTATCTACTCCACCTGCACTAAGGTGGGAGGGACCTTGGCCCGCCCAACTCCCTAAGGTCCCACCCAACACCCAATCCCTGTTCACACTGGGGCAGATTTTAAAAGGGTTACACGTTTATATTACGCGAGTAACCCCGAAAACCCTCTCCGGCGCTCCGGCGCACACCGAGTCTATTTTGCACAGGCCCCGCGACGCGCACAAGCCTCAGGATGCGTATAAGTCCTGGGACTTGAAAAATGGGCGGGGCGGTCTGGGGTGGGTGTGCCCAGAGGCAGGCGTAAATAAAAAAATAAAGGTAGGGGGAGGATTTAGGTGGGGCTGGTGGGCAAAGGGCGGGGAAGGTGGGGGGGGGTGGAAGGAAAGTTCCCTCCGAGGCCGCTCCAATTTTGGAGCGGCCTCAGAGGGAACAGGGAAAGCCATCGGGGCTCCCTTAGGGCTCGCCGCATGCCGACCCCGGATTTTATAACATGTGCGCGGCTGTGTGCGCATGTTATAAAATCGGGCGTAGATTTGTGCGTGCCGGTTTGCGCGCACAAATCTACGCCCGCGCATAGGTACGAATATCTGGCCCATTGGGTTTTGCAGTTCTCCTGACTCTTACTTTGCTTTGTTCTGGGGGTTTTCTTTCTTCGTCAAATACGTCTAGCATTTCCTCTACTGCCCTTGGGGTCTGCTTTGTGATGTCTCCATCACACCTGTTTGCAATTCAAGTAGATACTTCACTTCGCCTTCAGTCTTCCTACTGAGATGTCCCCAGGCGCTCAGTCACGGCACCCAGACCTGAAACCAAAGACATAGCACCCGCACCAGCACCAGAACTCAACGACCTCAGAACCAACAAGCTGAGCTCATTGACCATGAACAGGCCTTTGGCCCTCATCACCCTCCCCACCTCGCTGGATCGGACACCAGCCACTATCCACAGCCCACGGGCCAGTTAGCTCCATACCTCCCCACTGCCTTTCATCCTGACCATCTGCCCATCCCCCACAATCTCCCCAACCCCAACCCACCCCCCCCCCCCAAGCTTGCCAACCAGGTACTCCAGAAAAAACAAATCCATAACCACCACCAGGAAACCCCTGCCATCCTCCAATTGGGCCCCATCCCCCACTCCAGTCCATGAAAGCATTTGCATCCCCATCCACAGAAACCCCTGAGCCCCATCTGCCCATCTTCACTGCTGGAAAAAGCCCTTTACCCCACCCGCCGCCTCTACAAGGCCCCAACAAACGAGGATCCCCACACCCACTATAATCTGAAGGGGCTTGCCCTGGGGGCACAAGAGTTGCCCCAGGTATACTCTGACTGCCCAACATCCTGCCTGCATCGCCTAATGCCTCCGCTGTGGAAACCGCAGCTCTGCCTTTCTCTTTACTTCCTTTATTTCCCCCTTTTGACTTACCCTTTTTGACTGGTAACAGGATGATCAGCATGTGCCCTTCCCTCTTGAGACCCCAGGATTACCATCTCCTACAATAACTCCCAGCCCATCCCTCCCTGAACCAATATCACACCAGACCTAGATTCCTGCCCTCAGGGGCACACTCCCTACCTACAGGTGCTAAACCCTCATTCCTCCCCTTACCAGAAGACAGCCCAGGCCTGTCGATTCCCTCAACCACCTTCCCCGCATATTCACAACTGCTACTGCTAGAGGAATCACTACCCTGCCTGAAAAATGAATCGCCAGAAAACTCAGCCCTTCCCCCAACTCCCGGGGCCCCCGATCCCTCTCCTAACATATTAGGACTCATCAAATGAACTGCTGACTCTTTCGATCCACTCACCAATGAAGGAACCCCCCAAAGGTCCTGCACAGTCCGCTGCGATGCAGATGCAAAAAGGGGGAATGAAACGTCTGGTAAAAAGAAAAGAAGAACATAAGAAAATGCCATACTGGGTCAGACCAAGGGTCCATCAAGCACAGCATCCTGTTTCCAACAGTGGCCAATCCAGGCCATAAGAACCTGGCAAGTACCCAAAAATTAAGTCCATTCCATGTTACCGTTGCTAGCAATAGCAGTGGCTATTAGCTAAGTCACCTCTCCACTTCCCACACACAGGAAGCAGGAAAAAAAAAAAACACCGACCTAACGAGCAGGGAAAGAAAAAACACGACCACAAGAAAATTCCAAACACCGTTGCTACAGCTGCCAGGTGACTGAGGTAACAACACTACCTCAATACACTAGGCGGGAAAGAATGACGCTATCAGTCCCCACTCCCATTATCCATAACACTTAGCCAATCTGAGGTAAGCTCGGCATTTTAAGGGGCCGATGTAATAAGACCCGTTGCAAAACAGATGCTCATTATGCAAATGACTTGCACATAGAAATCCACACACATACGGAAAAATGTGCATACCTAAGCATGGTACAGGCCTATGTAATAAGCGGCTGCATCTGCACTCAAAACCCATGCATAAAAGCGAATCAGTGAGCGAACAGGTCTCCCTATCAAGTGAAAGTATGACCCTGGAAAGTATTTTTAATATTTCAAATAACTGTGCTGCAGAAAACATGGCAAATATTTTCATGGATGCTAATTCACAACAATCTTGCCACTCTTCTGGCCGTGTATCTGTCTGCCCAGGGAAGCGCCTACCTCGGACGCTGTGAAAAGCACTTTGCTAAGCTGGCCACTCTGAAGCAGAGATAGGCGCTCAGCTAGGCATTTATCAGGCCGCTTGTGCTCTTCTGTTCGTGGGAGAAAATCTGCGTGATCGGGCGCCCAGAAAGGTGCTTAGCTACCATTGCCGCTCGGGCACTGAGCTAGGTGCTTATTGGTGGCACCAGAGCAGCAATCGTTGCTAGGCGCCTTTCTGGGCGCCTGATCATACAGATATGCGAACAACTAAGCACCTAGCTGAACGCCGAAACGGCAAGGTACACTAGGCTCCTTTCTGGGTGCACGACGGCATACATTCGCGACCAAGTAAAGCGCCTAGCCTACGTCATTGCATCAGTACCCTCCTTGCTATGCAGCTCCGCCCCTCAGGGTTGCCTCTGCAGTATACCTCTGGCACTCCCTGCCTCACGCCTCCCGCTCCTCGGGTCTGCCTATTGCCACCGTCTCGGCAGGGCCGGAGTAACCACTAGGCGAGCCAGGCCTGTGCCTAGGGTGCCACGATTTAGGGGGCACCGCGGCAGGCGGCAAAATTTTGAAAGGGCAAAAAGTGCCCTTTCAAAATTCTGCCAACCCCGCCTCACCGTGCCACCCTCCCGACGCCCCCCTTGTGGTCCAGCGGAGGGCCCGGGAGCGATCTGCCACTTCCGGGGCCTCGGATTCCACTAAGCAAAATGGCGCCGTGGTCTTTAGCCCCTACCATGTGACAGGGGCCAACCAATGGCACCGGTAGCCCCTGTCACATAGTAGGGGCTAATGGCCACCGGCGCCATTTTGGTTAGTGGCAGCCGAGGCCCTGGGAGCAGCAGATCGCTCCTGGGCCCCCACCTGGACCACCAGGTATTTTGTAAGTTTTCTTTTGGAGGGGGAGGAGGAATCGGGGCTGCGGCTGTGGGCGGTGCAAGGCTGAAGGTGCCTAGGGCGCTCAATCCCCTTGCATTGGCCCTGCCTCTCAGAGGTCTCTGCCCATTTACTGCTCTCCAGCTTAACCTGCTCACTGTGGGGGTCCCTCTTGCTGTGTCTCACCCCGCTCCTCGGGACCTCTCCACAGATTCTCTCCCAGAGCTCCTGCTGTACCAAGACCTCGCCTCCCGACAGTGTGGACCTGTGGGGCTCCTCCCCACAGGTGGTAACAACTCTCACCTCAGGCCAAGGGTCCACGAAACCCACAAACCTTAACACTATTAATTTCCATGAATTGGTATAAAAATGTGTGAGAAGCAAAACTTGAAGTGTGCAAGACAGAGAGGAGGTAAGTGTTGTATGTCAGGAGCAGAGTGTCTCAGAGTAGATGAAAGCATCCCCTGTGCAACAAAGTCCTTGCAAACTCCTAATTTTCTGAATGTAATGTTATTGGGGAACTATGTGGTAAATTTTTAATAGAGTACTTAACTGCAGAATTACATGCACAATTTCAAGCATGCACGCACACAATCAGCCCGATTTTCAAGCACAGGATACGTGCACAAGTTGACTTTGAAGACTGAGTTGGTAAGTGGCTAAATATGCGTGCGCAAATATGCATTGCAAAAGGGGGTGGAAAGTTATATGTGCAAAGAGCAAGCTGTTCGAGTGCATTATTTAAGTAATTGCAGCATCATGTTTTCACAGTAGCATTAATTAATGTGCATACAGTGATCTTAATGAATCAACAGAGCAGATATTATGAGGAAATCATAGCTAACCACAAATAGGTAATGCAAAAGCCTAATTTTTACCCAGTGATTTGCAATGTCTAGCACTACAGAGAAAACCAGAGTTTGATACCCCTGCCTTCAGACTTCAATTCTTTGGAACTCACAGCACCCCTGAAAGGAGGGAGCGTGAGATACCAGGCAATTAGAGATAATGTGGAGTGGTGTAAAGTGATATAGACAAGCTTCAGAGGGCAGAGGATGGAATTGTGACACCTGTTCTGGTAGGTGGGAGGAGGAGAAGGGTAAACTAGAAGTCAAAAACAGAACAAAAAAAAGCAACGTTTTCATTCAGAGTCTTGAAAAATAGCGATCATGGGCCAGATCAGTGGCTCATAGGTGGTGCTATGCACTGTCATGCAGAGGGATCTGGATTTAATTTCCAGCTCTGGGTCAACCAGGGATAAGGATGGAGGGGAGAGAATCATAGTCATTGTTGAATGGCAACACCTGGTAGACAAGGAGGAGTTCCAGTGCATCCTCCCCCCCCCCCCCCCCCAGAGGAAGACTACTGCAAGGATTAAATTAAAGTATGTTGGATATAATATAGAGGGGGAAAAAATCCCCCTACAGTTGCGAATGAAGACTCGCCGCACCAGTTCCCAGCCTTGGTTTCAATTGCATTGGCAGCCCAGAGGAGCTGCAGGAAACTGCTGGGTCAAAAAAATAAAAAGAAAATGGGAACTATCATGCTTCAGTGCAAGCACAAATTCATATTTGTATAGCTGAAGACCTCTGGCAACAATCCCTTTGATATATTGCTGTCATGTCTTTGCTGTTCTTTAGACTCCACACCTGATTAGCTGTAGGCAGGAATGTACTCCTTCTTGTAGTGTCCATCACTACAAGTACACATGCAGACCACTTAAATACTGGGGCATTCCCCCCCCCCCCCCCCCCCCCCCCCCCGCTAGTTCATTAGAAGATTTTGTTCCCCTTTTAGGATGGCTTTCTTGGTTTGGGAACTGCACTGTGATGCTCGGGCTGTACAGACAGACACCCACCTTGCAGCCCACAGATTTTCTCGCAAGCAACTTGGTTTCTGATGCCAGTGCCTCCACGTTTGGTTATTCCCAAGGTATCGTTCATATCATCAACATTTTCAGAGAGGTTGGATTCCTGATCACATCAATCTGGACTTGCCAGGTAATGGATTACATATTGCACTGGAGAATTTTATCAAGAAAATGGAAGCATCAGATTCTATACAACTATAGAAGTGTCTTCCACAGTGTTTTTCTGTGTATTGTAGGATCTGTTTACTCATTTTACTACTTGATGTGATTACGGACAGCAACAAGTCCTCTAGTATTTCTTCTCTAATGATATACATTTAAAAGATCATAATATAAACTACAGATTTGATAAGGCATTTGTGTTGCAGCAGATCCTAGTAAACAGAATTCATGTACAAACCTAGTATTTGATTCTTAAAAAATGTAAAAATCTGACAGGAACAGAATATATACTGATATGGGGGAAGGAGGGACAGCATTTTTTTATCTGTGTGCTAGGGATGATTTTGCATATTCTAGATTTGATTAATACAATTCAGTTCTAGTCTAGAGAACTAAAGCATTGTGCAGTGCACCTTTAATATTCCTTCCTTGTTTTCAAATCAAAGGGCAGACAATACTTTAGAAGGTTCACATTTGACTGCATTTAATTTCAGCCCACTGAACAGCAAGAGCTTAAATAAAATCATTTAGCAGTACCTTTTTCAGATTTTATAATTGTCAGATTAAATAAACAGAATTGTAACATTCAGTTTAGCTGCTTGGCACTGGAAGATTGTAAAATCTAATTTTAATTTTGAACTTTAGATAAGGCGAGCAAAACTGCTAGCAAAGGTGTGGGTGTGTATTGCACGTACTTGCGTGCAGTCGTCAGTATCTGATCATTTTATTTATAAAGCACCGTATAGTCATGCAAATGTTATATTATGTTGATTTTCAAGCAAATGTGTCTATTAACACTTTAAATTACGTGCAGTGTGCATATAGTACAGTAAAGGATGTGTAGTGTAATGAAAGTATCATTACTTAAATATGTTGGATTGTAAAGCTTGTTGCTAATTTAATGTTCATTGTAAACCGAGGTGATGTTTGCTAACGAGCCGCGGTATATAAAAATCCTTAAATAAATTAAATAAATAAATGTATCAACACACATATACAAGTGTATGGAGTTTACTATAAACTCAGAAATGCAATTATTGGCAAGCCATGAATCAGGAACAATTTCATGTACCTTGATAAGAGGTAAATAAAATTGACAGCCAGAGGGTTTTTGTTTTGTTTGTTTGTTTTTTTTTGGGGGGGGGGTTCTGTTTGATGCAACAGCTGCCTTTAGCAGAATTTCTGGAATGCTTTGGCACATGTAAAAATGTTTGCACACCTGAAAGATATGCCTGTCATGGAGGAAGATGGCCGGCAGTGTTGGAACACATGAGGGCATATACGAGGACCTTTGCACCAAAGGAAGAGGGAGGAATCTTCTGAGGCTGGGCGGATCTGAAGCCCACAAAGGGAGCCAGGAAGCAGCTTGCTTGCAGTGTGGCTGATTGGTGATATAAGGGAGAGGGGTATATGCGGATGTCGACAGTCAATCTGAGAGACAAGTTAGACTGGTCAGTGTGTGGAGTGCAATAAAAGGAAGCGGGTACCATCCTGTTCTCATGCAGGTTGGGGTGGATTACAGATGCACATGTTTGCCAGGGAGTAGCAGCAGTTTTTCAATTTGGAAAGATGCCCTTATTGTGAGCTATCTTACTGAGAGGTTCTATCAAAGGAGAGCCTTTAAGGAGTAAAGTGAGAGGTTTCCACCCACTTTTCATTTGAGTTGCCTTTTGTGGATTTGTTGGAGAGTGAGCGAGTGGGCTGCCAGAATTCTCTGGAGCATATCTGGGATAGCTAGAGAGAGAGAGAGAGTGGGTTTCTGGAGTCACCCAGAGAGTGCCCAATTCCCACAGTGGTTACAGATTCAGTGTTCCCAGGATAGAGCTCAAACCGAAGAACATGATTTTCTTGGGAGTAGATGGATGGCATGTAGCCATCCAGCTACAGTGTCAGAACAATAGTGTCTATAGACCTCCTCCCAGATTTCAATTCATGTGTGGCAGTTGCCAAAGGCTCTGCATTTCTAGTAACAGAGAAAAGAAGAGCCAGATAAAGCCAAGGAGGCCTATCGTTTTCCAGCATCAGGAGACGGGCCCGCAGTGCGAGTGAGAGAGAGAGGTGAGGAAATGGAAAGCCCCCACCATACAAGGAGGTTTATATGGTATTGGCGAGGCCACAGTTGCTGGCAGAATGAGGAAGGAGAGGTGTGGTCTACCCCAGCATTGAGTATCCAAAGTGGCAAGTGAGATGCTATCAGGGAATAATTGAGAGTGATGTCAAGGCCTAGCATGGAAATGGCAATGGCCATAGGCAAATTGGGTTGTGGCCTAATGGTAGGACTCATACCTTAGAGAGGCTTAGCATAAGGCCTAAGGGTCAAAAGTGATGTTGATGGCAGGAGCTAATAGGAAGCCTAGAGAGTGGTCTAAGCCAAGGATATTGCTCGCCATTACTTCCGAGGCTGTTAGTGAACTAGTCAGTACCAGGGAAGCAGTCAGTCATGATAAAGAGGGCCTTATTCCTCAAAGCATTACTACCAAACTGGATGATAGAGCTCTTTCTGATATTAAAGTGTCCCTTGTAAGTAGTCTGCCAGAGGTCCAATACTTTTTAAGGGATTTACCCTCAAAAGACTTGGGATGCCACAACAGGCAGACTAAAAGTTACTGAAGACCTATCACCACCAGATGGCCAACATTTATATGCCAGCCCAGTAGTTCAATTTTGGTTCAAACAGCCCGCATTGCATGTGGTGAAATCTGCTCCCTCTAACAATCCATGGTACAGTGAACAAATCAAAGAAGTAAAACGGATACTTAGAAAAAAAGAAAAAGAATGGAAAAACAACAAATCAACCGAGAATCTAAGTACAGAAAACAACTAGCATACTACAAAAAAACAATCTTAGACACAAAAAAAAAATACTACAGCTCCAAAATAGGAAAATTTGCAAACAATGCCAGAACCCTATTTAATATAGTAAACAACCTAATATGTGACAACACTATCAATCATCTAACCCTACAAGAAAATCAATGCAATGATGTAGCTCAATTCTTTAAAGACAAAATTGAGAATCTAAGGAAAAAAATCCCTGTAACTACAAAACAAGAGATTAGGATGCCCACTAGAGACGTCAGTATCTGGGCTGAATTTGAGGAGGTATCACACCCTGAAGTAGAAAAAATGATTAGGCAATTAAACCCTGTTACCCACAAAAGCGACACCATACCCATTACAGAACTTAAAAAAATAGCCGACACAATAACCCCAACCTTAACTAAAATCATCAACCTCTCACTAGACGAAGGAGTAATGCCGGATACCTTGAAAGGAGCCATAATCAAGCCAATTATTAAGAAAAAGAACCTTGACCCCTTAAATCTTAGCAACTACAGACCAGTCTCCAACTTACCCCTAATAGCCAAACTAATTGAAAAATCAGTTCAAAAACAACTATCTAACCACCTTGAAAATAACAACATACTATATCCAGCACAACATGGATTCTGCAAACACTACAGGACAGAAACATTGCTATTAGCTCTATCAGACAATATCTTAAGAGGATTCGATACAGGAACACACTACATTCTGGTTCTATTAGATCTCCCTGCAGCATTTGACACTGTAAATCACAGAATACTAATCAATAGACTGAAAGAAATAGGACTCACTAACAAAACACTAAAATGGTTCGAGTCATACTTAAACAATAGATGTTTTCAGGTACAAATCAAAAATGCACTTTCAGACAAAGTCAAACTGCTAACTGGTGTCCCACAGGGATCAGCCCTATCTGCAACACTCTTTAACATCTACCTCCTCCCAGTATGTCACTTACTAGCAGGACTGGGAATCGTACATTACATTTATGCAGATGATACACAATTACTATTACCCATTCCAAACACCATTGAAGAAACAATGAAACTAGCCAATATGTACCTAGAAATAATCAAACAGCTCCTAAACCAGATGGAATTGGTTATAAACATTGACAAAACTGAATTCTTACATCTTGAACGTAAAAACACTCACCACACACAACCAACATTCACAATCAAAAATATTCAAACCACCGGGACTTCAAAGGGGCGTGGGATAAACACTGTGGATCCATAAAGTCAAGAGACCGCCAATGTAGAGTGGGTGGCTCACCAGAAAGATGGCTACTGCCCGGAGACAATACCCTTATTAAATAAACATACAGATGCTTACTGTGACTCCAACATCGCTCTAAGCTTCAACGGCAAGAGGAAATGTGGAAAAAAGGATTTGCTATCACAAAGAGGGGAGTAGCTGGCTTGTTACGGCGGTTACTACCCCAAACCAAATAAGCCTAATACTTCACTTTCCAAGCATATACAGCATAGTTCTCTGCTTCAACGGCAGGGGAGAAGAAAAGAGGGTTCGCACTCACAAAGCGGGGAGTAGCTGGCTTATTACGGCGGTTACTACCCCAAACCAAATGTGCCTGATACTTCGCTTTCGATGCATATCCAGCATGGCTCTCTGCTTCATGGCATGGGAGAGGCTGATACATCAAGCATTTCCAGCATAGCTCTCTGCTTCAACAGCAGGGGAATAAGAAAAGCTGAGGCTTCACGCATATCCAGAATAGCTTCAACTGCAGGGGAGAAGAAAAAAAAAAAAAAAAAAGGATTCGCACTCACAAAGCAGGGAGTAGCTGGCTTGTTACGGCGGTTACTACCCTAAACCAAAAGGGCCTGATACTTCACTTTCAATGCATAACCAGCATGGCTCTCCGCTTCAACGGCAGGAGAGAAGAAAAACAACCAATAGGGGCTGTATGACATAGTCTGGGTAAAGGGAATAAACAGGGGTGTAGCTTGCTTATTGCAGCAGTTACTACCCCTACTACCCCTAACTAATCAAGCTAGGTATTTCACTTGGATGCAGCTCCATCACTGCTCTCTACATTAATGGTGGGGGTGGAAGGGAAATAGAACCAAGAGTTAAGAGAAAATGATAAGTATGAGAGAAAAAAATGTGTGAAGCTTGCTGGGCAGACTGGATGGGCCATTTGGTCTTCTTCTGCCGTCATTTCTATGTTTCTATGTTTCTATAAAAGTTATGAATCTAGGAGTAATAATTGACCCTGAGCTAAAGATGAAACAACATATCTCACAGAAAATAAAAGAAGATTATGCAAAACTAATGATCCTAAGAAGACTAAAACCTCTATTAATGATTAACAATTTTCGCACAGTTCTACAAGCAATGATATTCGCTAGCACAGATTATTGTAACTCCCTGCAGTTAGGACTACCTCAATCTACAATTCGGCCTCTGCAAATATTGCAAAATTCCGCTGCCAGAGTTTTGACAGGCAAAAAAAAAGAGTGACCATATTACAGGAACACTTGCTGAACTTCACTGGCTTCCAATTGAACAAAGAATACAATATAAAGCACTTTGTATAATCCATAAACTAATCCACGATGATAAAGCCAACTGGCTTAACACGGCACTGCGCGTGGATGTACCACAAAGAAACCTGAGATCTGCAAATAAAGCTCTACTAACTGTCCCCTCTGTCAAATCAGCACATCTCACGCAAGTAAGGGAAAGAGCACTGTCACTGGCTGGTCCTGTACTCTGGAACACCATGCCACTCGAAATAAGCCTATAGACAAATCTGAAATTATTCAAAACTAATCTGAAAACCTGGTTTTTTAAACAAGCATTTTATAAAGATAAAGAAAAGGAGAAAAATAGTTGAGCGATAAGGATGCACCAAGCTAGACGTTTTTAGTAACCTACATAAGCATATTAATGTTAAAATCAAACTGCCTAATTTGTTCCTAACAATCAGGTTTAATTTACACACCTAGTTTATTATTTTACATTGTTACCGTACTATAAGAACATAAGAAAATGCCATACTGGGTCAGACCAAGGGTCCATCAAGCCCAGCATCCTGTTTCCAACAGTAGCCAATCCAGGCCATAAGAGCCTGCCAAGTACCCAAAAACTAAGTCTATTCCATGTAACCATTGCTAATGGCAGTGGCTATTCTCTAAGTGAACTTAATAACAGGTAATGGACTTCTCCTCCAAGAACTTATCCAATCCTTTTTTAAACACAGCTATACTAACTGCATTAACCACATCCTCTGGCAACAAATTCCAAAGTTTAATTGTGCGTTGAGTAAAAAAGAACTTTCTCCGATTAGTTTTAAATGTGCCCCATGCTAACTTCATGGAGTGCCCCCTAGTCTTTCTACTATCCGAAAGAGTAAATAACCGATTCACATCTACCCATTCTAGACCTCTCATGATTTTAAACACCTCTATCATATCCCCCCTCAGTCGTCTCTTCTCCAAGCTGAAAAGCCCTAACCTCTTTAGTCTTTCCTCATAGGGGAGTTGTTCCATTCCCCTTATCATTTTGGTAGCCCTTCTCTGTACCTTCTCCATCGCAATTATATCTTTTTTGAGATGCGGCGACCAGAATTGTACACAGTATTCAAGGTGCGGTCTCACCATGGAGCGATACAGAGGCATTATGACATTTTCCGTTTTATTCACCATTCCTTTTCTAATAATTCCCAACATTCTGTTTGCTTTTTTGACTGCCGCAGCACACTGCACCGTCGATTTCAATGTGTTATCCACTATTTATTTATTTATTTATTTATTTATTTAACTAACTTCTTTTACTATACCGATACTCAAGACCAGGTCTTATCGTACCGGTTTACAATGGAACAGGGGGAAACCAAACAACATCTAGGTAGAAGGTAAAAGTTACATTAAACAGGAATTGTGTTGCCAAATGGCCGGCGCCATTTTGCGCAAAATGGCGCCGGCCGTACGGCAACACAAATCGACTGCAGGAGGTCGTTCCGGACCCCTGCTGGACTCTTGGCAAGTCTTGTGGGGGTCAGGAGGCCCCCCCAAGCTGGCCAAAAGTCCCTGGGGGTCCAGCGGGGGTCCAGGAGCGATCTCCTACCGCGAATCGTTTTTCCATACGGAAAAACGATTCGACTGCAGGAGGTCGTTCCGGACCCCCGCTGGACTTTTGGCAAGTCTTGTGGGGGTCAGGAGGCCCCCCAAGCTGGCCAAAAGTCCCTGGGGGGCCAGCGGGGGTCCGGGAGCGATCTCCTACGCTCCTGACGTCGGGGGACAAAAAAAACAAAATGGCGCCGGCGCTACCTTTGACCTGTCATATGACAGGTCAAAGGTAGCG
This sequence comes from Rhinatrema bivittatum, assembly GCF_901001135.1. Classification (NCBI taxonomy): domain Eukaryota; kingdom Metazoa; phylum Chordata; class Amphibia; order Gymnophiona; family Rhinatrematidae; genus Rhinatrema; species Rhinatrema bivittatum. Next base: position 169,458,675 of record NC_042617.1, read on the forward strand.
CCGGCGCCATTTTGTTTCTACAACGCACGGAGGTCCGAGGTCCGAGAGTAAAAGATCACACCGGGACCCTTCCTCTGGACCCCAGGTAATTTAAGGCATTTTGGGGGGGTTCGGGAGGGTGGGGGATTTATTTTAAAGGGTCGGGGTGGGTTTTAGGGTTGTTTTAGTGTGCCGGTTTTCCCGCCCTCCCCCCCCCCCCACTGGACCCCAGGTAATTTCAGGCATTTTGGGGGGGTTCGGGAGGGTGGGGGGATTTATTTTAAAGGGTCGGGGTGGGTTTTAGTTTGCCGGTTTTCGATTTACACGATTTACACGATATTTAAAAAACCCAAACTGCGACGATCCAATTCCCTCCCCCTCCCAGCCGAAATCGATCGTTAAGACGATCGATCACATGATTCACATCTCTACACTGTATTGCATCGTCATGTCTGAATAATTTGTGTCATTTTAAAATCTGAACATTCCACTCTTTGTTATTTTTTTCCAGCATTTCGAATTGGTCAATGCTAAGACAAGCTATGGCACATCTCATCCAAGTTGTGCTCTCCTTGCATCAGACCCTGGATAGTACATCAAATGCTAGTTATCACTGGGATCTCTGTAAGAAACCTCTCTCTGTTAAACTCTCTCTTTCAGAGAATATCATCCTGCAATGTGTTCAAAAAGAGGTTTACACTAAGACAGTCAAATGTATCACCAAGAGAGAACACATTCCAAAGATAGTCCTCTTTGGAAGTTGAACCCTTTAATTGAAAAAAATAGCCTAGTCAGAGTTGGTACCTTACAACTCTGTAGAGCTACTATAAATGACAATTTAGCAGACCAGACATTCAGGAAAGTGATCGTGTTCTACTAAAGGACGAAAGAGTTCAACAGAATGAGTGGCCGATGGGACTGATTGTGAAAACCTCCCTCAGTAACGATAGAAAGGTTCGTAAAATCGAAATCAAAACAACAAAGCAAGGAATAGTAAAGACATTTGTTAGACCAGTCACCGAGATGGTGCTTACGTCTCATGATGAAAATACTTGAACGTTATGAATCATTTTATGTTTTTGACAGTTTCTGATTGCTTAATGTTTAAAATGGTGGTATCTATGATACCAAGCAGGGAATGTTCTGCCTTCACAGTATACTTGAAAATATGTATATATGTTTCCTTGTTATGCTGTCTTTCTATGTCATCTTATTAATATTGCACAACTTGATTCTCTACTTGTTGTAGAGCTCTCTCTCTTGATTGGTTGTCGTTTGAATGATTCTGAGCTCCTTATTGGATCTCTCCTGTTTTTCTTTGTTTTTCGGTCTGCTTTTTCTTGCCTGCTTTCCTTGGTTCCTTGTCACATGGAATGCCTGGGACAGTTTGCTTCTTGTGAGTTCCTTCAGTTGGAACTGGGCTCTCTACAGGCTAGCAGCTCCTCCTAACTCCTTTTTGAAGCTATGCAGAAGCATTGATTTTCACCATTCACATTCTACAGCTTCTATCTCAGCTCCAGTTGCCACCTTCGGACTACCGAACTTCCAAATATAACTTATCACGTTGTGACAGTCTCTCCTTTCTGTGCAGCTACTCTTGATGCATTCTCATTCTGTGAGTGTTTGAACTGTTCATCATTCAAATAAATGTTGTTTGGTGTTCAAGAATTGAATTCTCTGGTATTTTAAGCTGGAAATAAGGTTTAACTGACTGCATAGGCACTCAAGCTTAGGATCGAGAGCTGAGGACAGGACAAAATGGCTTTTGAAAATTTCCCTCAAAATGCTGTAACAATGTCTACTTCTGCTGGCAAATTTGTCTATAACTCTTTGAGTGTAAAAAATCCCTTGCTTTGAAGGTAGCAAAATCTATTATCCCTTAATTGTAGTTGCTCAAGTAAAATGATCACCTGTGAGATCCTTGTTGGGTCTTTTGAATTATTTGTATACTGTAATTAGATCTCTTAAATGTCTGTTTTTTTTAACTTGGCTAACTCTAGTTTGAGCAGTGTCTAAGCTGACGGCTTGGAGAACGTGAATGCAGAGGGAAGGGATAGGAGCAAGTTAGGGTCTCAATCAGAGCTAGGAATAGTAGGTGGGGGCGCATTGAGCGAGCCAAATGTTTTTTTCCCTAACATCAATTTTGTTGCTATATTACACTGATTGGCTGCCCTGTACATCTGAACCAGAGGACTTGGAAATGTCAGGAATTCTCAGGCTGGCATCAGAGAGAGTCCCAACATGAGAGCACAAAAGTGATATAATTTCACCACAGACTGTAGTTATATTCATAGTTCATTTAACTTTCAAAAAATCATACTGTCAAAGTTAACCTTGTGTTACGATGCTTCTTGTAGAGCCCATCCTGCGAGCATTCTCTCACCTGCCTCGGCCCAGACGCTGCAGGATCCCTTCGTGTGGCCTAGGCTGCCCCGGGCCACCACTGCTGCTCCTCTTCTTCGCGTCAGAAGCCGCTGCCAGGATGCCTCATCCTTGCGGCATGGAAGCCGCCGCTGCTGTCTTCCCACTTCAGCAGGAGCCTCTGCCGGGACTGCCTCTTCGCAGCACTGGTGCCACCGTTGACTTCAACTTCTTTGTGACTGGGAGGCCACTGCCGACTCTATCATCTTCGCGGCCCTGGTGCCACCGCCGTTGCCCCAGTCGCACGGCAGGAACGCCGCCAACACCTGCTCCTGCCTGTCCCTGGGCCTCTAGGCGCCCGCGCACCTTCTCTCTTCATTTAAAGGGCTAGCGATGGGAAAAGCCCCGCGGCCCCAACAGATGACATTTTCAACCTGTGCCTAGTCCAGCCCTATAAAAAGGATCAGCTTGTTCTCCTCAGGGCCTTTGCATCGGATCTCCATGGTTATCCATGCTTCTCTTCTCCGGTCAAGGTCTTCCGTGGTCTCCTCGTGTCTAGATGGCTCTTTGTTTGATGTTCCTGGTCTCCTTCGTCTGATGTTCCTGGTCTTGTTCCTCATTGGAGCTCCTTTGTCACCTGTTCCATGTCCTGATGTTCGAGTCCTGATCTTGATGTTCCCATCTCCAGCTCTTCATCCTGTTTCCAGGTTTCTATTTGTCCACCTTTCCTGCTGTGCCACCATTTTGGTCCGTGACCTGCCATGGGGAGCTATGTAGGGCGCTTCGTGGCACAAGGCCTATCTTCACATCTGCAGCAAATGTAAGGAAGTAGATGCCAAAGAAATTCTTTTCCAAATTCTTTAATAGCTGGAGACGTATAAAATCAGCAAAGACTTTCTTTGGCATCTACTTCCTTATGTTTGCTCACGGCTTTTCTAGATTGCCTACCTTGTTGTTTTTTGGGCCCTTCACATCTGCAGCACAAGTTTCCAGAAGGCCCTTGCTTTTAATGCCGAGGTCTGTTCCTGTATCCGAATTCCGAAGTCTTGAATCCTGAGACTTGAATCCTGTTTCCGGTCTTTGGAGTATCTTGCTCATGCTTCCATCCATGCCCTAGACTCAAGCCAGAACCTGCTCCGCTTCAGCGTGGTCTGCGACCAGCCACGGCGGCAGTATAGGGCACGCTTCAGTGCAGGCCTCTCCTGAATCTTCAACGTTTCCTGTTCCAAGTCTTCACTATCTTGTTTGGAGTCTGCTTCTCTTTTAGCGTGGTCAGCGACCAGCCATGGGCAGCTGTGTAGGGCACACTGAGGTGCAGTACTCACCGTGTACTAGTGCCTGAATCCTGAATCCTCACCTGAGTCTTCCAAGTTCCACGAAACCTCGTCTGAGCCTTCCAAGTACCCTGAAACTTTGTCTTAGTCTTCCAAATTCCTCAAGTCCTTGTCTGAGTCTTCCAAGAATCCTGAAACCTCGTCTGAGTCTTCCAAGAATCCTAAACCTCGTCTGAGTCTTCCAAGTTCCTCAAGTCCTCGTCTGAGTCTCCCAAGTTCCTGAGTTCCATGTCTCGTCTTGTTCCTGCCCTCAGCCTCCGTCTGGCCTCACACACTTGTCGCTCCCAAGCTGCGGGTCCCAAAGGGCTACCGAGTGGTCGGAGGGCTACTCTTGAGACCAGCATTGCGTTGCTGGGTCTCACCGGTGCATGTAGGTCCAGTGGAGGTCTGAGCCTGCCTTGCTCCAGTTTCTCAATGTTCCATGTCTTGATCCTGGTCCAGCCTTGTTCCAGCTCCAGCACATGCCTGAACACTCTCACCTCCCACGGTGTGTGACTTGGGGCTCCTCCCTGAGCCGTACCATGGTCCAAGGGCTCACAATCTCTCTAGAGCAAGCGACCGCAGCTCTGCACTTGCAACACCTTGAATCAGTAGATCTATATGAAACCAATACAATTTTTTTTAATCACAATATGGAAAATAATCATGTCTGGAACTGGTAAAGATGTCACATAGTAACATAGTAATGATGGCAAAAAAAGACCAAATGGTCCATCCAGTCTGCCCAGCAAGTTTCTTATGGTAATAACTGCCACTCCGTGCAGGTTACCCCCAAGCCTTATGTTAAGGGTAGTAATGTTTACAATCAAAATCAAGCAACTGTCAAACTCATAACAAAATTACCACTAGCAGCATTTTTATGGGGTGAGCAGCCTTCTTGATAACTTCTGGGTTTTCAGGCTAATGGTTTTATTACTAAGGCTACTATTTTTAAATTATTTTCCTAGATAAATACAAATAAGTACAAATCAATTTGAAGTTTTAGTTTCATCAGTATTTATTTTTTTCTCCAGAAAGAAAATGATAGATAATGTAGCTGAACTGAAAGAAGTGACTGAGGGAGATCAAAATGCCAAGCTGGGGGTGGGGGGGTGTGGGGGTGTTATGACTGGAGGATGCCTGGGGTATGACTGAAGTGTGCAAGGGAGTAGATGTGGAGTTGGTTGAGGTCAAGGCTATGGAATGTGGTATATGGGGGGGGTGGTAAATGGAAAACTGGTGGAGGAGCGCGCCTGCTGAGGGATCTATTGCAGCTTTGTATTTGCAATGTTGAGCTTAGTTTTATAAGACAGTTGCTATCTCTCTGTAATGCCTCAGATCCCTGAGTATGTAAGTCGTTCTCATTGCAATTAAAAAATTATTTTGGGGAAAAAAAAAAAAGCCAAGCTGTTTATACGGAAAAAGAAAGGAGAGGGCCATTAATGTCACACTGGTGGGTTACAGACACTGTATATCCCATACCCACACTTGTAGCAACAAGAATAGTTTGGGATGAGATCAGAGAGATACAGGAAGGCTTAAACAGGGCTTAGTGACTGAAAGTAGACTGAGAAAGCATTACAAAAGTTGGGAAAATTTAAAGATATAAAAGGAAAAGCAAAAATTGTTTTAAGCAACATATTCCTGTGTCTAAATTACCACATCTAAAGAAAAAATGGAAAGTAGAAAAAGACAGAAATTGTGTTAAAAAGTATTTCATTATCTTGCATGCCAACTTTAAAGTATTAACTGATAATTTGCGCTAATAAATAGACATCTATGGCATTCCAACGCCGGTTCTCCCACTTTTCTGTGTGATGGCCTTCAAACCACTTGCAGCCAGTATGTACTGATCTTGTGCACCGTGAACGTGCTAGCCCACGAGTTTTGAATAGTATGGGGCAGGCACGCGAGAAGCAGCGGGAGAACGGGTTTCTTCCTCTTCTTGGCCGCTGGCGGCCTCCCAGGCTTACTACTCTTCTCAGCTGCTGGTGGCCTCCCAGACCCAATGGGGAGCCTGCCTGTGAATGGTAAGCTGCCTGGGTATGTGTGTTTGTGTAGTGGGAATGATAACTACCTGGAGGTAGGTGTGTGTGTGTATGTGTGAATGGCAGCCTGCCTGGGAGTGAGTGTGTGTGAATGGGGGCTTGCTTGTGGGGGGGGGATGTGAATGGGAGTCTGCCTGAGTGTGTGTGTGTATGTGTCTATAAATGTGTGAGAGAGAGAGAGACCATGTGGGTGTATGGGAATGGGATCCTACATGTGTGAAAGAGTATGTGAGACCTTGTGTGTTTGTGTGGCAATATGAAGCTGTAAGAGCGAGAATGTGTGTCTATGGGGAGAATGGGAGCCTGCATGTGAGACAGCATGTGAGAGTGAGAGCCTGTGTGTGTACATATGTATGGGAGTGAGAACCTGCATGAGAGCCTGTCGGCCGGATTTTTAATGGCCTGCGCGTGTAACCCCTGTTCGCGCACAAGAGCCGGGCCTCAGTAGAGGGGTGGTCTGGGGGCGAGGAGAGGTGGTCTGGGGTGTGGAGTGGGGCGGGGCTAGAGGCACCCAGTACAGCAGCCATTTGCTGCTGTGCCGGCGTGTGCAACATGCTCCAGCTCCTTTGAAGGAGCAAAAAGTTTAAAGTAAGTTAAAAAAAAAATGGGGGGGGGGGCTAGGATAGGGATAGGGGGCGAGTAGGATAGGGGAAGGGGAAGGGAGGTTATGGTAGGGAGTAGGGAAGTTCCCTCCCAGTCCGCTCCTTAATTGTAGCGGACTGAGAGGGAACTGGGGAAGCCCGACGATGCGTCGCCGCACGAATTCGCAAAATTCTACCTCCCCTTGTGCGCGCTGACTGGGATTTTATAACATGCGGGCGCCGGCGTGTGCATGTTATAAAATCGCATGCCCATGTGGGCACGCCGAGTAGCGCGTGCATGTTCTTTTTTAAAATCTACCCCTGTGTGTCTGTGTGTGAGAGCATGTAAGAGTGAGAACCTGTGTGTGTGTTTGTGAGAATGAGAACATGCATGCGAGAGCATGTGAGTGTGAGAGCCTGTGTGTGTGTGGGGGGGGGGGGGGAATAGAAGCCTGTGTATGAATGAAAGCATGTAAGAGTGAGAACTTGCATGTGTGTGTGGAGAATGGGAACTTGCGTGTGAGAGACAGCATGTGCGAGGGCGTGAGCGGGGTGGCCCGGGGATGGGGTCAGAAGCTCCAGGCACAGTGGCCATTTTGGGGGGGGGGGGTTACAGTAGGGCTAGGGGCAGGAAAGGGAGGGGAAGGGGTGGGAAGGTCAGGTTAGAGGGCAGGGAAGTTCCCTTCCAGGTGCACACCTTTTTAAAATCTACCCCATTATGTGTTTGTATGTGTGTGTGAATGAGAGAGAAGAGAATTTGTGAGGCCCTACCTCCCCAATCTATGATAATCTCAGAGTGAGTGGAAATCAAAGGGGCCCAGGTCTGAAGAGCTGGAAATTTCTGAATTATTATTATTTTTTAATATACCCAGTATTTTGATGTTTCTATTGTTTTGAAACATGTTATTGTTCTTTTGGGGGAAATATTAAAACATTTTTAAATTATTGGATGTTTTATTCAACAGATGTTTAGAAATATTTTATTGATGTTTCAGGAATATTATAACAAATCCATGCAAGTTTTTTTAAATTATTGGATGTTCGTCAGCTATGTTGACATTTATTCTTTTTATTATCATGGTTTTAATATTATGAATGATGTTTTTTATCACTAGATTTTATTGCTTGATGTTTTGCGAGGAATAATATAGTCAGGCTTCTTGTTTCCAGTACAGATTTTAGTGGCAAATTTCTATTTTGTATTTGGTGAGGATTTGTGTTGAGATCGGCCTCGAAAGGGCCTTGCATTCTGTTGAGAACGGCCTCGAAGGCCTTGCATTCTGTTGAGAGACGGCCTCGAAAGGCCTTGCATTCTGTTATATTTGTGGTTTAGTGTGCCCATGGGCCTCAGCCCGACCCAGACCTTCCAGGGCCGAGCCAAGGGTTGACGGTGACCCCGCATGGCTGACGGTCTACCCTCCGCCAGGCCGGCAAGCTCCCATGGCCAACATCCGAGGATGATGGAAGGTGAATGGTCCTCCGACCATTCCGGGCCCTATCGGACCTGCTGCGAGCAGCATGGAGCAGCAGGCCTGGCCTGAGATTGAGGGCAGGCGGGCCTTGACATGAAGACATGACTATGGAGTGATGCGACTGCATCCAGACGAAGACACATGGCTGATGCAACGGCATCCAGGGACGAAGACACATGGCCGATGCAACGGCATCCAGGGACGAGACTCTTGACATCCACAAAGGCAACACGAGGAATGGACATTGGCACTGTCTCTCAGGGCGCCCTACTCAGGCCACCCGCAGGACTGAGTCGCGGACCACCCTGTCCGTTACGTGCCCTACACAGCCCTTGCAGACTGGTCACGGGGGCCAGAGATATGCTCGGAGGGAGTAACGAGAGTGTGGGGGCCAGAGATGACCTTGGAGGGGGTAGGGAGGGGGGAATGAGAGTGTGGGGGCCAGAGATGTGCTTGGAGGGGCTAATGAGAGTGTGGGGGCCAGAGATGTGCTCGGAGGGGTTAGGGAGGGGGGGAATGAGAGCGTGGGGGCCAGAGATGTGCTCGGAGGGGGGTAGGGAGGGGGAATGAGTGTGTAGGGCCAGAGATGTGGTGGGGAGGGGGGAATAAATGTGTGGGGGCCAGGGATGTGCTCGGAGGGGTTAGGGAGGGGGGAATCAATGTGTGGGGGGCCAGGGATGTGCTCGGAGGGGGGGGGGAGGGGGGAATCAATGTGTGGGGGACCAGGGATGTGCTTGGAGGGGGGAATGAGCATGAGGGAATTGAAGATGTGTTTGTAGGAGGTGGGAGAGGGGAATGAGTGTGTGCCAGGGATGTGCTTGGAGGGGGGGGGGGGTGGGGAGGGGGGAATGAGCATGAGGGAATTTGCTGTACCAGCTTCTTGCCAAGTAGTAATATGCTAAAGCGATTCAACGAAAATATGTATGGTGACAATGCCGACAATATAGAGAATGAAGAACTGGCTGTTATCACTAATTATCAGACCTTGTTTTACTTAACTGTAAGAGCTACAACAATTTATTACAATAAAGTCAGCTATTTTGTGTGCATTACAAAAGTATTTCAAGTGTTAAATGCTATAAAAAATAAAAAAAAGTTTCAGTCTCACATGTTTTGGGCTTTTTTTGGGCTTGTTTTTTTTGGAAAAAAAAGTGCTTGTTCTTTCATGAAAACCTGGCAACCCTGATTCCAAACATCCTCTGGGAGAGGTACTGTTTTAAATGATTTGCCCCTTTGCTGCTGTCTACCCAAAAGCTGGGAACTAGGATCATCTAGTGGAGACCACGTGGTCTCCACACACAGAAAGATAGGTGCACGTATATTAGATAAATGGTAAGAGATACAAAAAGGGGTTGGAATTAGCACAAGTTGAAACTTCAGCAGTAGTGTTAGTCATCAAGGCTTCTATGAATTGAAATTAATGCCCTTTCTGCCAGCTGTGGGACACCAGCAGTTGCAGATTTCAAACACACATCCAGGTCTTTGTAAATGGTGTATGACTGGCCACATATATCAAAATAATCTTCAGTTTAATAAGATTTAAGAGATTTTTGAGAAATCAAACATTCTAACTGCTTCATCTACTCCAACTCACCCCCGCCCCCTTCACTTCAAGATAAAAAGAAAAGGGGTGGGGGGAATAACAGAAGGTGGTTCCCTGCAGGCTGTTTGTGAGTATAGGGGCTAGACAGAGAAGGAGCTGAGACTGCAGGAAGGCACCCTGCAACTTTGTTCATAAAATTGAATTAAGAGGTGTGAAAGCCTTCAGGAAAGTTGATTCTGTGGCAGATTGTAAAATATGTGGCAACAGGCTATTTATGCTGTTTCTCTCTGTGGGGGGGGGGAGGGCCGGGCCCACACAATCTAGGAAGCTAGGGGAGCTGACTAATTGTAGCAACACAGGGAGCCTGAGAGCCTTAGCCAATTAACAGGCCGATACAGTACAATGCGCTCCGGTGGAGAGCACTGTTAACCGGCATCTGGACGCGCGTTTTTGATGTGCTAGCTTTACCCCTTATTCAGTAAGGGGTAATAGCGTGTCCAACTCCTCCCCCCCAAGACTAATAGCGCCCGCAACATGGAAATGCATGTTGATGGCCCTATTAGTCATTCCCACGCAATACAGTAAGTAAAATGTGCAGCCAAGCCGCACATTTTACTTTAAGAAATTAGCGCCTGTAGGCGCTAATTTCTGCCGGGGCCAGGAAAGTGCACAGAAAAGCAGTAAAAACTGCTTTTCTGTGCACCCTCTGACTTAATATCATGGCGATATTAAGTCGGAGGTCCCAAAAGTTAAAAAAAAGTAAAAAATTAAAAAAAAAAATTTTAAATCAGCCCGCGGCTCGCGGGTTGAAAACTGAACACTCAATTTTGCCAGCATCCGGTTTCCGAACCCAAGGCCGTCAGCGGGCTCGAGAACCGACGCCAGCAAAATTGAGCGTCGGCTGTCAAATCCGCTGACAGCTGCCGCTCCTGTCCAAAAAGAGGCGCTAGGGACGCGCTAGTGTCCCTAGCACCTCTTTTTACCACCGGCCCTAATTTAAATATTTTGGTTTACTGAATCACGCGCACAGGACACTGGCCTGTGCGCGCGCCAGGAGAGCGGGCGCTCGCCCGCTCTCCTGCGAACTTTACTGTATCGGCCTGTTAATGAGTTACTAAGTGCCACAGAGATGTCTTTACACAGTGACAGATAATTTCTGCTTATGGTGGTGGATCTCAGTCTCCTGTGAATATGCCATAGGTTGCACAGCAACACATTACAGAATAGATAAACTGGAATACAAAAATGTTTAATTCGAGTTGTACAACTATAATAGGTAAGAACATTCCCTATCCCCAAAGACCTGATAAAAGTGTTTGAAATAAAAGGAAAATGATCCAGAATCGATAAGTAATCGATAAGCGCTCGTCCGCTCTCCCGCGAACTTTACTGTATCGGCCTGTTAATGAGTTACTAAGTGCCACAGAGATATTTTTACACAGTGACAGATAATTTCTGCTTATGGTGGTGGGTCTCAGTCTCCTGTGATTTCATAGCCACAGAAAATCCTACATAATTGTCAATTCACTGCAGAAAAAAAAAAACCAAGTCATTGCAGAATGCACACACCAGCTGACACTCCACCATGGAATTCAATTAAATTGTCTGCTGACATGGTGCTCAAAACTGCTGCTTCTAATCCTCTGTAATGCAGACAGCAATACTATGCTGCAGGCTGATTGGCTCGCTGCCTCACCCATTCAGATTTCCGCCAACAGGAAAGAGTCAGAGTTGGCATAGCTGGGGGAGGGAATTCAAAACAAAGGAGGAATTTCTGATTCTGGGCTCAATGCCAATATTGCTGCTGATATCTAGTGGACAGAAAAAAGGATCGCAGGTTCTCATTGGTTTTACGTCCGCTGCTGATTCACTAGGCAAGGAGAAGTATATGTACTACTTACATTGCATTTTTGCATTACCATTAAGTGTTGATATAATATAACATAGTAATGACGGCAGAAAAGGACCAAATGGTCTGTCCAGTCTGCCCTGCAAAATTCTTATGGTAGTATCTGCCGTGCAGGTTACCCATGTTTCTTTTAAGGGTAGGAACTGCTGCTTTGTGCAGTTATCCCCACACCTTATAATAACCCATTCAAAATTTACTGCTAGCAACATCTTAACTGGGTGATGAGCCTTCTTGAAAATTCAAACAGTACATCTTGATGTGCTTTGCTTATGGACTTGGCCATAGATACAGTCCTGTGCTTTTTCCCTTATGTCTGCCTATCAGTACCCCCAGATCATAAAAGTCAGGCCCTTATGTTGGTTGTCGTCTGAGTCCAATTCCTCTCTGCCACCCCCCATCAAAGCGGACAGCACTGTTGCAGTTGCATCAAAAGACGATATCACCTCTAATAAATCCTCTATTGATTTTTCTAAACACTTTTCAAAGGGAGAAAATCAATATTGAGGGATTTTCTTCTTTTGAAAAGTGTTTAGAAAAATCAATAGAGGATTTATTAGAGGTGATATCGTGTTTATATTCTCATGGTATTTATATCCCTCGTAAAGACAGTTGTGCATTGTGTTTGCAGTTGCATCAAGGCTTATTAGTTAAGGGTAGTAATCCTTTGCCTTCTGTTAAGGTAATAACTGCTGCTCCATGCAAATTACCCCCCTGCTTATTAGTTTCCCAGCTGTAGAGGGTGGAGCACTCATGGGTTGTCGTCTGAATCCAATTCCCCTTTTCCCCCTATTGTTGAAGTGGAGAGCAATGTTGCAATTGCATAAAAAGCATCAAGACTTATTGGTTAAGGGTTGTAACTGCCACACCAGCATGTTACCCGCTGCACTCTTTTCTTCATTTCCATCCTCTAGCCTTTAGGGATCCACAGTGTTTATCCCATGCTCCTTTGAATTCTTTGACTCTTTTTGCCTTCACCATCTCCTCCACAAGGGCATTCTAGGCATCCACCACACTCTCAGTGAAGAAATATTTCCTGACATAGGTTCTGAGTTGTCCCCTCTGGAGTTTCATTTCATGACCCCCTAGTTCTACTGATTTCTTTCCAATGAAAAAAGTTCAAAGTTTGTGCATTAGTAAAACCTTTCAGGTATCTCAAGGACTGTATCATATCTTCCCTGCACCTCCTCTCTTCTAGGGTATTGTCACGATCAGGTCCCTCCCCTCAGCGTGCTGTGGGGCTTTGCTGGGCTTCAGGCCTCTGGCTTCGCTCCTATGACACGTCTTGTCCCCTTGCACAGCTCAAGCATAGCGCTGCTATGGACTCCTCACAGCCTCTAGTCAGAGTGCCAGGCCCAGTCCTGGCACTCCCAAGCAGTACACAGAAAAAGGATCTTAATCAATAAGGAGTTTAATGTGGTGCTGTAGCTCAGCGGCTGCAGCCTTATATTAATGCGGGGTTGTCCTTACAAGCCCCAGGGTACACAGCATTTAAAACACAATTCCCTTCCCGCCTGTCTCATACATCCATACAGCAATACAGGATTTACCATCCCCCAACCTCCTGGTTATTCCACCTCCATAGAGGAACAGCTGGAGCTTTCCTCTCCCCAGCTTACCTCCATCTCCTCCTCCAGAGACTCCGAGGAGCCGGGCTTTTGTGGCCAGGTCCACCATGGGGGCACGCCCTCTTCCTCAGCCTCCATAGATTCTGCTGAGTCATAGGGATCAGTCCCAATTTCCTCCACCTGTTCCTGCTCAGGCTCCAGCCAGGGGTCAGGTGTTGGTTCGGGGAACCTGGGAAGTGTAGTCTTTGCTACCTTCCTCAGCGCCCTCCGGTGGCTAAGTTTGGTACCACTAGCTTCTGCTCGGCTGTGTCTCAGCTGTTTCTGCCCCGGGCCAGGTCGTACTGCATCACACACCCCCCCCCTTTTAAAAACCCTGGAACTCCTCACCCGAGTTCCAGTCTTCTCCCCCAACCGGGAAAGGAAATCAGCATTAACATGATCCCTACCAGCTCTGTGTCTAACCTCAAAGCGATAGGTTTGGAGGGTAAGATACCACCTGGTTAATCGGGCATTGGACTCTTTCATGACGTGCAACCATTTTAAGGGTGCATGGTCCGTCACTAACACAAAGGGGCGTCCCGCCAGGTAATATTTTAGTGTTTCAATAGCCCACTTAACGGCTAGACATTCTTTCTCAATAGTGGCATATTTTTCCTCATGGGGGTGAAGTCTCCTGCTAAGGTACAAGACCGGGTGTTCCTCCCCTTTGTCCACTTGTGAGAGAACTGCCCCCAACCCACACCCTGAGGCATCCGTCTGTAACAGAAATGGTAACGTGAAGTCAACCGCCTTCAACACGGGATCTCGGCACAAGGCCCGTTTAAGTCTCTCCACCCTCTCTACCTCCAGTGGGCCCCACCGCAACTTGTTTGGGGTCCCCTTCCTTAACATGTCATTTAAAGGGGTGGCCAGATCTGCCAAGTGTGGTATGAACCGTCTGTAATATCCAATGAGCCCTAAAAAGGCTCGGAGCTGCTTCTGGGTCTCGGGCAGCGGGTAATCCCGAATGCACTCCACCTTATCCAGCAAGGGTTTCACCACCCCTCGCCCCACCAGATGTCCTAGGTATTTAACCTCTCGTTGGGCAATCCTACATTTAGCCGGGTTGGCCGTCAACCCCGCATCCCTAAGCGACTGCAGTACCGCTCTAACCCTTTTTAGATGTGATTCCCACTCAGTGGAGTATATAATGACGTCGTCCATATAGGCCGCTGTATATGCTATATGGGGGCGTAACACCAGGTTTAGGAGGCGCTGACAAGAAGCCGCAGCTCCTTGCAGTCCAAACGGCATACGCACGAACTGAAACAGCCCTGCTGGGGTAGCAAACGCTGTTTTCTCTCGCGAGGACTTGGCCAAGGGAATCTGCCAATATCCCTTGGTCAGGTCCAGGGTGGTTAAATACTGAGCCCGTCCCAGCCTCTCTACTAGTTCGTCAACTCGTGGCATGGGGTAGGCATCAAAAGTGGATATCGCGTTAACCAACCGGAAATCTATACAGAAACGTAAAGTTCCATCTGGCTTAGGCACCAGGACAATGGGGCTACACCAGGCGCTACTGGACTCTTCGATGACCCCCAGTTGCAACATCTCCTCAACCTGCCTTCTAACCTCATCCTGCATGGCTTCAGGGAGGCGATAGGGCCTCCTCCTAACCACCTGTCCTGGCGGTGTTGTTATCTCATGCGTGATTAGCGTGGTTCGTCCTGGCAACGGGGAGAACACGTCTTTGGCCTGTTCAACTATCTCCTGTATTTGGGCTCTTTGCCTGGGAGTTAGCTCCTCTCCTATCGGGACCTCGACTTTTTTACTAAGTTCCCTTACTTGTGGACCTAAATCCACCTCTTCCTCGGATATCGTATCCGCGGACATACTTTGCCTCTCTACCCAAGGTTTCAGCAAATTGACGTGATACACCTGGGGTCGCTTAAGTCCTACCTTGACTTGATAATTTAGGGGCCCCAGGCGCCTTAAAATTGTCCCTGGGCCCTTCCACTTGGCCAAAAGTTTGTTAGGGGACGTAGGCACCAATATTAAGACCTGATCTCCCTCTTGAAATTCCCGGTCCCTAGCCCCGCGGTCGTAGTAGGTCTTCTGCCTTTCTTGAGCCTGCTCGAGATTTTCCTTGGCCAAACCCAGGGCAGTCTCAGCATGCTGCCTAATACCCCCAATGTAACTTATGATGTCCTGAGGTTCCGCCTCAGCCCCTGTCCACTGCTCGTGTATGACATCGAGCAGACCCCGGGGTTGTCTCCCAAAAATAAGTTCAAAAGGTGAGAACCCTGTGGAAGCTTGGGGCACCTCCCTGGAGGCAAACAACAAGAATGGGATGAGGCGATCCCAATTACTAGCATCTTTTTCTAGACAACTGCGCATCATGGACTTCAGGGTTTGATTATAGCGCTCCACTAACCCATCAGTCTGGGGGTGGTACGCTGAAGTTCGTATATGTTTAATACCAAACTGGGCCCATAGGCCTGCTAATTCCCGGGACATAAAATTGGTACCCCTGTCTGTCAGTAGTTCACGTGGAAAGCCGAACTGGCAAAATATCCTTATCAACTCCGGGGCTACCACCCTTGCCCCAGTAGACCTCAAAGGGACGGCCCACGGAAATCTGGTCGCGTAGTCTAATACCACGAGAACATACTGATGACCGCGTTTACTTTTTTCTATCGGTCCAATGATGTCTACCGCTACCCGATCCATTGGTTCATGTACTACCGGCACGGGTACCAGGGGTGCCTTAGGGGGGGCCCTTGGGGCGACCAACTGACAGTTGGGGCACGAGCTGCAAAACTTCTTAACTGTGCTGTAAATACCTGGCCAGAAGAATCGCCGCTTGACACGGGCTAAGGTGCTATGCAGGCCCAAGTGTCCGGCCAGGGGATGGTCATGCGCCAGTGACATAACTTCGGGTTGAAACCGTAGGGGCACTAACAGTTGTTTATGCGGTCCCTGTCCCTGCAGTCCTTCCTCTACCCTGTACAGTAATCCCTTCTGGACCATAAAGTAGGGGTATATCATAGCCTCTTTATTAGCAAGCTGTTGTATAGATACTTTAGCCTTTTCCCAGGCCACCTTCAAGGCTGGGTCCTTAACCTGCTCCTCTTTAAACTCTGGGAACTGTGCTAGCAGGGAGCCTATCATTTCTTTAGTGGACCCCTCGTCCTCACCTTCCTCTGGGCCAGTCTGTCTCCTCTTCTCCCTCTTTCTCTCCGCTCGGGGCTTACGACTAACCCCGGGAGTTTCCACCACCTCCCCCTCCTCAAAGGGAAAAATCTCTCCTAGAGGGGGTTCATGCTCACGTACCTCTTGTGTCTGGGCTTGGGCTCTTGTGGTTATCAAAGTTTGCCTGCCCGCCAACACCTCCGCGAGGTGCCTCCACTCTCTCCCCAAAATGAGGGGCACCGGCAATCCTTCCACTATGGCTATCTCTACGATGTCCTCATGGGTTCTCCAACGTACCAGTACCTCATGTACCGGGTACCTAACGGCCGTACCATGTACACATCGTATCACCACCTCCCCTTTTTGGGCTTGGGGCATCTTGAGTCCCAAAGCCACAGCCAGTTTCTTAGAGAGCAGCGCCTGATTAGTGCCAGTGTCTATTAAGGCCTGCACTGGCTGACCATTAACCCGAACCTGCTGAAAGTAGGGATTCGGGTCTCTGGATACTGCTTCCTCCCTTCGTTCCGGTGGGTGGGCATATGCGGTAGCTAAGCGTGGACACTCCCTTTTGAAGTGCCCAGCTCCCCCACAATGGAAACATCGCCCTGGGGCCGGCCTTACCCCCGCCTCCCGTCCTGGGCCTGTCTCTTCCTGCGGTCCACCCCTTCCACCGAGCACCTGTAAGGGACCTCTCTGATTCCTTGCAACCCCTTGACTACCTGCCTTGCTCAGACCTGGTCCTTTAGACCCTTTCTCTTTGTTGGAGGATGCGCCACCTCCCATAGCTGCTTCTGCCTCCAAGTATCTCTCTGTATTCACTATCGCCCTCTCGAGCCCACTTGCTCCTTGGCGAATCACCCAGCTCCTCATTGGAGGTGGTAGTGCTCCTATATACTGTTCTAGCACTATCAGCTCCATGAGCTTAGTCACCGTTTTCCCTTCGGGTTCTAGCCATCTATATGCGAGGTCCTTCAAATGCTGGGCCAGGGCCCGAGGTCTGTCTTTCGGCTGTAACCAGGTTTCCCTGAATTGGCGCCGATACCAATCCTGGGTTATACCCAGTCGGTCCAAGATGGCTGTCTTCAGCAAGGCATAGTTCATGGCCTGCTCCGGGGCCAAAGCCCTATAGGCGGCTTGGGCCTCGCCTGTTAAACAAGGGGCCAACCGGGCAGACCATTGTTCTCTGGGCCAACCAGCCACACTAGCCACCCGTTCAAACGTGACCAGGAAGGCCTCAGGGTCATCCCCTGGACCCATCTTCTCTAGGTGGATACCGTGCATGAGGTCCATCCGGCCTACTCCGCCAGTCCCAGTCATCGGGTGTGGGGTACCTGCTGTTCCAGTAGCCTGCTGGGCGGCCCAGAGCTGGGTGACCTTGCGCTGCTCCTCCAACATCTGGATCAACGGGAGCTGTTGCTGCTGCTGGTGATCCATCATGCGCTGAATCATGTGCTGCATGGCCTCTTGCTGCTGCTGCATCTGGGTTGCCATCCATTTTAGCACTTCCTCGGACGCCATGCCTGGAAACAACACAAAAAAACACCAAGTGTGGCTGTACAACACCAGCCCCCTTCGGCTCTCGCAGAGTCGTACTTCTCCTCGGGTCCCACCCCTTAGCTCTGGACGCTTACCAGAAACTAAAGTGGCAAGACTTTTTTTTTTTTTTTTTTTTCTGTTTTCTCCCCGGCTTCAGTGAGCAATCCTGCCCCGACGCCCTCCTTCACCTTTACCTTCACTAGGTCAGTAGAAGCACCGGTAGTTGACCGCTGGGTCTGCCCTCCAGTCAGCGAGTTTCAAGGATCCCACTGCTGCCACCATTTGTCACGATCAGGTCCCTCCCCTCAGCGTGCTGTGGGGCTTTGCTGGGCTTCAGGCCTCTGGCTTCGCTCCTATGACACGTCTTGTCCCCTTGCACAGCTCAAGCATAGCGCTGCTATGGACTCCTCACAGCCTCTAGTCAGAGTGCCAGGCCCAGTCCTGGCACTCCCAAGCAGTACACAGAAAAAGGATCTTAATCAATAAGGAGTTTAATGTGGTGCTGTAGCTCAGCGGCTGCAGCCTTATATTAATGCGGGGTTGTCCTTACAAGCCCCAGGGTACACAGCATTTAAAACACAATTCCCTTCCCGCCTGTCTCATACATCCATACAGCAATACAGGATTTACCATCCCCCAACCTCCTGGTTATTCCACCTCCATAGAGGAACAGCTGGAGCTTTCCTCTCCCCAGCTTACCTCCATCTCCTCCTCCAGAGACTCCGAGGAGCCGGGCTTTTGTGGCCAGGTCCACCACGGGGGCACGCCCTCTTCCTCAGCCTCCATAGATTCTGCTGAGTCATAGGGATCAGTCCCAATTTCCTCCACCTGTTCCTGCTCAGGCTCCAGCCAGGGGTCAGGTGTTGGTTCGGGGAACCTGGGAAGTGTAGTCTTTGCTACCTTCCTCAGCGCCCTCCGGTGGCTAAGTTTGGTACCACTAGCTTCTGCTCGGCTGTGTCTCAGCTGTTTCTGCCCCGGGCCAGGTCGTACTGCATCACAGTATACATATTTAGAATCCTTCAGCCAATACTCACCCCACACCATTTTGGTTACCCTTCTCTGGATCATCTCCATCCTCTCTCTATTCTTTGAGATACGAATTCCAGAACTGAACACAGTTTTCCAGATGAGATCTCACCAAGGACCTGTACAAGGGCATTATCACCTAATTTTTCCTACTGGTTATTCTTCTCTTTATGCAGCCCAGCATTCTTCAGACTTTCGCTATTGCCTTGTCACATTGCTTCGCCATCTTCAGATCGCCAGACACTATCACTCCAAGATCCCTTTCTTGGTCCATGCACATCAGTTTTTCACCCTCTTTTGGATTACCGCATCCCAGATCCATGACTCTGCTCTTCATGGCATTGAATCCTAGCTGCCAAATCCTCAACTACTCTTTAAGCTTTCTTAAATCATTTTTCATTCTCTCTACTCCTTTAGGCATGTCCATACTTACAGATCTTAGTATCATCCACAAATAGTCAAACTTTACCTTCTATCCCTTCCGCAATGTTGCTCACATAGATATTGAACAGAACTGGTCCCAATACTGATCCCTGTGGCACTCCACTTAATATGGTTCTTTCTTCAGCATAGATTCCATTTATCATTACACGCTATATTCTATTGGTCAACCAGTTTGTAATTCACGCCACCACCTTGATGCTCATTCCCAAGCTTCTCATTTCATTCACAAGCCTCCTATGCAGGAACATATCAAAAGCTTTGCTGAAATTCAGGTTGATCACATTGAGTGCTCCTCCTCGATCCAATTCTCTATTCACCCAATCAAAAAATCAGATTTGTTTGACAGGACCTTCCCCTCGTGAATCCATGCTGTTTTGGGTTGAGCAACCCACCGGAGTGTAGATAGTTCACTATTCTTTCCTTCAGCAGCGTCTCCATTAATTTTCCCAATCACTGGCCTCCTCTCTACTCCCACTCTTGTGAAGCAGAACCACAACCACTCTTCTCCAATTCCATGGAACCACTCTTATTTCCAGGGATCTATTGAACAGGTCCATCAGTGGATCCACCAGCAGATCTCTGAGTTCCCTCAGTATCCTGGCATGCATCTCATCCAGCTCCATGGCCTTGTCCACTTTCAGTTTGCCTAGCTTTTCCCATACATTCTGTTCTGTAAATGGAGTTTTGTCTACCCCATCCCCATCTACAGTCTTGTCAACCAGCAATGGCCCTTCTCCAGCATCTTCTTTAGTGAACACCAAACTGAAGTATTTGTTTAATATTTCTGGCATATCTTCGTCTCTGTTCACACATTACTCCTTGTCACCTTTCAATTCACTATACCACTTCCGGTCTCCCTGTTAGCTCTGTGGACCCTTGGGCTGGCACGAGTGTTGATACCACCCCTGAGGGATGGCCCCCAGGGGACCTCGTAGCCGGGAGGTGGTTCAGATCCAGGAGACCCAACAGGAGTTTCAACTATATCAACCCTGTTCCCCTCAGGTTGAGCCCTTGGGTGCCGGGGCTGGAAGGACTTAGGCGGGGGTCTCCCGGTGCAGGGCGAACCAGCAGAGAAAGCAGTGGCAGGTTGTCCAGGTCAAGGCAGGCTGAAGATCGAAGTATTGTGGGTGGTCCAGAAGTCAGGGCAGGTGGAGAGCAGGCTGAATGCAGAACCAGGCCAAGGGTCAGGGCAGGCAGCAGACAAGGAGAAACCAGGAAGCAAGCCAAAGTCAAAACTGAGAAGACCATCCAAGGGGCAAGGAGCCAGGGGCAGAGGAACCACAGGCAGAGAACAGGCAGGAACTCAGGAATGAACAAGAACGCAGCAACACACACTCAGAGAGTAGGACCTGTTGCCAAGGCCCTGATTGAAGGCAGGACCTGGCCTTAAATAGTCCCAGACTTGAGGTCATCAGTAAGGGCCATGGACTTCAGGTCCCATCCCCCTGCTGGTGGCCCTTTAAGAGGCCAGGCTGTCCTGCGTGTGCGCCAGATGGGGGGAAGTGCAGAGAGAGCCGAGGGTGGCCCGCACAAGGGACACCCTGATACGAAAAGCCACACACCGCACCGGCCCTGGCGTGCATGACTGCGTAGAACGCCGAACGTCAGTCCCCGGACTGGGACATGGGGCACCCGCCTCGCAGGACTGGGGGTGAGTGTAGTGGGGCAACTCACGGGCCGCTGAACTCAACACGCCCTTTTTTTTCTGATATTTCTGAAAAATGTTTTGTCATCTCATTTGACCTCTTTGGCAATCCTTTCTTCCACATTACCTTTTGCTTTTCTTATTTCTTTCTTTCTTCATCTCCATCAGTTTTAACAGATATTATTCCATGTGTTCCCTTTTTTGGGATTGTTTTTACTTCTTAAATGCTGGTCTTTTTTACTTTATTTTTCCAGCCACCTCCTTTGAGAACCAGATTGATTTCTTTTTCCTCTTACTTATTTACTTTTCTAACATACAGATTTGTTGTATTTGAAATAACTCCTTTTAATTTGGCCTACTGTTGTTCCACCTCACCCATTTTCTCTCCAGTTCTTTCTCCAAAGTCTGTATTTGTGATTTTCAAAACGGGTCTTTGTGTGTCTTTTCTGTATCTTATTTACAAAATTGAACAATACTGTCTGATGATCACTGGTGCACAGGTGAGCCCCTACCCGAACATTAGAGACATTATCACCATTAGTGAGTACTAGATCGAGTATCACACCCTCCCTCATGGATTTCATTACCTTTGCTTGAGACAAATACCTTGTAGGGCATCCACTATCTTTCTACTTCTCGTAGATTCAGCAGAATGGATACTCCAATCCACATCCAGCAGATTAAAATCTCTAACAAGCAACATTTCTCCCTTCTTTCCCACCTTTTAGATGGCCTGCATGAAAATTCTGAAAAAATTTCAGGTATTTCATTTCTGTTACACAAACAAACAAACCAGTCTTCCCCAAGGCCCTCCTAGATATCCACAGGGTCCAGGCCTATCCAGCTAGGCTGAGCTGAGCCACGCCCAGTCAGTGCCTCCTCTCACCCTCCTCTCACCTCTTAAAGAAAATCTTAGGGCCTGTACTTACCCAGCTGGGCTGAGCTTGGTCCAGCCAAGGTCTCCCCAGGCCCCTCCCACCTCCACTACAAACATTGGCTAGACCCACCAGGGCCTCCCCAGCCCTAATTACCCCCTGTCGTGTGTTCTGGAACATGAAAAGGGCAGGCGTGATGCCCACTCACTCTTATCCTGCCTTCAGTAAATGTAGAAATATCGTTGGTGGGCCAGACATCTGCGATGAACTGACCAGGTGAAGCCAGAGTCATTATGTTATATGTATTTATTATAGCCTGGTCACTGTATGCTGTCATTTCTATCTGGTCTGCATACAGCTACTATTCCTCCAACCTGACTACCATCCTTGCCAGCTTCTACAATCTCATCATCTATTTTGGAATGAGCTACAAGTTTTGGAAGGATATCCATATCAAAAACCTGAAACAGATTCAAACCCACGGCTTAGAAATATTTCCGCATTTATTTGTTCTAAAGGGAGAGGTAATTTGCCTAGCAATACCTGAGTAGGACATGAACCCAGGCTTCCAGGTGATGCAATGTCCTCTCTCACCAAGAATGAGTCTCCCAGAGCTACTGCCCAGGAGGGAAGAGTTAGGTCAGCTGTCATAATTAGTGATTCAATTATTAGAAATGTAGATAGCTGGGTGGTTGGTGGACATGAGGACCACCTGGTAACTTGCCGGCCTGGTGCGAAGATGGCAGACCTCACATGTCACCAAGATAGGTTTCTAGACAGTACTGGAGAAGAACCGGCTATCGTGGAACATGTGGGCATCAACGACATCCGAAAATGTGAGAGGGAGGATCTGGAAGCCAAATTTAGGCTTTTAGTTAGAAAGCTGAAATCCAGAATCTCTGAAATACTCCCTGTTCCATGTGCAGGTCCCCAAAGATAGTCAGAGCTCCAGAGTCTCAATGCATGGATAAGACAATGGTGCAGGGAAAAATGATTCAGTTCTGTAAAGAACTGGATACCTTTTGGGGAAAGGGGAGTCTTTTCTGAAAGGACAGGCTCCACTTTAACCAGTGTGGAACCAGGCTGCTGGCACTAACTTTTAAAAAGAAGACAGAGCAGCTTTTACATTAGAACAAAGGGGAAAGCTGACAGTCACTCAGCAATGAATGGTTTGGAGGATGGGATCTTCGAAGGATATGATTAGATATATAGGAAGTGACCAGGAAAGAACATTGCCAGAGAAACCAGAAGAAAACTGGCAGGAGATGAGAATATTGTGATCAATGGTGTCAAAAGCTAAAGAGATATCTAGGAGAATTAGTGCATCCCAACAGATAGGTGCCAATAAAAGCAAAAGTAGTCCATGTGCCTTTAAGTAAAGAATCACCTGAGCTAAAGGATTTCAAATTCTTTTTTTAATCAACTGAAAAGCAGATTGCTAACCCAAGCAAACAGCACACTTTGAATTATCTGTATGCCAATGCCAGAAGTCTAAGAAGTAAGATGGGAGAGTTAGAGTATATGGCAGTGAATGATAAGATTGACATAACTGGTATCTCAGAGACCTGGTGGGAGGAGGATAACAAATGGAATGGTGCTATACCAGGGTATAAATTATAACTCAGGGATAGGGAGGATAAATTTGGTTGGGGTGGGAAGGGTGATGTTTTAAGTCCTGGATGGCTTAGAGCCCAATAAGATAAAGATCCTGCAAGAGACGAAATGCACAGTAGAAACTGTATGGGTAGAAGTCCTGTGTGTGTTGGGTAGAATACAGTGAAAGGAGTTTACTACCATCCACCTGGCCATAATGATGAGACGGATGATGAAATTCTAAGAGAAATCAGGTAAGCTAACCAACTTGGCAGTACAGTAATAATAGGAGATTTCAATTACCACAATATTGACTGGATAAATATAACATCAGGGCATGCTAGAGAGATAAAGGTCCTGGATGGAATTAATGACTGCTTTATGAAGCAATTGGTTCAGGAACAGTTAAGAGAGGGAGCAATTTTAGATCTAATTCTTAGTGAAATGCAGGATTTGGTGAGAGAAGTAATGGTGATGGGGCCACTTGGCAATCATGATCATAACATGATCAAATTTGAACTAATGCCTGAAAGGGGGACAATATGTAAATATTCAGCTCTAAAACTACACTTTTAAAAGGGAAACATAAAATCAGGAAAATAGAAAAAAAACTGAAAGGGTGCAGCTGCAAAGGTTAAGCGGGTACAACAGGCATGGACATTGTTTAAAAATACCATTTTAAAAGCACAGTTGAGATGTATTACATGCATTAAAAAAGGTGGCAGGAAGGCCAAACAATTACCAGTATGGTTAAAAGGTGAGGTGAAAGAAGTTATTTTAGCCAAAAATATCATTCAACAATTGGAAGAAGGATCCATCTGAAGAAAATAGGAAAAAGTCTAAGCATTGGCAAGTTAAATGTATAACATTGATAAGACAGATTAAGAGAATTTGAAAAGAAGTTGGTGGTAGAGGCAAAAACTCATAATAAAAACTTTTTAAAATATATCCAAAGAAGATAACCTGTGAAGGAGTCACTTGGACCATTAGATGATCGAGGGTGTTATTAAAGGAGCTCTTAGGGAAGATAAGGCCATCGTGAAAAAACTAAATGAATTCTTTGCTTCCGTGTTTACTGAGGATGTTAGGGAAATACCAGTTCCAGAGACTGTTTTCAGTCACCAAATTACAATGAACCTGGAAGATGTAGTGGGCCAGATTGACAAACTAAAGAATAGCAAATTACCTGGACTGGATGATGTATACCTCAGGGTTCTGAAAGAACAAAAAAAAAAATGAAAGTTCAGACTATTAGTAAAAATTTGTAACCTATCATTGTCTATTGTACCTGAAAACTGGAGGGTGGCAAATGCAACCTCAATATTTAAAAAGGAATCCAGGGGTGATCTGGGAAACTATAGACCGGTGAGCCTGACTTCAGTGCCAGGAAAAATAGTGGATACTATTCTAAAGAACAAAATCACAGAACATATGGAAAGACATTGTTTATTGGAACATAGACATCATAAATTTACCCAAGGGAAGTCTTCCTCACAAATTTGCTACATTTTTTGAAGGGGGTTAATACACATGTGAACCAGTAAATGAAGTATATTTGGATTTTCAGAAGGTGTTTGACAAAGTCCCTCATGAGAGGCTTCTTAGAAAACTAAAAAGTCATGAAATAAAGAGGCAATGTTCTTTTGTGGATTGCAACCTGTTAAAAGACAGGAAAGAGTTGGATTAAATGGTCAGTTTTTTCAGTAGAAAAAGGTAAACAGTGGAGTGCCTCAGGGATCTGTAATTGGATTGGTGCTTTTCAATATATTTATAAATGATATGGAAAGGGATACAGTGAGTGAGGTGATCAATTCTGCAGATGACACAAAATTATTCAGAGTAGTTAAATCACATGCAGATGATAAATTGTAGGAGGACCTTGCGAGACTGGAAGATTGGGTGTCCAAATGGCAGATGAAATTTAATGTGGACAATTGCAAGGTGATGCATATATGTAAAAAAAACCCATTCGTAGTTATAACATGGTAAGTTCCATATTTGAGTTACCACCCAGGAAAAAGATCTAGACATCATAGTGGATAATACATTCATCGGCTCAGTGTGCTGCGGCAGTCAAAAAAGCAAACAGAATGTTAGGGATTATTAGGACGGGAATGGTGATTAAAACAAAGAATGTCATAATGCCTCTATATATCGCTCAATGGTGAGATTGCACCTTGAGTACTATATGTAATTCTTGTTGCTGCATCTCAAAAAAGATATAGTTGCACTGGGAAAGTACAGTAAGGGGGACCAAAATGATAAAGGGGATGTAACTGTTCCACTTTGAGGAAAGGCTAAAGAGGTTAGGGCTGTTCAGCTTGGAAAAGAGATGGCTGAGAGGGGATATGATGGAGCTCTATAAAATCCTGAGAGGACTAGAACTGGTAAATGTGAATTGGTTATTTACTCTTTTAAATAACAGAAGGACTATGGGGCAACTCCATGAAGTTAGCAAGTAGCACATTAAAAAAAAAATCGTAAAAAATTATTTTTCACTCAACGCACAATTAAGCTTGGAATTTTGTTGCCAGAGGATATGTTTAGGGCAGTTAGTGTAGCTGGATATAAAAAAGATTTGAATAAGGTCCTGGAGGCGACGTCCATAAACTGCTATTAATCAAATTGATTTACAAGTAAATTTTCAAAGGCCAGCGTGGTTACGCGTGTGGCTGGGCCCTGCGCGAGCCCAGCCACGCGCGTAACCACCGATACGCACACAAGTGCCAGGCCTCTCAGAAGGAGTGAGCTGGTGGGGGGCGAGGTCTGGGTGGGGAGGAGCGGAGCGAGGCAGGGAGGTGGGCCGGGACAGCGCCATTCGATGCCGTCCTGGGGAAGTGCGCGCTGGCAGCCGGCCGGGCCACGGAATCTACTGTTGCTCCAGAGGAGCAGCAAGGTAAAAAATTTAAAAAAATTTAAGAATTAGGTAGGGGTCGGGGAGAAGAGGGGAAGAGGTAGGAAGAGCAGGGTTAGGCATAGTGAAGTTCCCTCCCAGTCCACTCCTTAATTGGAATGGACTGGGAGGGAACTGGGGAGGCCCAATTGTGTCGCCGTGCATTGGTTTTAAAAGTTCTGCCCCATGCATGCAGAGGAGGCCATATGCCCACACATGCACGCACAGATGTTAAAAACCACCTTGCATGTGCACGCGGATATATTATTTTATTCTACGCACGAGCTGATGCTCACGTGTTATAAAATAGCTGCATCCATGTGCGCGTGCACATGGACGGCTGCGCGCTCCTTTGAAAATTGACCCCCTTAGGGAATAGCCAATACTCTTATTGGCATTAAGAAGCATGGGATCTATTTACTGTTTGGGTACTTGCCAGGTCCTTGTATTCTGGATTGGCCACTGCTGGAAACAGTATATTGGGCTTGATAGACCCTCAGTCTGACCCAGTATGGCAACTTATATTCTTATAATCTTGAATATATCTGGTTAAGTTATAAGTTATGCAGGTGCACATACTGCTGTGAGGCAGTCCTAGAGTTATTCAGCTAACTTAGCGGCCTATTTTACTAAAACATTTCTCCATTTTGTGTCTATGGGAAAAATGCTTAGAAACTAGGCCCCTTTAGATAATGCCGAATACTGGCTAAGTTAGCCAGATAATTCCACTCCTGCCAGGATCATGCTCGGACTTCCCTGACTTATTAGGGGCCGTTAAACCGAGAGGACGGTCCATCTCTGCATACCACCTGAGGTTCCCCTGCAGGTGGAGGTGGCGGTGGCAGAGGCAGTGATGGGGGCATTTGCCCATTCCCATATTCCTCCTCCTCATCAGTGCTGGAGGTGTCTGAAATGAGAAATCCCAAAACATTAATAACATTCCCTATAGGGGTAGCAGAGTGAGGGCTAGTTTTCAAGATTTAGCAATTGTACACAATAGATAAACACAAACCAAATTTGTAGTAAACTGATAATCGCCGCACTGTGATGCTCCCACCCTCACCCGCCCACACAGTCCAAATTTTAATCAGAAATCAGCAAGGAACAGTCTGGTCAGTTCCTGCATTCCTGCCACGATCAAGTTTATTTGGCCACAACTGCACTCACCATCCCAGCTGCCCATGCCAACTGCAGAGGGCCTGGAGCCATTCCCTCTCCTCAGCTTCCGGGCCCTCTTCTTCAATGCCTCCGCCCGGCAGGTGCAATTAAAAAAAAACCCAAAAAACATTACTAAGCAAACAAATGATACTAGACCTGAATCTTCCACCACCCTGCCCATAGAAATTGAACAGTCCCTGTCTCTTTTCAAATCCAGAGACATTAGCATATCATTAGCTACGGTATTTGTATCTGGAGTGAAAAGAAAAGTACAAAGGCACTAAAAATTATCAATGCAAACAATCTCGCTTTTATACCCTATTTTAATGATCCCAACTTACCTCCCGCGGAAAGGAGGCCTGGGCAATGAAGGTTGCCCTGAGCACCAGCAAAGCAGCAACTGCTTGTTCTTGATTTCGCTGGCATCCAGGGCACAAAAAAAAAAAAAAAAGATGTCTCACATTGTCCACTATTAAGATGGCTAGCAGATGGACATCGATGTCTGAAAAATTGTGCAGGCACCCTCTCGGCATTTTCTCATTAGGAAAATGTCCCGCACAAAATGGAGTCTGGGTGTGGCCACTCAGGATGGGCATGCAAAATCATGCTACTTAGACATCCATATGATGTGTGTCATGGGATTAAATGGACACCCAATATTTGTGCATCAGTCAGAAGGGCCTCAACTGGACACAGGGCCTGAGTGTTCTCTTTGAGGTCTTTGAAAGGCGCCAGACTTGGGTGTCCATTAGGTACACCACAAGGGCCCTTAACAGATGCACAAGTCCAGAAAGTTGAAAGGCACAGAATTTGAGCACCATTATGTGCGTTTGCGGTGTTCCCTTGTAGCTTTCTCTGCGTCCCACCTAACACATACCAGTGATGGAAGTTGATAAGAGGGAGAAGGGGCGCACGTCAGCAATGGGGAGTTGGTGAGAGGGCAAGGGGGCACACACCAGTGATGTGAGTTGGTGAGAAGACGAGGGGGCACATGCCAGCAATGGGAGTTGGTAAGAGGGCAAGGGAGTGCACAGCAATGGCAGTTGGCAAGAGGATGAGGGGGTGCACGCCAGCGATAGGAGTTGGAGAGAGGGCGAGGGGGCATACACCAGTGATGGGAGTTGGGGAGAGGGCGAGGGGGCACACACCAGTGATGGGAGTTGGTGAGTGGGTGAGGGGGCACACACCAGCGATGGCAGTTGGTGGGAGCTTGTGAGAGGGATGCCCTGCCTGTGAGGATGTTAAGGACATAGGGATCACAAATACATAAATGCACAGGACAGACTCTGTTAAAGAAAGAAAAAGTAATTTATTAAGAAAATAAGAAAAAAAAATGCAAGAAAACAAAACAAATTTGGGGTGCCAGGTCCATCTCTCCATCGGCTGCCGATTGAAACTCCTGAAATAAAATAGAAAGCAATTAGATTTTCGCACAATAGCAGTTTGTTTATTCCAGACAACATTAATATCTGCGAGAAAAGAAGAGGGGTCATTGGTATCATTGGTGAGAATTTACATGAGAAAAAATCAGCAATGACCCTTCGGCGAACCTCGGAGCCTCGCACTGTGGTGTCCACTTCTGCTGCTGCTTGTAGCGGTGGATCTAGCGGCAAGTCATCAGCAACTCCTCTTCCAGCCGGAAGCGCAATGCAATGTTATGTAGCATGCAGCAGGCCATAACAATGCATGTGACCTTTTCAGCACTGTACTGCAGGGCACCACCAGGCCAGTCCAAACACCTGAATCGACTTTTCAGCATGCCAAATGTCTGCTCGAATACAGACCTTGTGCTGGTATGAGCTTCATTGTCCCGTCTTTTGACCACACAGTGCGTGGGGCCAGGAGCGAAGTAAGCAGCCACGGCTTACAGCCATAGCCTCTATCACCTGTAAAAGGGGTGACCAATATTGCATCAAAAACAATGGCATGACACCACCCAATACCAATACAGTACTACCGAAATACTTTCATAAATAATCAGTACGCAATGACATACATCAGTTTTTAGGTGAGACAATGATCTTGTACTGTGCCCCACATCCCTCCATCCCATTTGGTTGTCTATAACCCCTCCCCTCCCATATCCATATTACTGGCCCATAGCAACTGTTACTTACCGAGCAGCCAGCCATCACCGTATTTCCTCTTGGCAAAATCAGTTCCAAGCGCCGAACGGGCAAGGATGAAGGAATCATGTCAGCTCCCAGAAAATCCTGCCTGCAGGGTCTACGGATGGCTCAGGGCTATACCTAGAAACATAAGAATATAAGATATGGCATACTGGGTCAGACCAAGGGTACATCACACCCACCATCCTGTGTCCAAAAGTAGCCAATCCAAGTCACAAGTACCTGGCAAGTACATGAACATTAAATAGATCCCAAGCTACTATTCCATACTGATAAATAGCATTTTATGGACTTCTCCTCTAGAAACTTATCCAAACCTTTTGGAAGCCCTATTACACTAAACACATCCTCTGGGAATGAATTCCAGAGGTTAATTATGCATTGAGTGAAAACAAAATTTCTCCTATTTGTTTTGCTAACCTGTGCCTGTGCAGCTGCATGGTTGGCATGGCCCTCTTGTCTTCGAGCGTTATTGTTTGTATGAACCTATTAGTTAAAATTTGTAACCTATCATTAAAATCATCCATTGTACCTGAAGACTGGAGGGTGGCCAATGTAACCCCAATATTTAAAAAAGGCTCCAGGGGTGATCCGGGTAACTATAGACCAGTGAGCCTAACTTCAGTGCCGGGAAAAATAGTGGAAACTATCCTCAAGATCAAAATTGTAGAGCATATAGAAAGACATGATTTAATGGGACACAGTCAACATGGATTTACCCAAGGGAAGTCTTGCCTAACAAACCTGCTTCATTTTTTTGAAGGGGTTAATAAACATGTGGATAAAGGTGAACCGGTAGATGTAGTGTATTTGGATTTTCAGAAGGCGTTTGACAAAGTCCCTCATGAGAGGCTTCTACGAAAACTAAAAAGTCATGGGATAGGAGGCGATGTCCTTTCGTGGATTACAAACTGGTTAAAAGACAGGAAACAGAGAGTAGGACTAAATGGTCAATTTTCTCAGTGGAAAAGGGTAAACAGTGGAGTGCCTCAGGGATCTGTACTTGGACCGGTGCTTTTCAATATATATATCAATGATCTGGAAAGGAATACGATGAGTGATGTTATCAAATTTGCAGATGATACAAAATTATTCAGAGTAGTTAAATCACAAGCAGACTGTG
This sequence comes from Rhinatrema bivittatum, assembly GCF_901001135.1. Taxonomy (NCBI): domain Eukaryota; kingdom Metazoa; phylum Chordata; class Amphibia; order Gymnophiona; family Rhinatrematidae; genus Rhinatrema; species Rhinatrema bivittatum. Next base: position 169,489,039 of record NC_042617.1, read on the forward strand.
ATACATTACAGGAGGACCTTGCAAGACTGGAAGATTGGGCATCCAAATGGCAGATGAAATTTAATGTGGACAAGTGCAAGGTGTTGCATATAGGGAAAAATAACCCTAGCTGTAGTTACACGATGTTAGGTTCCATATTAGGAGCTACCACCCAAGAAAGAGATCTAGGCGTCATAGTAGATAATACATTGAAATCGTCAGCTCAGTGTGCTGCAGCAGTCAAAAAAGCAAATAAAATGTTAGGAATTATTAGGAAGGGAATGGTTAATAAAACGGAAAATGTCATAATGCCTCTATATCGCTCCATGGTGAGACCACACCTTGAATACTGTGTACAATTCTGGTCGCCGTATCTCAAAAAAGATATAGTTGCAATGGAGAAGGTACAGAGAAGGGCAACCAAAATGATAAAGGGGATGGAACAGCTCCCCTATGAGGAAAGGCTGAAGAGGTTAGGGCTCTTCAGCTTGGAGAAGAGACGGCTGAGGGGGGATATCATAGAGGTCTTTAAGATCATGAGAGGTCTTGAACGAGTAGATGTGACTCGGTTATTTACACTTTCGAATAATAGAAGGACTAGGGGGCATTCCATGAAGTTAGCAAGTAGCACATTTAAGACTAATCGGAGAAAATTCTTTTTCACTCAACGCACAATAAATCTCTGGAATTTGTTGCCAGAGGATGTGGTTAGTGCAGTTAGTGTAGCTGGGTTCAAAAAAGGTTTGGATAAGTTCTTGGAAGAGAAGTCCATTAACTGCTATTAATCAAGTTTACTTAGGGAATAGTCACTGCTATTAATTGCATCAGTAGCATGGGATCTTCTAGGTGTTTGGGTAATTGCCAGGTTCTTGTGGCCTGGTTTGGCCTCTGTTGGAAACAGGATGCTGGGCTTGATGGACCCTTGGTCTGACCCAGCATGGCAATTTCTTATGTTCTTATGTTCTAACCATTGCCCTCCACTGTCTGGCATTTCTTAATCTGGCTTACACAAGCAAGAGAAAAGTCAGAAGTACAAAGAAGTGCAGAGATTCTATGGCTTAAATGGCAGGGAAGCCTTCACGAACTATCAGCAATCGCTAGCACTGGTATAACAACATCAGGGACAGAGCTGGCGCAAAATTTAAAACGTAAAAAAACTCGTTATGGACACACAAGTTTTGGATGCACGTTCCTGCTAATGGAGTCATTTAAATATATTCAGCGCTATTTGGGACGCACTAATAACTTTATGTATGGGGTGCTCATTTCACGCATCCAAGCACTGATTAACCCGTGCGCTAGCCTGAGTGCATGATATTGCATCGGCCTGCTAGCTCTTTTGCCTGTACAAACAATTACCGTGCTGGCCCCTCCTTATTTATTTATTTATTTTTAAAAAAACATTTAATTTGATTTTCTTTTTCTAATCAGGGCCAGTGCAAGGGTATTAGGCACCCTAAGTAAATCTTACAACTTTGTGCCTGACCTTCCTCCCCACAACGGCCCTCTGTACAGACAATTTAAAATTATGCATTTATAATAAAATACTTTACATGAAAAAGGACACTCAAATTACAGTATTTTAAAGTAAAAGTATCATAACAGTGTGTATATTACATTTACATGCATTGCTGAGGTGTCAATCAGAAAATCCTGCATAACAATTAAAAAGACATTTGGAACACATATGGCATCAGAACTATTTTAACGCATGTTAGTGTGGGCTTGGTCATCAGAAAGTCATGAGTAAATTAAATTTCAATTACAATATAATAAACCTCTCATTCCAAAACAGCGCTAACTGCAAACATTACGCCAGGCTCTAAAACTCCGATATACCTTCTATTAAGAAAACAGAACAAGCCAAGCTGCTATAGATCCCTACATAGAAATGACGCTTTAGCAGAATACTTAACCTCAGTCACACATGCAGAACAAAGACAGACCCTCACCGAATACAAAATAAAGGGGTAGATTTTCAGAGCCCTGCTCGCCTAAATCCGCCCAAAACCGGGCGGATTTAGGCGAGCAGGGCCCTGCGCGCCGGTAAGCCTATTTTACATAGGCCTACCGGCGCGCGCAGACGCCGGGACTCGCGTACGTCCCGGGGTTTTCGGAGGGGGCGAGTCGGGGGCGTGTCGGGGGGCGGGCCCGGTCGTCGCGGTGTTTCGGGGGCGTGTCGGCAGCGTTTTGGGGGCGGGTACGGGGCGTGGCTACGGCCCGGGGGCGTGGCCGCGCCCTCCGTACCCGCCCCCAGGTCGCGGCCCGGCGCGCAGCAGGCCCGCTGGCGCGCGGGGATTTACGTCTCCCTCCGGGAGGCGTAAATCCCCCGACAAAGGTAAGGGGGGGTGTAGACAGGGCCGGGTGGGTGGGTTAGGTAGGGGAAGGGAGGGTAAGGTGAGGGGAGGGCAAAGGAAAGTTCCCTCCGAGGCCGCTCCGATTTCGGAGCGGCCTTGGAGGGAACGGGGGGAGGCAGCGCGGCTCGGCGCGCGCAGGCTATACAAAATCGATAGCCTTGCGCGCGCCGATCCAGGATTTTAGTGGATACGCGCGGCTCCGCGCGTATCTACTAAAATCCAGCGTACTTTTGCTTGAGTCTGATGCGCAAGCAAAAGTAGGCTGATCGCGCTTCTTTTAAAATCTACCCCAAAGTGACTATAAAATATAAATGGAAAAATGCAGCAAAAAACTAAACTAGAAACTGCAACAAGCCAATGTAGTGCACCAATGGTAAAACAGAAATATCACCATTCCACAGAAAACATCTAACAATAAAATCAAGAAATATAAATTATAAATCATAATAGTAAAACCATACTAATAATAATTATTTCAAAACAGCTGATGAGTAGAACATCCAACAATTAAAAACATTTTTCTAAATTTCCCAAACACCAATAAAATATTTCAAACATCATATAGATCAAACACTCAACTAAAATCAATAAGAATTAAAAAAAAAAATTACTCATTCTCTATGCATGGGAACATTTAAATTCTGGTCAATCTGAGATTGTCATGGATTAGTGGGAGGGAAAGGGAGGTGCACAAACTTTCTCCTCTCTCATATTCCCACGTGTTCATCCTTATGCTCATAGAGATATACACAAATGCTCTTTCAAAACTCACACATACACACCTGCTGGCTCCCTCCGTCTCTCTCATGCACACACACACACTGGCCCCCTCTCTGTCAGACACACAGATACGCTTGCTCCCTCTCACTCTGGCGCACACACTGGCTCCCTCTCTCTGTCAAGCACACGTATACACGCGCTCTCTCTCAAGCACACACACAGGCTTCTTCTCTCGGGTACACATGCTTACACTTACACAGACACTCATACGCCCGCTTCCTCTTTCTCAGGCACACGTTTACTCACACACACACACATTCACATGCTTTTTCTCTCAGGTACACATGCTTACACATACACAGACACTCATACACACGCTTCCTCTCTCTCAGGCACACGTTTACACACACACACATTCACACGCTTTTTCTCTCGGGTACACATGCTTACACATACACAGACACTCATACACACGCTTCCTCTCTCTCAGGCACACGTTTACACACACACACACACACATTCACACGCTTTTTCTCTCGGGTACACATGTTTACACATACACAGACACTCATACACACGCTTCTTCTCTCAGGCACACATGCTTACACACAGACTCCCTCTCTAACAGGTGTGCAGGACTGATCCCATTGCCAACATGGGGCCTCCTTTAGTTGGGCCGCTGGACAGGACGTGATCCCCGGCAGCTGCGGTGCCTCCTCCATTTTGGCCTCCGGGCAGGACACGATCCCCCAGAGGCTGCAGGGCCTCCTCCCATTCAGCCACAGGACGGGATGGGGAGCCCCCGGTGGCCACGGCCTCTTCTTTCCTTTGATCGCAGCAGTGGGATGAGCTCCACTGTGGCCCCACTGATCATATGGCACCGGGGGTGGGGAGGGGGACAAGCTGTGTGCGGCAGCGAGAGCGCAGCTTAAGGAACATTGCTGGCAGCCATGTGCCTCCTTCAGTTCGGTCGCCGGGTGGGATGGGATTCCCCGGCGGCCGTGGGTTACCAATTCCGCTGGAAAATAAAGCCCCCCCTCGGTACACCCCTGCCCAGAATTTTCTGATGTTGGCCCGGAGACCCAGAAATTCCTTTAGAATTCCGGAGTCTCCAGGCCAAATCCAGCCAGTTGCCAGGTATATGGATAACTTACGATTATCCAGCTAAATGCTGACTTTTGAATATTTCCACCACTTATCCACCTAACAGAGGAGTGTCCTGGGGCTATATTCAGAGTTAACCGGATATTCAGCTAACTCTGGCCGCACTGCAGAGCAGTCCTAAAGCTAGCTAGATACTCTCACTGCATATATTCCATGGTGCGGCTGCACCACCAAATAGTGGCTGAAACCGAACCCCCTCTGGTTCCGGATTTGTTTGTGTCTAATTGCAAACATCTACGCAGCATGTAGATGTGCTTATGTGTTTGTGTTTTAAACAGTTAAATTATCCATATATGCTCCTAACGTTACTGCTAGAATGCTGTTCTTTTCTCCTGCATACATGCCAAACAAAAATGTAAGAACAGTATTTGTTACCACTGTGGATAAGTACTCATTATTTTGTACAAGTACAGGCTGAATACAGGTATGTAGGCAACAAGGAATGTATGTTGTAATTTCTGGCCTACACATCAAAACTGAATTTTGTTTGATTCAATGTATTTTGCCTGTAAACATTTAAAAATAAAATGAATAAAATTCCTGTGGCTTTTCTGGCACCTTCTGATTTAAATCTCTGTGTATTAACTCTCTGCTAATGTGGCGCGTTTACAATGTGTCATTGTACAGTACGTTATGAATTATGCAGCCCACTCAAAGATTTTGATGGCTGACTATGCTGGATACGAAAGTGACCTACTGTACAATTTTCAGTTTCAGGCGCTAGAGCTGTTGGCTGTAGTTGCATATTGCACCTGCAGTCAAAACGTGTTTCCTGCACATGTTGTAAAATCACAGCAATTATTTTTATTCTTCCAGAAACAATGGCTGCTTTAAGGGAGAATCCTTCGGGAGCCAGCAAAATGAAACAAATTGCTTCGTTCTAACATAATCTTCTAAATGAGTGTTTCTTGAATGTCCTGAAAACTGTGACGGGATATCAGCAACCTTAGAGCATCCATGGCTCCCTCTCATAGCAAAAAAAAAATCTAAATTGCTGCAGCTATGAGGACATGGCTTGCAGTAGTACAGCTGGGCTTGTTCTTTCTACTATGATCCTGCTTCAGGTTTTAATTTAAATTGGGTTCTGAGAAAGTGGCCTGCAATATCTCAGCTCTCTTCTTTTCTGCCTCTCCTTCTCATCACTAACTGGACATTCCTGTTGTGATACCTAAGTGATAACCAGGGCTGGTGCTAGCATTTTTGCTGACCTGTGAGAAAAACTGCTGGGCTGCCCCCTCCCCCCACACCCTGATCTGAAACTGTCAGACTCATGCTCTGTCCCAGGCCCCCCTTTCACAGCCAAAAAAAAGCCCTGTTCCCTCCAATAATCCAAATATCAAAATTTACCCCCCCCCCCCAAAAAAAATTATTTTATCCCATCCACAGGTCCAAAATTTCAAAATTGTACAGGAATAATCCCCAAGTGCTCCTTCCCTACCCACCTGTATATAAAATTGGTGCCAGCCAACACTGTATGGAAAAGCATGCACTGCTATGGTAACACCCGGTACACCCTGCAAAAAAAGTCACTTGGAACCCATATCGTATTAGGCAAATTGTAAAGCGTGTTAGCTATAGGTTTGGCCCTTGAACAGCCTTGAGTGAACTGAATGATAACAATATAGTAACTGCAAGCACTCACACAAGAACAACCCTATCTATGAAAAGGCAAATATTATAGCAGATCCTAAAACACCTTCTATTAGGAAAGCAGAACAAACCAGTCTGCTCTAAATGCTAGCAGAATACCTCACCTCACTTACATATGCAGAACACAGACAGAACCTCACCAAATCCAAAATAATGAGACCATAAAATACAAATAGAAATGTGTAGTCAGAAACTGAACTCGAAACTACAACAACCTAGACTCTATATGGAATGAAGCAATGGAAAAACAGAAACATCAGTCCTCAAAAATCATCAAACAATAAAATCAAGAAATATAAATCGATCATAATAAACCATACTAATAAAAAGAATATTACCATCAGGTGACAAATAGAATAACATCTAACAATTAAGAACTCATATAAAAAGTTTTAAAAATCTCCAAACAGCAATAAAATATTTCAAATAGCAGATACATCAAACACCAAATAATTAAAATAAGAAGGGAAAAATACCTTGCTTTCTATACCAGAAAACTTTTAGAGGTAGATTTTCAAATGTGCGCACGCGCATGCGCGCACGCACACACACACACATGGACACCCAATTTTATAATATGCTCGTGCAGGTGCGTGCATGTTATAAAATCGGGGGTCGGCGCTCGCAGGGGGGTGCACACTTGTGCATCCTGCACGTGCTGACGCACGCGGCCATGCTCAGTTCCTCCCAGTCCATTCCAATTTCGGAGCGGACTGGGACGGAACTTCCCAACCCCTACATTACCCTCCCTTCCCCTTCCTATCCGCCTCTTTAGCCCTAACCTAACCCCCTCAAATTTTTAATTAATTAATTTACCCGAGGCAGGCGCAGGTTGTGCGCACCAGCACCCTGCTGGCACACGATCGCCCAGCACAGTGGCAAATGCCCACTGTGCCGGGGGCCTCTAGCCCTGCCCTGCTCCCCAGACCGCCCCGTCCCTTTCCCGAGGCCCCGGGACATACACGCATGACCAGGCCTTTGAAAATAGGCCTGGCGTGCATAGGCCTTTTAGAATATGGCCCATAATTTCCAGTCACCTTGTTGTGGATTTGAGGGTATGGCATAAATTTTTCACCCAGCAAGGCAGGCTCACATTCACACACACATACATATATCCCTGCATCCCCTCCAGGCAGGCTCCCTTTCACACAGATACCCCCCAGGCAGGCTCCCTTTCACACAGACACGCACACCATTCTTCCCTTCCCTCCCAGGCAGGCTCCCATTCACATATGCACTCTCTGGCTCTCATTTACAACTGACACTCACTCAAGGCAGGCAGGGTCCATGGATCTCTCTTCCTTCTTTTCTTCTACTGCTGCTGTGACCAGGAAAACAGCTTGCATTGCAGATTGGAGGAATCTTGGTGTTAGCACTTCTTGTAGGCTCATCTTGCTATACATGAGAAGAGCCTACCGGAAGTCCTAGTACCATGAGTGTTGAGTACCACGGTGCCAGCTGGTACACAGGGAGCCACAAAATGGTTCCCTCTTCTTCAGGCGGCATGCGGTGCAGGTCTTTCCATTCCTCTGCCGCCAGTGTGATGGAGTCCATCGACATCCTCATGGGCCTCTCCCCTCTTCCGCTGTCAGTGGGATGGAGTCCACCAGTGGCCGCATGAGCCTCTTGCTACTCCATTTCGTGGGCCCCTTCCACAGTAGCAGTCATTCTCCTGGGTGTGCCACTCCATGCAATTGCATGGTTTGATCACCCTGTAGCACCGGCCCTGGAGATAACTCTTGGTATTATGAGAAAGAAAGATAAAGGAAAATGACATATACTGTGGGCAATCTTCTCAGCTCCCTATTAAATTAATTCCCCCAGGTACCATGAGAGAGACAAAGTATTAGGAACAGTGGCATGACACACAAAGGCACCATAAGAAAGGCAAAGTTGCAAAATGATGGCTTGAACACCCTAAGATACTGTGAGAGGAGCAAAGGAGCACAAACCATGGCATGAGCAAGACAAATAATTATTCAGATCATGTAATTTAATATATATGGTCTCGTATTTATTGTGATTTTATGTTTTATAATTTTATTTATGTTTAATTTTATTTCTGTTATTGAATTAATGGTAGTATTATAACTCGCGCTGATATCTTTGATGATAAGTGGTATATCAAATCAATAAATCAAATCAAGGCACCTAAAGAGAGGCAAAGTAAACCAACAACATTGGCTGGTCTCAGCCGACCAGGTGCTGGGGAAGTTACAATACATCTACATAATCCTCTCCACCTCAGTCATCAACTTCAGAAACCACCACAACCCATCTTTGGCCTGGTCTGCTCAGACTCCATGCTTTTCGAGCAGCCAGCCAGGTATTGGGAAAGCTACAGTATATCTGCATACCTTTCCCAGCTGACTCAGAGGACACTCTAGTCCCCTAGAGCTTCCACTAGCTGGCCTGGAGGTACATGCCATAGCATTACTTCAAACCAGAAGCTTTTTTCCTTTTATTATTTCTCATGGCTCCCATACACGTACTCTTCCCAATACTAATCCTCCCCAATTTTATTCCCTGCTGCAAATTACTGCCCTCAAATCTACTATCCCCATTCTCTACATTCTTTACCTTTCCTGCCATTCTGTCTTCTGCCTGCCCACTGCTCTTAAGCTTCAAAGTTTTCTTCCACTCATTCAGCCATTTCCACTATCTCTGATAGCATCTCGTCTTCATTGTTGTTACCACACCTCCTCCTCTCAGCTGGGGATACCAAGCCCAATCGTAGCCCTCCAAGTTAACTTTTACTCCATCTGTGCACATGAAACTGTTACACTTCCATCGTTATCCCCCCATCTCTCTCACCCATCCTTTCTCATGTTCCTGTGAACTGCCTACTCTACTTCCAACGAGATTGCCTACATTCATGACCTTTTTATCTCTCATACTCTTCATCTTCTTGCCTTGGCTAAGACCTGGCTTTCCTCTAAGGAAAAAAAGGATTGAGTTGGAAGATGGGGTAGAAACCTACAGAAGATGGAAAGCTGCAGTCTGACATCATTACTGCCATTACTATGAGGTATATGAGAGAAATGTACCTACATGATTGTGATGCAGTACAACCTGGTTCCGACAGCCCTTTGCCCTTACTATGTCAGTGGGGTGGAGCAATGGCAGCGGTAGATCCTCTGACATAGTAAGGGCAAAGGTCCGCCGGCTGCCAGTTCTGAAAATGGCGCCGAGGGGCCCTCGCCCTTACTATGTCACATGGGCTACTGCCACCATTGGGGTCCCCGAGTGGCATAGTAAGGGAAAAAGCCGTCGGCGCCATGTTGATTGCTGGCAGCCGACGGCCATAGTGCAGGAGATGTGTCCCGGACCGGTCCTGGCCCCCCGCTGGAGCCTCCCGGACTTCTGTCAGGTTTTGTGTGTGTTGTGAGGGCCTGGGAAGTAAATAAATTTGGCATGTGTGTAGGGGGTGTGAGGAGGGTGGTTTTGTGTGTGTTGGGAGGCTGTGGGAAGTAAATCAATTTGGCATGTGTGTGGGGTGTGTGAGGAGGGTGGTGGGTGTATTTTATCTGTAAAGGAAATAGTTATCTTCCGGCGAAAAAAGTGTGCGAATGTATTAAAATGGAAGTGAAACGTGGACCTGGTCTGGCAAAATGATTAGTGTAGCATGTGTTAGTGTACGGTGTAACAGATGGCGCTTACGTCCAGCAGATGTCGCTGTTTTCTCGAAAAAATTTTTAAACCTATTTTACCTGTCACAGGTGTGACATCTGTAATGAAAGTACAGAAGAACCTTCCTGTATGCGAAATGAAGGTTCTGTCCAAATTTGAAAGCAATCGGTTCAGTGGTTTCTGAGATTAGCGATTTTGTCCAAACTATTTAACATTTTTATTTATATAGATATTCATATATAATTACTTTCGGATGTGTAAAAAAGGAGGAAAAAGACCTCAGAACCTCATGCTTGTTCCATCAAGAACATACAGCAATTTAGAGGCAAATGTCAATCATCGGTCTCAAAAAACCTCCAACCTCCAATAATTACATTTTATTTTTAATTCTTTTATTAAATTTTGTAAATATATGTTATGTATTTTTTTTATATTTTCTTAAAAAATACTCATTTATGCTAAAACTGTGCTCTCATGATTTAATGATCATAGCAAATTCTTATAATGATCAATTTCTTCTCTTCTAATGATCAATTTTTCTGCACATTCTGGGCACAATGGAACATTCAACTTATCTGACTGAATATTTCACGCAAGAATTATCCACATGTGGTCACTCTTCTCAGCAGTCAAAATCCAACATTTTGGGAAATACTGGTTATAAGCCAGAAGTGCAGTGTGTTCAATCATAAAGCTGACATCAGCTAATGTTTCGCCATATGGCTGTATCAAGGCATAAGCTGCATAGATAAAATATCATTTAAACAAAAATTTCAATGTTGGAGAACAGCTTAATGCACAATATTACTGAAGCCTCAACATACCTTCTTTGATGCACAGTCCAACATCCGAAAAATTCTCTACTGTGGACGCATCCGCTAATGGCGACTTAGTAACAAAAACGCCGGCGCATATGCGGAAAAATTGATCATTAGAAGAGAAGAAATTGATCATTATAAGCATTTGCTATGATTTTTAAATCATGAGAGCACAGCTTTAGCATAAATGAGTATTTTTTAAGAAAATATAAAAAATATACATAAATTATATATTTACAAAATTAAATAACATAATTAAAAATAAAATGTAATTATTGGAGGTTGGAGGTTTTTTGAGACCGGTGCTTGATATTTGCCTCTAAATTGCTGTATGGTCTTGATAGAACAAGCATGAGGTTCTGAGGTCTTTTTCCTCCTTTTTTACACATCCGTAAGTAATTATATATGAATATCGTTAAATATGTTATAAGTGAAGTTTTTCTGTTTTCTTGATGTGACATTCATGGACTTCACAATTACCTGCTGATATGGTAAAGTAATGGATGCAATTCATGCAAATCTATCCATGCATATTCTATGTGGATATTCTAAAAACCTGGCTGGCTAGATGTGACCCAAGGACTAGGTTGAGAACCACTGCTCTATAATACCCTACATTCAATATCTCTACTTGCAGTTCATTATATA